>NC_041389.1:546999922-547004278 GCF_002162155.2 Triticum dicoccoides
CTCGCACGCTCCCCGCCGCTAGTGCGCCCGTCCGCCGCCGCCGTTGGCTCGCCGGCGCCACCCTGGCCGCCCGGTCGCCGCCGCTCGACCTGTCCTCCGCCCCGCTCGCCCGAGCAGGTCGGGAGGAGCCCGACCCCGCGCCTTCCCCACCGCCTGGCCGGAGTGCCGGCACCCCGCTCCGCCGGCTTCGCCCTGCCTTGCCGCCTCTCCCCGCCGGCGTCTTCCCGCTCGCCGCCCCCGCGCTCCAGGAGCTCCGGCGCCGCCCCGGCTCCATCCGCAGCGCCCGCGCCCCTCCCTCCAGCCTCCTCTGTCGGGATCCGGCCGCCGCCGCCCTGGATCCGCCTTTCCCCTTGTCTCCCGCGCCGCCCCGTCGAGCTCGCCGG
The DNA here is from genome assembly GCF_002162155.2 of Triticum dicoccoides. NCBI lineage: Eukaryota > Viridiplantae > Streptophyta > Magnoliopsida > Poales > Poaceae > Triticum > Triticum dicoccoides. Next base: position 547,000,306 of record NC_041389.1, read on the forward strand.
CGTGCAGCTCCGTCGATCCTCTGAAACCGTGCCAGATCTGAAATCCTGAGGTTGACCCTGATTATTTCACCAAGTCCCCGATTATTTGCATATTTTTAGCTCCTGTTAATTGCATCATAACCCCGCATCCGTAGCTCCGTTTTGGGCGTGTAGCATGTCAAATTGTTCGCCTCGACGAGTACTTCATTTCATTCCATTGCATCATGTTCATTTGAGTCATCGTTGCAAGAGTGCTATGTGATGTTAATCTGCTGAAATTGTTATAACATGCTCATTTGTCATTTTTGCCATGTTTGATGTGTGCATCCTATGAGGTTGATGTCTACATGTGTTTTGAATTATGCCATGCCATCTTTACAGGGGTGTATGCCATGTATTTTTGTGCTCAATGTGGTGGCTAGCACAAGCATGTAAACTAGGCCTTATGATGTTGCTGATTTCAGTCCATGTTCTACTGTTATTTTTATGCCATGTAAACTTGATGCTACAGAGAGATCCATGCTTATTTTGAGATACTTCAGTAAGGATGTTTTGTACATATGGTTATGAGCTATCCATCCATGCCCCTGTTTGAAATTATGGAGTATCCTAGCATGTCATTTTCGTTCTCTACTTTTGCTATAAATTGTTTCCTGGCAGATTGTTTACATGTTATTCAATTTTTCCAAGTTGTTGTAGTTGATCCTTGAATGCTATGAACTTGTTCTTGCCATGGATAGCTTCATAAACACGTCTTCTTGCTGATGATATGATTTTCTTGTCATGCAATGACTTGAGGGGAGTAAATCGAGCTCACGAAGATGCCTTCATAATTCTATCAATGCCATGCCCTGTTTGCTGAATCTGTTAACGAAACTTGCTATGTTTACATGGATGCCATCATTTCTTCTGATCCTTTTTGGCTCATGGTCAGTGAAAGACTTTTGTTCTATGCAATTAGTCTATTCATGCCTTGACTTTGTTTGCCATGTTAAGTTCCTGTAACATGTTGCTTGATAGCTCTAAACATTGCAACCTGATGTTATTTCTGCTAAAGTCTGAAATTGTTATTATTTGCAATCTTGCCATGTGTGTTTGAGCATGTTCTAGTGATTTCTAGAGATAGCTCAGTGTTCATGTTTTGTTATGCTTTACCAGTACATCATGACCATGCCTTTTATTTTCTTATTGAGGTGATGTAGCATGTTGTTTTGATGCTTGCAAGATGCCTAGTTGCTATTTTGGACAGATTGTTGTCATATCTTGTATGGTGTGTATGTGTTGCACCGTTGCTCCGTTTTGAGTGTGCTCTATATGAAACTTGCTTGATTTTGCATGTAGTTTCATATTATCATGTTGCATCCTTGTTTTGGTGTGTTTGCTTGATGTTTGTTTGCATTTTGCATCAATGCCATGCTTGACTTGTTTTGCTCATGTCTTCTAGGTCGTAGCTCCGAATTAAATGAACTTTATATGTAACTTGACTAGAATTTCGTGTAGATCCTCTTGGTGCTATTTAAATTGCTGTTTATCAACTTCAACTTAACGTTTTTTCAGATCTGGACCAATTTCGAAATTTGCATATGAGGACTTACCGGAATTGTTATATGTTGTTCCCGGCCTCATTTAAACTTGCCTTGATGTCTTGTTCTCGTTTGCATCATCTCTTGCCATGAGTAGCTTCATGTAGTCTTGTATTACATCATACTTGTCTGTGCATCATGCCTTGTTCATGTGTGGTGTGTTTACCATGTTGTGTGCTTCTTCTCAATAGTTCCCGTTTCGTTGCGGTCGTGAGGATTCGTTCATCTACGCTTGGTTCGGCTTCATCCGTTCATCTTCTTCATGGACTCATTCTTCTTCCTAGCGGGATTTCAGGCAAGATGACCGCTACCCTGGATCTCACTACTATCATTGCTATGCTAGTTGCTTCGTTCTATCTCTATGATGCGCTACCTATCACTTGCTCTTCAAGCCTCCCAAATTGCCATGTCAGCCTCTAACCTTTTCACCCTTCCTAGCAAACCATTGCTTGGCTATGTTACCGCTTTGCTCAGCCCCTCTTATAGCGTTGTTAGTTGCAGGTGAAGTTGGAGATTGCTCTATGGTGGACAGGATTTTGTTGGGATATCACAATATCTCATATTTAATTAATGCATCTATATACTTGGTAAAGGGTGGAAGGCTCGGCCTTATGCCTGGTGTTTTGTTCCACTCTTGCCGCCCTAGTTTCTGTCATACCGGTGTTATGTTCCCGGATTTTGCGTTTCTTACGCGGTTGGGTGATTTATGGGACCCCCTTGACAGTTCGCTTTGAATAAAACTCCTCCAGCAAGGCCCAACATTGGTTTTACCATTTGCCTCACCACCACCTACATTTCCCTTGGGAGTAATTAACCCGAGGGTCATCTTTATTATAGCCCCCCCCCCGGGCCAGTGCTTGTCTAAGTGTTGGTCCGAACTAGAGCCCTTTGCAGCGCCCCCTCAGGGAAACTTGAGGTCTGGTTTTAGTTGTACGGATTGCTCATCTGGTGTTGCCCTGAGAACGAGATATGTGCAGCTCCTATCGGGATTGTCGGTGCATCAGGCGGTCTTGTTGGTCTTGTTTTACCATTGTCAAAATGTCTTGTAAACCGGGATTCTGAGACTGATCGGGTCTTCCTGGGAGAAGGAATATCCTTCGTTGATCGCGAGAGCTTATCATGGGCTAAGTTGGGACACCCCTGCAGGGTATAAACTTTCGAAAGTCATGCCCGTGGTTATGGGCAGATGAGAATTTGTTAATGTCCGGTTGTAGGTAACTTGACACCAGATTCGAATTAAAACGCATCAACTGCGTGTGTAGCCGTGATGGTCTCTTTTCGGCGGAGTCCGGGAAGTGAACATGGTTTCTGGGTTATGTTTGACGTAAGTAGGAGTTCAAGATCACCTCTTGATCATTACTAGCTTCACGACCGTTCCGTTTGCTTCTCTTCTCGCTCTTATTTGCGTATGTTAGCCACCATACATTGCTTAGTCGCTGCTGCAACCTCACCACTTTACCCCTTCCTTTCCCATTAAGCTTTGCTAGTCTTGATACCCATGGTAATGGGATTGCTGAGTCCTCGTGGCTCACAGATTACTACAACAACAGTTGCAGGTACAGGTTGTGCGATGATCATAACGCGTGAGCGATGTTTGCTTGTCTTGGAGTTCTTCTGCTGCTTCTTCTTTGATCAGGGGATAGGTTCCAGGTTGGCAGCCTGGGCTAGCAGGGTGGATGTCGTTTGAGTTTCTATTTATGTTTCATCCGTAGCCGGATGTTGTGCTCTTATGTAAGATGATGTTGTATTCGTGTGGCATGGTATGCCTTTTGTATGTATCCCTATCTATTATGTAATGTTGATGTAATGATATCCACCTTGCAAAAGCGTATCAATATGCGGTTCTATCCTTGGTGGGACCTTCGAGTCTCTTTAGGATAGTATCGCATATTGGGCATGACAAGTTGGTATCAGAGCCTCGACCGGCCCTAGGAGCCCCCTTGATTGATCGTGTAGTTTGGTCGTTGTTGAGTCTAGAAGAAAACTGTTTTTCGGAGTCTAGTTATATCAGAGAGTAGGAATTCTTTTTACTCCTCAACCCCTTCGTCGCTCTGGTAAGGAATCTTGATGTAAGTGTTTTGAATCACTTCTCTTCCCTTTCAAATTTTTCTTTAGGATCACATGGTTAGTTTTTTCGGTCGTTGGTTCTCATCTCTTTTCATCCGGTGCATTTCTCGTCAAGTTGACTCGAACCTCTTCATATTTGTCAAGTTCAATCTTCAGTTGTTTTCTTTTCCCACCCGCCCACCCTTCTTCCTCTCGGAACAGGAGTCCGTAATCGAGTATCCATCCGACTCGTGTGAAGCCTTTGCTTTCTTTCAACCGGTGTTTTCTCTTCAAGATATTCGTCCGAGTTGCCTTTGTTTTCCCGCCCTCCCACCCTCTTCTTCCCGGAGCCTGAGCCTGTTTCG
>NC_041389.1:547004584-547029232 GCF_002162155.2 Triticum dicoccoides
AATTCTCGTCTCGTTCATCATTCTTCATCTCTTTTTCTTTTCCGGTGGATTCAATTCTAGTTTTTCGGTAGTGATTATATTCTTTTCCTCGGATCAAGTGTTTTCCCTGCTCCTTTGCCTCTCGCCAGTTTATCATTCCGGAGTTCGGAAGACATCTCATGAGATTCGTCTGTGTTCCAATTAATTCGTGGTTGTCACCTCATTCAAATATTTCAATTGTTCTGGTGCATCATCTATCTGTTCAACATCCCTTTCCAACGGTGTTTCTCTTTAGTGGGCCCTAACCAACAGGTCTTTTCCCAGGATCTTACCTAACTCTTCTAATTCCCCCGGAGTTATTCTCAATTCTTTTCAAGTCTGACGTAAGTATGATTTCATCAGTCAGATGCCTTTCCAAGATCGATTTCAAATCATTTCATTGTTGGCTCAACCTCTTTGTTTTTATTCTCCCGGAGTATCTCAGTAATTTTGGTGGTTTTTCTCGTCGTCAGTTGAAGACCAAAGAAGAGTTTTTCCTCTAAATCTTGTCCGTTCTCTCAAAGATTCATGGTTCTAGCTTCATGTTATCCTACCGATTTATTCCATTTGTTAGATATTCTTTTCTCACCCATCCGAAGCATTTCATGAGTTGTTTCCATCTCTTTCCTCCGAAGGCCATCATTCCAGTTATCGTTCTCTATTTATCCCGGTGCTTCGTTCAAGTGTTCTTTAATCAGCTCATGATCTCTTTGTTATTTTGCATCTAAATCCCCTCTAGCTTATTGGTTCTTCTAATTCTTCCCGGTGATTCAGTCCCTTTCATCAGTCATTTTCGAATTCTTACGGTGGTTCATTCAGATTCTTTTTCCTTGAGTATCATTTTAATCCTTTCGTTCTTTTCAACCCTACTGGTGGATCAGGAAGACTTTCTCAAGTTTGCGATATGTCACTTCTCAATTCTTTTTCAAGAAGAATAAGTAGTATGCAAAATCCATTGTTTGTCATCAATTTAATTTGATGAAGGATAAGCATACAATAAATCTTATTCTTATTTCATCCAAGTGAGTAATCCCTTCCTTCGGAGTTTATTCCTGTTGAATAAATTCTAGTTCCAAGTGTTTTCATCTTTTCTTTTCCGGAGTTCAGATTTCCACGGCCATGTCGTCGGAACCTCCATCTAAGTCATCGCAAGCTTTAAGCTTAATCTTTCTTCTTTCATTCCTATCTCATCATCTTTTGTCATCGGAGTTCTTCATGGTGGATCGTCACGATTTAATTCATTCTTCAAGAGTTCATCAAGTATCATTCCATCTTCTTAAGTTCATGTTCTATTCTTTCCATGTTCAGCCGGAGTGCCGTCTAAATTCTTTTGTTCATTCAATTTCTATCTTGTTCTAACGGGAGTGGTTTCATAGTCTATCTGATTCCGTGAGCTTTCGATTCTCGTCATTCTCGTCATTCCTCTCTTCTTCTCGTGTGCTCACGATTCTTTGCTTCTTCTCTTGAATTCTTGTTTCACCTCATCCCTTTTCCCTTCCGTCTCGGTCCTAAGATCTCAGGACGAGATCTCTTGTTAGGAGAAGAGTGTTGTAACGCCCCGGGTTCATTGCGCCAGGTGTCTGCCAGTTATTCGCCGTCATTGCCATGTCATTTGCTTGCGTTTTGCATTTTATCATGTCATCATGTGCATTGCATTGCATACGTGTTCGTCTCATGCGTCCGAGCATTTTCCCCGTTGTCTGTTTTGCAATCCGACACTCCTATGTCCTTCGGCGTTCCCCTTTTTGTCTCCTGTTGTGAGCGGGTGTTAAATGTTCTCGGAATGGCCCGAGGTTTGCCAAGCGGCCTTGGTATAGCACCGGTAGACCGCCTGTCAAGTTTCGTGCCATTTGGAGGTTGTTTGATACTCCAACGGTTAACCGGGTAACCGTTAAAGCCTCTTTTTTTTGCAGCCCAACACCCCCTCCAAAGTGGCCCAAAACCCAGCTAACTCCCCTCCATGATCTCGGTCGTTCGATCACGATCGCGTGGCCGAAAACCGCTCCTCATTTGGACTCTCCTAGCTCCCTCTACCAATATATATGCCCTCTCCCCCAAAATTCGCGGATGAAACCCTATGCATCTTCCTCCTCGCGCCGCCGGACATGTCCATTCACGCGGGACATGTCCGCCGGCCATGTCGCTGCAGCCAATCCAGATTTGCCATGTCACCCCACCACCGCCCGCGGCCAACCAGAGGGCGCCGCGTGGCCCCCCGCCTCCAGCCGCCGCCGCCGGCCCGCGGGGCCCAGGGCAGGCCCGCCCGGGCCAACGCACGCCGCCCCGCGTCCTCGCGCGCTCCCCGCCGCCAGTGCGCCCGTCCGCCGCCGCCGTTGGCTTGCCGGCGCCACCCTGGCCGCCCGGTCGCCGCCGCTCGACCCGTCCTCCGCCCCGCTCGCCCGAGCAGGTCGGGAGGAGCCCGACCCCGCGCCTTCCCCGCCGCCTGGCCGGAGTGCCGGCGCCCCGCTCCGCCGGCTTCGCCCTGCCTTGCCACCTCTCCCCGCCGGCGTCTTCCCGCTCGCCGCCCCCGCGCTCCAGGAGCTCCGGCGCCGCCCCGGCTCCATCCGCGGCGCCCACGCCCCTCCCTCCGGCCACCTCTGTCGGGATCTGGCCGCCGCCGCCCCGGATCCGCCTTTCCCCTCGTCTCTCGCGCCGCCCCGCCGTCCCGCTGAGCTCGCCGGCGTGCAGCTCCGTCGATCCTCAGAAACCGTGCTAGATCTAAAATCCTGAGGTTGACCCTGATTATTTCACAAAGTCCCCGATTATTTGCATATTTTAAGCTCCTGTTCATCGCATCATAACCCCACATTCGTGGCTCCGTTTTTGGCGTGTATCATGTCAAGTTGTTCGCCTTGACGAGTACTTCATTTCATTCCATTGCATCATGTTCATTTGAGCCCATCTTGATGCCTGAATCATCGTTGCAAGAGTGCTATGTGATGTTAATCTGCTGAAACTGTTATAACATGCTCATTTGTCATTTTTGCCATGTTTGATGTGTGCATCCTATGAGGTTGATGTCTACATGTGTTTTGAACTATGCCATGCCATCTTTACAGGGGTGTATGCCATGTATTTTTGTGATCAATGTGGTGGCTAGCACAAGCATGTAAACTAGGCCTTGTGATGTTGCTGATTTCAGTCCCTGTTCTGCTGTTATTTTTATGCCATGTAAACTTGATGCTACAGAGAGATCCATGCTTATTTTGAGATACTTCAGTAAGGATGTTTTGTACATATGGTTATGAGTTATCCATCCATGCCCCTGTTTGTAATTATGGAGTATCCTAGCATGTCATTTTCGTTCTCTACTTTTGCTATAAATTGTTTCCTGGCAGATTGTTTACATGTTATTCAATTTTGCCAAGGTTGTTGTAGTTGATCGTTGCATGCTATGAACTTGTTCTTGCCATGTATAGCTTCATAAACATGTCTTCTTGCTGATGCTATGCTTATCTTGTCATGCAATGACTTGAGGGGAGTGAATCAAGCTCGCGAATATGCCTTCATAATTCTGTCAATGCCATGCCCTGTTTGCTGAATCTGTTAACAAAACTTGCTATGTTTACATGGATGCCATCATTTCTTATGTTTCTTTTTGGCTCATGGTCAGTAAAAGACTTTTGTTCTATGAAATTAGTAGATTCATGCCGTGCCTTTGTTTGCCATGTTAAGTTCCTGTAACATGTTGCTTGATAGCTCTAAACATTGCAACCTGATGTTATTTCTGCTAAAGTCTGAAACTGTTATTATTTGCAATCTTGCCATGTGTGTTTGAGCATGTTCTACTGATTTCTGGAGATATCTCAGTGTTCAAGTTTTGTTATGCTTTACCTGTACATCATGACCATGACTTTTGTTTTCATATTGAGGTTCTCTAGCATGTTGTTTTGATGCTTGCAAGGTGCCTAGTTGCTGTTTTGGACAGATTGTTGTCATATCTTGTATGATGTGTATGTGTTGCACCGTTGCTCCGTTTTGAGTGTGCTCTATATGAAACTTGCTTGATTTTGCATGTAGTTTCATATTATCATGTTGCATCCTTGTTTTGGTGTGTTTGCTTGATGTTTGTTTGCATTTTGCATCAATGCCATGCTTAACTTGTTTTGCTCATATCTTCTAGGCCGTAGCTTCGAATTAAATGAACTTTATATGTAACTTGACTAGAATTTCGTGTAGATCCTCTTGGTGCTATTTAACTTGCTATTTATCAACTTCAACTTAACATTTTTTCAGATCTGGACCAATTTCGAAATTTGCATATGAGGACTTACCGGAATTGTTATATGTTGTTCCCGGCCTCATTTAAACTTGCCTTGATGTGTTGTTCTCGTTTGCATCATCTCTTGCCATGAGTAGCTTCACGTAGTCTTGTCTTACATCATACTTGTCTGTGCATCATGCCTTGTTCATGTGTGGTGTGTTTACCATGTTGTGTGCTTCTTCTCGATAGTTCCTGTTTCGTTGCGGTCGTGAGGATTCGTTCGTCTACGCTTGGTTCGGCTTCATCCGTTCATCTTCTTTATGGACTCGTTCTTCTTCCTAGCGGGATTTCAGGCAAGATGACCGCTACCCTGGATCTCACTACTATCATTGCTATGCTAGTTGCTTCGTTCTATCGCTATGCTGCGCTACCTATCATTTGCTCTTCAAGCCTCCCAAATTGCCATGTCAGCCTCTAACACTTTCACCCTTCCTAGCAAACCATTGCTTGGATATGTTACCGCTTTGCTCAGCCCCTCCTATAGCGTTGTTAGTTGCAGGTGAAGTTGGAGATTGCTCTATGGTGGACAGGATTTTGTTGGGATATCACAATATCTCTTATTTAATTAATGCATCTATATACTTGGTGAAGGGTGGAAGGCTCGGCCTTATGCCTGGTGTTCTGTTCCACTCTTGCCGCCCTAGTTTCCGTCATACCGGTGTTATGTTCCCGGATTTTGCGTTCCTTACGCGGTTGGGTGATTTATGGGACCCCCTTGATAGTTCGCTTTGAATAAAACTCCTCTAGCAAGGCCCAACATTGGTTTTACCATTTGCCTCACCACCACCTACATTTCCCTTGGGAGTAATTAACTCGAGGGTCATCTTTATTATAGCCCCCCCCCCCCGGGCCAGTGCTTGTCTAAGTGTTGGTCCGAACTAGAGCCCTTTGCAGCGCCCCCTCAGGGAAACTTGAGGTCTGGTTTTAGTTGTACGGATTGCTCATCCGGTGTTGCCCTGAGAACGAGATATGTGCAGCTCCTATCGGGATTGTCTGTGCATCGGGCGGTCTTGCTGGTCTTGTTTTACCATTGTTGAAATGTCTTGTAAACCGGGATTCTGAGACTGATTGGGTCTTCCTGGGAGAAGGAATATCCTTCGTTGATCGCGAGAGCTTATCATGGGCTAAGTTGGGACACCCCTGCAGGGTATAAACTTTCGAAAGTCGTGCACGCGGTTATGGGCAGATGGGAATTTGTTAATGTCCGGTTGTAGATAACTTGACACCAGATCCGAATTAAAACGCATCAACCGCGTGTGTAGCCATGATGGTCTCTTTTCGGCGGAGTCCGGGAAGTGAACACGGTTTCTGGGTTATGTTTGACGTAAGTAGGAGTTCAGGATCACCTCTTGATCATTACTAGCTTCACGACCGTTCCGTTTGCTTCTCTTCTTGCTCTTATTTGCGTATATTAGCCACCATACATTGCTTAGTCGCTGCTGCAACCTCACCACTTTACCCCTTCCTTTCCCATTAAGCTTTGCTAGTATTGATACCCATGGTAATGGGATTGCTGAGTCCTCGTGGCTCACAGATTACTACAACAACAGTTGCAGGTACAGGTTGTGCGATGATCATGACGCGAGAGCAATGTTTGCTTGTCTTGGAGTTCTTCTTCTGCTTCTTCTTCGATCAGGGGATAGGTTCCAGGTCGGCAGCCTGGGCTAGCAGGGTGGATGTCGTTTGAGTTTCTATTTATGTTTCATCCATAGCCGGATGTTGTGCTCTTATGTAAGATGATGTTGTATTCGTGTGGCATGGTATGCCTTTTGTATGTATCCCCATCTATTATGTAATGTTGATGTAATGATATCCACCTTGCAAAAGCGTATCAATATGCGGTTCTATCCTTGGTGGGACCTTCGAGTCTCTTTAGGATAGTATCGCATATTGGGTGTGACAGTGTAGTCCCCATTATATGTTTTATTACTTCTCTGAAAAATATTTTCCTGCTCATGAGAAAGAAGCTGCCTTACAGGAAATATTTAACTTTGCGCAAATTGAAGAAGAAAGTCTCCCACAAGCTTCGGGGAGGCTTCTCCAATTGCTTAATACTTTGCCTGATCATCCTCTTAAGAAAAATGAAATACTTGATATCTTCTATAATGGACTAACCGATGCTTCTAGGGATTTCCTAGATAGTTGTGCTGGTTGTGTTTTCAGGGAACGAACTGTTGAACAAGCTGAAGAATTATTGAATAACATATTGAAAAATTATGATGATTGGGTCCATCCTGAACCACCACTTAATCCTACTCCGAAAAAAAGGGGTATCTTATATCTCAGTCCTGAAGATATGCAAGAGGCAAAAAAAATCTATGAAGGAAAAGGGATTAAAGCAGAGGATGTTAAAAATTTACCACCTATCAAAGAAATACATGTGACAGAAACACCACTACCACCTAAGGTGGTAGAGGTAAAATCTTTACAGAAGTTCAATGAAGTTGATATTCCTTATAATAAACATCCTAGTCAATACATTTATGAGTTTGATAATTACATTAGAAAGCATGATCACTTCATTGCAAATGTTATGAAACAATTCTAATACAATTCTGATATGATTGCGCGCTTGAGTGACTTGTTATTTAGAATCTCCAATGATGTTAGAGGTGTAGGAAAGCATGCCTCTATGGTGCAAACACAATTAGAACAAGTTGCTAAATTTCAAAGAGAGTAGTTAGATGAAATGAAAAATAATATCAATGATCATGTTGTTCGAGTAATGACTAGAGGAGGTAGAATGACTCAGGAACCACTTTATCCTGAGGGACACCCAAAAAGAATTGAACAATACTCTCAAAGAGTTAACAGTGATGCACCTAGTCCATCCAAAAAGAAAAAGAAGAAGAAAAATGATAGGACTTTGCATGCATCTAGTGAACCTGAAGTAGAAAAACCTCCTGATAATGATAATGAAATCTTCTGATGCTGAAACTCAATCTGGTAATGAACACTCACCTTCTGATAATGAATAAGACAATGATGAGGTTCATGAAGATACTCAAACAAATAATAAAGAATCGGATAATGATGTTCAAATAGAACTAGCTGTTGATATTGATAACCCACAACAAAAGAATAAAAGATATGATAAAAGAGACTTTATTGCTAGAAAACATGGTAAGGAAAGAGAACCATGGGTTCAAAAACCTATGCCCTTTCCACCTAAATCAACTAAGAAGAAGGATGATGAAGAATTTGAACACTTTGTTGAAATGCTGAGGCCAGTCTTTCTGCGTACTCGCTTGACTGATATCTTAAAAATGCCTCCTTATGCAAAATACATGAAAGACATCATCACTAGTAAGAGAAAAATACCAGAAGCTGAAATCTCCACCATGCTTGCTAATTATACTTTTAAGGATGGAGTACCTAAAAAACTTGGATATCCGGGAATACCAACTATACCTACCTCCATCAAAAGAAATTATGTGGAAACTGCTTTATGTGACTTAGGAGCTGGTGTTAGTGTTATGCATTTCTCTTTATATAAAAGACTTGATTTGAATAAACTCACACCTACCAAAAATATATTTGCAAATGGCTGACAAATCAACTGCCATACCTATCGGTATTTGTGAGGATGTGCCCGTTGTTGTCGCAAACGTTACTATCTTAACTGACTTTGTTATACTTGAGATGCCCGAGGACGACAACATGTCGATTATCCTTGGTAGACTCTTCTTGAATACTGCAGGGGCTGTTATTGATTGCAATAAAAGCAATGTCACTTTTCATATCAACGGTAATGAATATGCGGTGCACTTTCCGAAGAAACAATTCCAAGTGAATGGTATTAATGTTATTGAAAAATCTCTCACAATCACTATTGGAAGTTTTCAACTACCTCTACCTACTACCAAAAAGAAATATGAAATGCTTATTTTAGGGACATTCATATACCCATTGAGGTAACTTACTGTTTTACGAAAGTTCTTCGGTATCATGCTAATCGGAAATGGTTCTTAATAAGACTTGATCAACCTTATTAACGAATCATTTTTGAGATGTATGAAGTTGATGAATTTAGTAAGCACTACCTTCTGTCCCTACCTTTTGTTTTCTGTTTTCATTAGTTAAATAAAATAAAATTCCATGTTTTGTCTGTTTTCTGAGTTTTCCGTGCAATAGAAAATGACCGAACAATAAAAGTTCTCAGAATACCTTGAAATAATAAGATTTTTTTTCTCAATATTAAGAATTTTTACTGCAAATAACATTAGAGGGAGGTGCTCCAGGTGGGAACAACCCACCTGGGTGCACCAGCACCCCTAGGTGCGCCCTAGTGGGTTGTGGTCCCCATGTGGGCCACCTCACTTATCTCTTCATCCAATATCATCACCTATCTCCAGAAGAAAAATCACCATTGCTCTCTCTCTCGTGTTCTTGCTCTCAAACCCACGGATTTCGATCTCTTTGCTCGAAGCCCCATTTCCAAAACTGTTTCGGGGGATTGTTGCTTGGTATGTGCCTCCTCCATTGGTCCAATTTGGTCCAATTAGTTTTTTCTTTAGTGGTTTATAATTTTAATAATTAGTTGCTCTTGGTGCTGATGTAGGAGCTTGCATGTTAAATTCTTAGAGTTCTAAGTAGTTTGAATGCTTGATATGGCCTCTATGCATCCCTATGAGTAGTTGTTATCATTCTTGTAAAGTTTTGTTGAGAAAAATTTTCTGGACTAAAATTTTTAGAATTTTATTCATAGGAAAAGGATGAGTATATTTAGAAAGTTTGCTTCCAAGAAGAACTCCAAGGGAGTTATTGGTGAGGCACCTGATAGTGATCTCCGCACCCGGAGAATGCCGGAGATATGACTGTGGAAATGGTCACATAACCCCTTCATGGAGGGAGCCGGAATCCGTCAAGAGTTTGCACAATATGATGGGAATGCCGGCCTCACTAACTTCATCGCAGCTGAATGCGAACAATATCATCTCCTCACAAATTCCTTTGTGCAAAGCATTCATTTCTTGAGTAGGAATAATCCTCCTGAGGTGTAGTTTAATTTATATGCTGAAACCCATCAGATACCACTTACTAAATTTTGTGACATATGCTTGATCCCTTCTGACGGGGATTTAGTAGAGCCTAGGCCCGGAGTTTGTTGGTTTTTACCGCACCCTAACAGTGGGGGATGAGAGAGGGGTGTCAAGTGTCACCGCCTCTAGCTTACATTTTCTTGTCATGCATTATTTTTCTTTATTCATTACAATGTGTTCTCTTGCTAGAGAGAAGGTAGGTGCACTCAGTGCCCCAGACTTTGCTATTTTATGCCGTGCACTTTACGATGACAACACTTATAGTTTGGGGGCTATTGTGGCATGTCGCCTCCACATTAACAGATCCAAGGGTAGAATACATGGTGGTATTTATGCTACTCGCTTAGCGAGTCACTTTAACATTCAGATATGCTAGCATGATTATCCATTACCCAAGGTTTATTTAGATCATCAAGCTATGGCACATCACCAGTTTACTGATAGCGAGAACACTGACATTACTGTTCCTTATAACCTGGTTTTCATAGTGGACACTCGTGATATTATTCCATTGCCTGCACCTGCTTTGTTTGATCCTATTTCCAGGGGCGGATACAAGATCTTGCCTGAGTTCATTGTCGCCTACCGGAATAACCTAGCTGCGGCAGAGGGGGAGCCTCAGGAGTGGGACCCTTAGGTGCCCGCTCCCCAGCACTTCAACATAGGACCCCGTGGTTTCTTCGAGTGGTGATTACAAGGTTAGGCCAAAATCCTAAGCTTGGGGGAGTACGTATTTCCACCGACATTACTTTCATGTACACATTTCATTCCAGTTGTCGGTGTCCACACTTTTTCATTGTATTATCCATGCTAGATTTATTTTCTCGCCTTCTTCTTGTGTGCTAAAAAGTTTGACAAATACAAAAAACATTTCTTGTTGCTTTTTGATTTTTCTTTCTAGTGTAGTTAGTTGTAGCATTTAAAAAGAAAACTCAAAAAGATTTCCTGTTCTTCTTTTGCTTGTTGGGATCTCTCCCGTGTAAATATTTTTTTCTCGTTTTTGTCTTTCTTTCTTTAATTTGTTTCCTTCCAGATAAAAACCAAAAACTCCAAATATATTTCAGTGTGTTTCTCTGAATTTCTTTTCTTTTTATTGAGTCATACCAAGGAGAAGACGACGATGAAAATGTTGAATAGCTCTTATATGCATTATTGTTGATCTAACTGAGAGCCCATATTACCTTGTTTTCTTCATTTTGAATAAAATGTTTGCAGATTCCAGCTTAGTCCACGACCCTCTTGCACTATTATTATTTTCATACTGTTCGATCGTGCAAGTGAAAGGCAATAATGACCATATTTGATGAATTGGCTGTGGCAGAGAGAAACGGTTATGAACTCAACTTGTTCTGTTTTTGTAAATATGATTAACCTAGTATCCATGATTCATATCCAATGTTACTTATGCATAATGCATGTTCATGACCTTTTCGCTCTCTAGCTGGCCGCTTATCGACCTAATTGCTAGCCTTCGCCTGTACTAAGCGGGATTTCTACTTGTGCTTCAAAATCCTGAAACCCAAGTTATTCCAGATGAGTCCATACCTACCTATATGTGGTATTACCCGGACGTCCTAAGTAAACTTGCATGTGTCACCTCTAAAAACTTCAAATAAATATCCTTTTTGTGTGCCTGGATTGTTCATAGAGTGGCAGGAGGTAGTCAGTATCTTCCATGCTAAGCGGGTTAATCTCATGATGACTGTTTATTCGCTCGTCCTTGCACGAGAGGGCGGTAATCGGGATTCCAAGTCCCGAACTCATAATTCCAAATAATTAAACAAAACTCCCCCAGGACTGTTGTTGGTATGGACGGCACCCGTTGTTTCAGACAAGCCGTGGAGTGTGATTATTGGTGGAGGGGGAGTAAATCTTTACTTTTATCGCTTGAGAATCGTCACTAATGTGTTTAGCATGGAAGATGCCGATAACTAATGGTCGCGAAGTAAACAAGAAGGGTCCTTTTCTCAAAATTTCATTTACCTCTGTTTTAAAACTTGAGCTCTGGCACCTCTGCAAATCACTGCTTCCCTCTGTGAAGGGACTATCCATTTACTTTTATGTTGTGTTATCACCTTCTCAAATAAGCGCCAGAACCTGAGAGCACTATTGTCATTTGCATGCATTGTGTGTAGCTAATGATAGGTGCATCATGACTAGATATTTTCTACAATGAATTACAATGTTTAGTCGCTGCTTGAACTTTGGAGGTGCTCTGCATTTATGTTTTGCGTCTCAGAAAGGGCTAGCGAGATACCACTATTGTCATATTATATCATGGTTGTGGAAAAGCCCGATCTGGCTTATATCATGGTTGCGGGGGAGAAAGATGATAGAAAATCCACGTCAGGATACGTATTCACCCTCGCTGGGGGAGCTGTTCCATGGAAAAGCTCCAAACAGTTGATAGTTGCAACATCCACGATGTATGCAGAATTCATAGCATGCTTCGAAGCCACGGGGAAGGCGATATGGCTAAAGAAGTTTGTACCGACTTGAAAGTGGTAGATTGTATTCACAAACCACTAAAGATGTACGGTGACAACCAACCCACAGTATTTTACGCTCACAACAACAAGTTGAGTAATGCTGCCAAAACAATAGAGATAAGGTATTATGTTGTGAAAGATAAAATCCAGGATCAAACTATGAGTCTCGAGCATATAAGGACAAAAGATATGCTTGCGGATCCGCTAACGAAAGGCTTACGACCCAATGTGTTCAAGGAACAGTTAGCCAGCATGGGTTTAAGGGAAAGCCTTATGATTCCTGGATAGGCCCGAAAGGAACAGAATTTGTTTCTGAACAAAACATATGTTGTAGCTGTATGATTCTATCGGCAATTAAGCTGTGACGATGAAACATGCTCTATGTACCAATATGTGATGAAACAAATAAACTAGAAAGTATAACGTTAAAACTAAAGTTGAGATCAAGGGGGAGAATGTTAGGTTGATCTCTATCTCGTTCGATCCCAATGGGTCGAACGG
The DNA here is from genome assembly GCF_002162155.2 of Triticum dicoccoides. NCBI lineage: Eukaryota > Viridiplantae > Streptophyta > Magnoliopsida > Poales > Poaceae > Triticum > Triticum dicoccoides. The sequence continues at coordinate 547,016,899 of NC_041389.1, forward strand.
GCCCCTGACTCGCGCCCTGATCGGGGGCACCCAACCAAACCATGGTTGGTGGGCCCCTGTGACCCGCGCTATATAGCAGAGGTGGGGATCGGGGCACGACTCACAAGGTTGATCGCTGCCACAAACCCCACCGAACACTCCCTACCGATCTAGGGTAAGCGTGGTGCTCATGGGAAGCACCACCTCCTCGCCATCTCTCTGTCCACATTGCCGCCATCACCACATCACCATGGCCGGCGCTGGATCGAGCTCGTCAACACAAGGAGAAGGTAGGTTCATCGGATGATCTAGCCTACTCTGATCCAAGGTCCATCAATGGTATCAGCCAGATCAGGCTAGATGATTTTGGTACAAAGAAGAAGAAAAAACAAAAAAAGAAAAAGAGATCCCCTCCCCAAGAACACTAATCAGAGGGCAAAGGAAAGTTTACCGACAGAGGGCCTCGGCCCTCGCCGGCAAAGTGTGCCACCACTCCGACCGCGTTGTTCCTCTCGATCCCCACATGGATTGGCGAGCCAAGGTGCAGGGAAGAAGAACACAGCCTCCCCTAGGGGCAGAAGGGCACTACCATCGCACCGCTTGACGGCGGCGCACTCTCCATCGTGAGCTCACGCACACCAGCAAGGGGGGCAGAGGGGGCACCGCTGCTTCGCGTCGTTGTCATCCTCGGTGACATAGAGAGGAGGCGGTGGTCGATGGGCGAAAGAAAGAAGAAGGGGAAAGGGAGAAGCTCGCAAGCGGCTCGCACGGCATGGTGGCCATCGCCGGCGACCTGGACAGGGGGCCGCGCTGTGGAGCGTTAAAGAGACCAGGGCGATGCGAGAAGGGAAAGGAAAGGGAGAGTAGCCGCGTGCAACGCGGTGGCCCTTGCCGCCGTCGCCGGTAGCAGGGGCGGCCGGCCGGGGCGCAGCCCCTTGCCTCCTCGCCGCGACATAGACCAGGGAGTCGAAAGGGGAACGAGCGGAAAGAACTGATGAACTAGGGTTTTCGGTCAGGGGGCTTCTCCCAGTTTTGTTCCAGCGAAAATCGAGCTGGACCGTCGATCTCATCGGACGACTGTGGTGAAAAACCTAGCCAGCCATGGGCTTTTTGGGCCGAAAGAGGCCGAGGCCGGCTGCTGCTGTTTTCCACTTTATTCAGTTTAATAGTTTTTGTCCAGTTTTGGGGCAAAATTCACACAATCTAGTTTTTCTATGCAATTTTTTCCAACGAAAAATTTTGTTTAGAAAATATAATAGTAAACAGGAAAAAGTTTGTGAAATTGAAAATAGAAAAAATTCAGAAAAAGAAATGTTCATGAATTTTATAAAGAAAATTAAAAAGTTCATGATTTTTTATTCGGTCAAAGAAAAGTTTATGTAAAAAGTAAAAAAGTTTGTGAATTTTTATTCATGTTTTTCCGCTGCGTAAATAATTATTAGTGCTCTTTACAAAGAAAATAAAAGTTTAGAAAGAATTAAGTTTTTAAGAGCATTTTAAAGTAGTTATTGGAATGATATGATTATGTTATTTTGTATGACCAACGTTGTTAATAACATGATCATGTTTTATTGTTGAAATTTAAAGGTGCATTTATTTCTAATATTTTTACCCAACGGTAATATAGATTTAATTGCATAGACAATTGTATGTTTAATTTGACCAACGTTAGATTAATGCATATGATTGTTATACTGATGTCACTTAAATTTTGATTTCAGGAGGCTTTCACTTGATGAGTTGCCTAAAAGAAGTTTCGACACTCAGAGGTGACAATCACACTGAGTGGAGGAAGAAAGTTGAACTAGCATTTGTTTGTGCTGATCTGGACTGGGTTGTGGAGGAACCATGATGACCCGCAAGTATACGGGATAGTTGTAGCCTCTTTCGATAAGTAAGAGTGTCGAACCCAATGAGGAGCTAAAGGTATAACAAATACTCTCTCAAGTTCTATTGGCCACTGATACGACTCTACGCACGCTTGACGTTTGCTTTACCTAGAACAAGTATGAAACTAGAAGTACTTTGTAGGTGTGATAGGATAGGCTTGCAAGAATATAAAGAGCACGTAAATAAAAACTAGGTGTTGTTTAGATAAAGATGCAATAAAGTAAATATTAGTAGAGAGTTTTTTGTTACGAGAAAGTTATTTGTCCAATGCAATCGATAACTAGACCGGTAATCATTCTTGCAATTCTATTTGAGGGATAGGCATAAGTTAACATACTTTCTCTACTTGGATCATATGCACTTATGATTGGAACTCTAGCAAGCATCCGCAACTACTAAAGATTCATTAAGGTAAAACCCAACCATAGCATTAAAGTATCAAGTCCCCTTTTATCCCATACGCAAACAACCTACTTACTCGGGTTTGTGTTTCAGTCACTCACGCAACCCACCATATATCATACAACAATGAAATCTAACTCTCTTCCTATGCATCGGCATGTCATAAAAGAACAATTCATGCACACATAGTAAAGGCCAATGCATAGTATAAGCACTTTCTTGCAATTCTATTATGTTGGAAACATAAAGAGGCGGAGATGTAGTTCCTCTCTGATAATAATTGCAAGTAGGAGCATCAAGCACATGCATATTACATTCATCAAAATCATCACGTGCAATGGTAAAAGGCAACCCATCAATATAATCCTTAATAAGCGCAAACTTATCCGATATAGTGTAGTGTGGAGAATTCAAAAAGATAATAGGACTATCATGCGTGGGTGCAATAGCAACAATTTCATTTTTAACATAAGGAACTATAGCAAGTTCATCTCCATAAGCATAATTCATATTGGCATCTTGGCCACAAGCATAGCAAGCATCATCAAAAAGGGATATTTCAAGAGAATCAACGAGATCATAGCAATCATCATAGCAACCATTCTTCGGTAAGCACAAAGGGGAATTAAACAATGTATGATTTGAAGAGTTACTCTCATTAGAAGGTGTGCACGGGTGATCAATCCGCTCTTCCTCCTTTTGTTCTTTGCTCTCCTCATCATCTTTTTCATCCAATGAGCTCACAATTTCATCACTTTCTTCTTCCATAGCTTCCTGCAATTCTTCATAAAAGCATTAATATAGTAATTGTATTCATAATTTTCAACGAAATATCCAAGTATAGCAAGATTTTCCGGCCTATAACCATCATCATCAAAAGCTTCATACTTTTCAAACAAAGCTTCAATATCATAGGCAGCCTTAGAAGCAACAAATTCTTCTATTTGTTCCACATCATAGTAATTATATATACCATTAGCATAAGAAGCTAAGGTTTCATTATCGTTAAATTTGCATGAAAAGGGGAGGTGTGGAGCCTCCATCCTAGAGCAACAAGTAATATCATATCTCATGCATAGATTCCAGGCATACCAACGCAACATAATAAATTGATCCCATAATAGTTTCCCTTTTTGTGTCGAGCGATAATCCCTAAAGTATTCACGTTGATCCAACGTGTCTCCCATTATAAAGTTGAATGGGGCTTTCTCAGGATTATCAAAGTAGTACATAATATCTTTTGCGTAATGAGAATCGAGGGTTTTAGGAGTTACCCCATCCTCATGAGTAGCAAGTACAACTAATTTTTTTGGTATTTTGCATTCCATATCCATAACTAAAGATAGAGAACAACTTAGAACAGTAAATAAAAATTACTTCGTGATAAAGCAAACAAGCACACACGAGAATATTCACCCCACGCTATGACTCCCTGGCAACGGCGCCAGAAAAAGGTCTTGATGACCCGCAAGTATACGGGATAGTTGTAGCCTCTTTCGATAAGTAAGAGTTTCGAACCCAACGAGGAGATAAAGGTAGAATAAATACTCTCTCAAGTCCTATCGGCCACTGATACGACTCTACGCACGCTTGACGTTCGCTTTACCTAGAACAAGTATGAAACTAGAAGTACTTTATAGGTGTGATAGGATAGGCTTGCAAGAATATAAAGAGCACGTAAATAAAAACTAGGGGCTGTTTAGATAAAGATGCAATAAAGTAAATATTAGTTGAGAGCTTTTTGGTACGATAAAGTTATTTGTCCAAGGCAATCGATAACTAGACTGGTAATCATTGTTGCAATTCTATTTGAGGGAGAGGCATAAGCTAACATACTTTCTCTACTTGGATCATATGCACTTATGATTGGAACTCTAGCAAGCGTCCGCAACTACTAAAGATTCATTAAGGTAAAACCCAACCATAGCATTAAAGTATCAAGTCCCCTTTTATCCCATACGCAAACAACCTACTTTCTCGGGTTTGTGTTTCAGTCACTCATGCAACCCACCATAAGCAAATCATAAAAATATTGCAAACCCTACAGCGGGAATCCCTCACGCTTGCGCGACACGGAGGGCACAATAGGACAGCACCAATAATAAAACATGCAACTCAAACCAATCACGATCATCAATTAACCCACAGGACAAAACGGATCTACTCAAACATCATAAGATAGCCATACATCATTGGGGAATAATATATAGCGTTGAGCACCATGTTTAAGTAGAGATTACAGCAGGTAAGAGAGAGGTTACACCGCTGCATAGAGGGAAGAGTTGGTGGAGATGTTGGTGAAGATGGCGGCGGTGTTGGTGAAGATCGCGGTGATGATGATGGCCCCCGGCAGCGCTCCGGCGCCACCGGAAGCAAGGGGGAGAGGGCTCCACTTCTTATTCTTCTTCCTTGACCTCCTCCCTAGATGGGAGAAGGGTTTCCCCTCTGGTCCTTGGCTCCCATGGCGTGGGAGGGGTGAGAGCCCCTCCAAGATTGGATCTATCTCTCTGTTTCTGCGTTCTCTGTTTCTTCCCCTTCACCGTTTCTTTTATATCTGGAGATCTGTAACTCCGATTGGGGTGAATCTTTCGCCCAGATTTTTCTCATAAAATTAGCTTTCTTGCGGCAAAAGTAGAGCCTTAACCGCCTTACAGGTGGCCCACGAGCGCCCAGGGTGCGCCCCGGGGGGGCGGGCCCCCCTGTCTCGTGGCCACCCCGGACATCGTTTCGCGTTGATTCCACCTCCCAAAAATCACAAATATTCCCAAATAATTCTCCATCCGTTTTTATCCCGTTTGGATTCCGTTTGATATGGGTTTTTTGCGAAACATAAAACATGCAACAGACAGGAACTGGCACTAGGCACTGGATAAATATGTTAGTCCCAAAAATAGTATAAAAAGTTGCCAAAAGTGTATGAAAGTTGAATAATATTGGCATGGAACAATTAAAAATTATAGATATGACGGAGACGTATCAGCATCCCCAAGCTTAATTCCTGCTCGTACTCGAGTAGGTAAATGATAAAAAAAGATAATTTTTGATGTGGAATGCTACCTAGCATAATCCTGATCATATGTCTAATCATGGCATGAATATTAAGACACGAGTGATTCAAAGCCATAGTCTATCATTTGACATAAAAACAATAATACTTTGAGCGTACCAATAAAGCAATCATGTCTTTTCAAAACAACATGGCGAAAGAAAGTTATCCCTACAAAATCATATAGTCTGGCTGTTGCTCTATCTTCATCACACAAAGTATTTAATCATGCACAACCCCAATGACAAGCCAAGCAATTGTTTCATACTTTAATAATCTCAAACTTTTTCAACTTTCACGCAATACATGAGCGTGAGCCATGGACATAGCACTATACGTGGAATAGAATATGATGGTGGGGGTTATGTGGAGAAGACAAAAAGGGAGAAGGTCTCACATCAACGCGGCTAATCAACGGGCTATGGAGATGCCCATCAATTGATGTCAATGCGAGGAGTAGGGATTGCCATGCAACGGATGCACTAGAGATATAAGTGTATGAAAGCTCAAACTGAAACTAAGTGGGTGTGCATCCAACTTGCTTGCTCATGAAGACCTCGGACATTTGAGGAAGCCCATCATCGGAATATACAAGCCAAGTTCTATAATAAAAATTCCCACTAGTATATGAAAGTGAAAGCATAGGAGACTCTCTCTATGAATAACATGGTGCTACTCTGAAGCACAAGTGTGGTAAAAGGATAGTAACATTGCCCCTTCTCTCTTTTTCTCTCATTTTTTTCTTTTTTTCATTTTTTATATATTTTTCTTTCTTTTTGGTGGGCTTCTTTGGCCTCCTTTTTTTTATTTGGGCTTCTTTGGCCTCTTTTATTTTTCATAAAGTCCGGAGTCTCATCCCGACTTGTGGGGGAATCATAGTCTTCATCATCCTTACCTCACTAGGGCAATGCTCTAATAATGATGATCATCACACTCTTATTTACTTACAACTCAATATCTAGAACAAAGATATGACTCTATATGAATGCCTCCGGTGGTGCACCAGGATGTGCAATGATCTAGCATAGCAATGATATCAAAAAAACAAACAAGACATGAAAACATCATGCTACCTATCTTACGATCATGCAAAGCAATATGACAATAAATGTTCAAGTCATGTATATGATGATGATGATGAAAGTTGCATGGCAATATATCTCGGATTGGCTATGGAAATGCCATGATAGGTAGGTATGGTGGCTGTTTTCAGGAAGATATAAGGAGGCTTATGTGTGATAGAGTGTATCATATCACGGGGTTTGGTTGCATCGGCGAAGTTTGCACCAACTCTCGAGGTGAGAAAGGGCAATGCACGGTACCGAAGAGGCTAGCAAGATGGAAGGGTGAGAGTGCGTATAATCCATGGACTCAACATTAGTCATAAAGAACTCATATACTTATTGCAAAAATCTACAAGCCATTGAAAACAAAGTACTGCGCGCATGCTCCTAGGGGGATAGATTGGTAGGAAAAGACCATCGCTCATCCCCGACCGCCACTCATAAGGAAGACAATCAATAAATAAAATTGTGCTCCAACTTCATCACAAAGCGGTTCACCATACGTGAATGCTACGGGAATCACAAACCTCAACACAAGTGTCTCTACGAATCCACAACCACCCACTAGCATGACTCTAATATCACCACCTTTATATCTCAAAACTATTGCAAGGAATCAAACATATCATATTCAGCGATCTACAAGCTTATGTAGGATTTTATGACTAACCATGTGAATGACCAATTCCTGTCATCTCTCTAAGTAGATATAAGTGAAGCAAGAGAGTTTAATTATTTCTACAAAAGATGTGTCCACGCTCTAACAAATATAAGTGAAGCAAAAGAGCATTCTACAAATGGCGGTTTTCTATGTGAAGAGAAACAGGCAATCCAAACTTCAAATGATATAAGTGAAGCACATGAAGCATTCTATAAAGCCATACTCAAAAGATATAAGTGAAGTGCAATGAGAATTCTATAAATCAACCAAGGACTATCTCATACCAGAATGGTGCATAAAAGAAAAATTAAAACTAAATGCAAAAGATGCTCCAAGACTTGCACATAATGCATGAACGAAACGAATTCGAAAACATACCGATACTTGTTGAAGAAAGAGGGGATGCCTTCCGGGGCATCCCCAAGATTAGACACTTGAGTATCCTTGAATATTTACTTGGGGTGCCTCGGGCATCCCCAAGCTTGAGCTCTTGCCTCTCTTCCTTTTCCTCATATCGAGACATCCTCGATTAGACACTACATCCACACAAAACTTCAACAGAAAACTCGGTAAGATCCGTTAGTATAATAAAGCAAATCACCACTCTAAATACTGTTGCAAACCAATTCATATTTTGTTTTTGAATTGTGTCTACTGTAATATAACTTTTCCATGGCTCAATTCACTAATATAAATTGATAGATTCATCAAAACAAGCGAACTATGCATCAAAAACAGAATCTGTCAAAAACAGAACAGCCTGTAGCAATCTGAACATACACCATACTTCTGGTACCCCAACAATTCTACAAAAATTAGGACAAATAAAAAAGTTGTACATCGAGACAGAGCAAAAGGAATCAGAACCAATTGACGTTCCAGATAAAAATGTAAAATCACGCACTACAGCCAAAGTTTCTGTCCAGCATTGTACAAACCAACAAGCATTGTAAACATCCTAAAGGCAAACCTTGGCACATTATTTTTATAATGCAATGGAATTGTACAAGGGGATAAATTTTTTTGATGAAAAGTTTCTGTAATCAAGATTCACAAAGTTTCCGTGAGCATGAACAAAGTTCAAGGAGCTCTCCCACTTCAACAATGCTTGTCTCTCTCACTTTCACTTTCCTTTTCAAAAAGTTTTTGTGTTCCCCTCTTTATTTTTTTGTTTTTAAACTATATAAAAGCACTCAACAGAAATAAATGACTCTCTAAAACTTCCGGGTTGTCTCCCTGGCAGCGCTTTGTTTAAAGCCATTAAGCTAGGCATTTAGTGCTCAAGTAATGGATCCACCCGGATCCCAAGGTATATCAAAGCCAATTTTAATTAACAATGATTTGTAATTTAGTAGTGAGCACAAAGTAACATATATCATACAACAACGAATCTAACTCTCTTCCTATGCATCGGCATGTCATAAAAGAACAATTCATGCACACATAGTAAAGGCCAATGCATAGTATAAGCACTTTCTTGCAATTCTATCGTGTTGGAAACATAAAGAGGCGGAGATGTAGTTTCTCTCTCATAATAATTGCAAGTAGGAGCAGCAAGCACATGCATATTACATTCATCAAAATCATCACGTGCAATGGTAAAAGGCAACCCATCAATATAATCCTTAATAAGCGCAAACTTATCCGATATAGTGTAGTGTGGAGAATTCAAAAAGATAATAGGACTATCATGCATGGGTGCAATAGCAACAATTTCATTTTTAACATAAGGAACTATAGCAAGTTCATCTCCATAAGCATAATTCATATTGGCATCTTGGCCACAAGGATAGCAAGCATCATCAAAAAGGGATATTTCAAGAGAATCAACGGGATCATAGCAATCATCATAGCAACCATCCTTCGGTAAGCACGAAGGGGAATTAAACAATGTATGAGTTGAAGAGTTACTCTCATTAGAAGGTGGGCACGGGTGATCAATCCGCTCTTCCTCCTTTTGTTCTTCGCTCTCCTCATCGTCTTTTTCATCCAATGAGCTCACAATTTCATCACTTTCTTCTTCCATAGCTTCCTGCAAAATATTAGTCTCTTCTTGGACAGCGTTGACTTTCTTCATAAAAGCATTAATATAGTAATTGTATTCATAATTTTCATAGGAACATCCAAGTATAGCAAGATTTTCCGGCCTATAACCATCATCATCAAAAGCTTCATACTTTTCAAACAAAGCTTCAATATCATAGGCAGCCTTAAAAGCAACAAATTCTTCTATTTTTTCCACATCATAGTAATCATATATACCATTAGCATAAGAAGCTAAGGTTTCATTATCGTTAAATTTGCATGAAAAGGGGAGGTGTGGAGCCTCCATCCTAGAGCAACAAGTAATATCATATCTCATGCATAGATTCCAGGCATACCAACGCAACATAATAAATTGATCCCATAATAGTTCCCCTTTTTGTGTCGAGCGATAATCCCTAAAGTATTCACGTTGATCCAATGTGTCTTCCATTATAAAGTTGAATGGAGCTTTCTCAGGATTATCAAAGTAGTACATAATATCTTTCGCATAATGAGAATCGAGGGTTTTAGGAGTTACCCCATCCTCATGAGTAGCAAGTACAGCTAATTTTTTTGGTATTTTACGTTCCATATCCATAACTAAAGATAGAGAACAACTTAGAACAGTAAATAAAAATTACTTAGTGATAAAGCAAACAAGCACATACGAGAATATTCACCCCACGCTATGACTCCCCGGCAACGGCGCCAGAAAAAGGTCTTGATGACCCGCAAGTATACGGGATAGTTGTAGCCTCTTTCGATAAGTAAGAGTGTCGAGCCCAACGAGGAGATAAAGGTAGAGTAAATACTCTCTCAAGTCCTATCGGCCACTGATACGACTCTACGCACGCTTGACGTTCGCTTTACCTAGAACAAGTATGAAACTAGAAGTACTTTGTAGGTGTGATAGGATAGGCTTGCAAGAATATAAAGAGCACGTAAATAAAAACTAGGGGCTGTTTAGATAAAGATGCAATAAAGTAAATATTAGTAGAGAGCTTTTTTATTACGAGAAAGTTATTTGTCCAAGGCAATCGATAACTAGACCGGTAATCATTGTTGCAATTCTATTTGAGGGAGAGGCATAAGCTAACATACTTTCTCTACTTGGATCATATGCACTTATGATTGGAATTCTAGCAAGCGTCCACAACTACTAAAGATTCATTAAGGTAAAACCCAACCATAGCATTAAAGTATCAAGTCCCCTTTTATCCCATACGCAAACAACCTACTTACTCGGGTTTGTGTTTCAGTCGCTCACGCAACCCACCATAAGCAAATCATAAACATATTGCAAACCCTACAGCGGGAATCCCTCACGCTTGCGCGACACGGAGAGCACAATAGGACAGCACCAATAATAAAACAAGCAACTCAAACCAATCACGATCATCAATTAACCCATAGGACAAAACGGATCTACTCAAACATCATAAAATAGCCATACATCATTGGGGAATAATATATAGCGTTGAGCACCATGTTTAAGTAGAATTACAGTGGGTAAGAGAGAGGTTACACCGCTGCATAGATGGAGGAAGAGTTGGTGAAGATGGCGACGGTGTTGGTGAAGATCGCGGTGATGATGATGGCCCCCGGCAGCGCTCCGGCGCCACCGGAAGCAAGGGGGAGAGGGACCCCCTTCTTCTTCTTCTTCCTTGACCTCCTCCCTAGATGGGAGAAGTGTTTCCCCTCTGGTCCTTGGCTCTCATGGCGTGGGAGGGGCGAGAGCCCCTCCGGGATTGGATCTATCTCTCTGTTTTTGCGTTCTCTGTTTCTTCCCCTTCACCGTTTCCTTTATATCTGGAGATCCGTAATCCCGATTGGGGTGAATCTTTCTCCCAGATTTTTCTCATAAAATTAGCTTTCTTGCGGCAAAACTAGAGCCTCAACCGCCTTACGGTGGCCCATGAGAGCCCAGGGCGCGCCCTAGGGGGGTGCGCCCCCTATCTCGTGGCCACCCCGGACACCGTTTCGCATTGATTCCACCTCCCAAAAATCACAAATATTCCAAAATAGTTCTCCATCCGTTTTTATCCCGTTTGGATTCCGTTTAATATGGCTTTTCTGTGAAACATAAAACATGCAACAGACAAGAACTGGCACTGGGCACTGGATCAATATGTTAGTCCCAAAAATAGTATAAAAAGTTGCCAAAGTGTATGAAAGTTGAAGAATATTGGCATGGAACAATCAAAAATTATAGATACGACAGAGACGTATCAAACCACGGCCGGTCAGACCCACAGAGCCAGTAAGAGAGGCCACTGATGATGATGCTGCATGGTCTAAAAAGAGGGGGGACTATGCTCCTTTGGAGATGTCCTACCTCATAGAAAACCAAAAGTGGGTCAATGCAAACAAAAAGTGCATGGCATTTATAAAGAATACAATCGAGAGCACCATTGCACTACTAGGAAAAGGGCTATAGATAGGATTGACACTAATGGCGCACCAGGGATGTAGTGCGCCACTACTATATACTAATGGCGCACTAGTTGGTGATGCGCCATTAGTGTGGAAGACACTAATGGCGCACCAGACAAAAGGTGCGCCACTAGTGATAAATATATTTTTTTCATTTTTACATACATACTAATGGCGCATCCGACCGAAGTGTGCCATTACTAGTTCTAACTAGTAATGGCGCACCACACAAGGAGTGCGCCAGTAATGAATTTTTTTTTCTTTTTTTTTGCAAAACTACTAATGGCGCATCGTGTCACAGTGCACCATTACTAGTTTAAACTAGTAATGGCGCACTACTACGCGGTGCGCCATTAGTATATACGATATATTTTGCACTACTACACGACTATCTCGGTTACGGATATCTCGCGGGGCAGGTAGTCCACGGATTTTCTGGATGCGTAAGGTGCATGGATGACACAACGTATCGCCAACTAGATAGAGATCCCGGGTCTTCAAAAACCGTGTTCATGGGACATCGACGTCCCCCTCGCCGCCGACGATCAACCGCACCCTCCCCCGCTCCACCGCCGCTGACGATCAACCGCACCCTCCCCCGCTCCACCGGCCGCCGCCGCCGACCCCCGGCCCGCACCCTTCCCCACTCCACCGTCGCCGATGACCCACCGCACCCTCCACTCCACCTTTTTCATATTCATAAATATTTTCCAATAACAAATTTGAACATATTTTTAAAAAAAATTATTACTGTTTTTATAAAAAATATTACTGTTATGATTTAAACAAGTTTGAACATATTTAAACACAAATAAATATCAAACAGCATTTTAT
>NC_041389.1:547029561-547030145 GCF_002162155.2 Triticum dicoccoides
ACCCTCCCCCGCTCCACCGGCCGCCGCCGCCAAACCCCGGCCCGCACCCTCCCCCACTCCACCGTCGCCGATGACCCACCGCACCCTCCACTCCACCTTTTTCATATTCATAAATATTTTCAAATAACAAATTTGAACATATTTTTAAAAAAATATTACTGTTTTTATAAAAAAAATATTACTGTTATGATTTAAACAAGTTTGAACATATTTAAACACAAATAAATATCAAACAACATTTTAAATGCATAAAAATAAAAATTGGGGAGCCTGGGAATCGAACCCAGGACCTCCTAGTGTGTGTGCTGCGTGCTAACCAGTCGGGCTAGTGGGCGGGTTCTGATGTAGATGTTGGGTTAGGTGGAATATAACCTGAGGGCTCGAACTGTAATAAAAAACATTCTAATGGCGTACCGCCGCTGGGTGCGCCATTAGTAAGCTCCCCCCCCACTCCACCTATTCCCCTTCCTCCCTTCCTCCCCAACCGTACGTCGTCGTCGCGCCTGCACGCCCCATCCGTCCCCTCCGTCCCCTGCCGCCGCCGCCCCGACCCCCACCGGAATCCACCCCCGCCGCCCCCGCGC
>NC_041389.1:547030370-547034195 GCF_002162155.2 Triticum dicoccoides
GCGCATCGAGCCGGAAGAGGAGGACGAGGAGGAGGAGGAGACGACGACCGCCTCTACCTCAGCTCAGCTCTGCTGCGGCGTGGTCTTGTGCCGGCCCCGAGCACTAGGGATCCGGCACGACCGCGGCTTCCTCCGGGTCCAAGGCGGCCGGCCGGCGCCGTGTACGCCCTCGACTGCAGGTGAGCCCCTCCCCTTCACTTCCTTCTTCTTCTTCTTCCTCTTGCCCTCAACCTCTGCTCTGAGTCTCGACCACTGTGCAGGGCCCATCCATCTCCGGTGAGCCCACCACACCGTTTGACACGAAGCACCACCGTCGTCGCCGAGCCACTCCACCAGCAGCCACCATCCTCGCGCGCTTCCTCCTCGAGCAGGCCTCCCCGCAAGCGTCACCGAGCACCAAGCCGCGGGTCTGCCCCCTCCACACGCCCCTGAAGCAGCAAACCCTCGGCCCTCCTCTCCAGCGAGAAGATCTGCATCCTCAACATCTTTTCCCTAGACATACCTGCCTCTTGTAATTCAAGTGACAGCCTGACAGGTGACATTTTTTTGCAATTTCTGTGTTTTTTTGTTTTGAATGTGTAGCTACGCAATGTGTAGAAGTGGTATAGGCCTGTAGTTAGAACAAATCATCAATTTTTAAATGCTTTGATCTAATAACAATGAAAAAACCATGAGCCAGTCACGTTTGAAGGTTCTTTGGTTACTAGCAACTAGCATTGCTAGATGAGTTCTTCTGCTATCTTGTGATAATTGTAGTAGATTATAGCTTGCTTCAGTTTGTCACCATAAGTTGGTTAATTCGATATGCAGTTAACTTGATCATAGTTAGTTTACTGAATTGTTTAACAAAAAGGAGATCCAGCATGCACAGTGTCCTTCACTATATACTAATCTTTGTATGCCCAGGCACATTGATGCATCAGCCCTATAAGAAGCATCAGGGAAACAGAGGTTGGTTGTGGCAATTGTCACATTAGCCTTGCGCTCTCCGACCAAATGTAAGATATGCAACAAATAACGGACAAATACATAACAGTTTTCTAGAGCTAGCGAAGAGATTAAAATCTCTGTGAGATATTCATAGCCATGAAGCCCAGTAGCCTGTAGTTCACTAAACTTATAGCCCAAGATCCAATTTACATGTTATACTCTTCAGCAACATTGCTTGCTAGAACTACTGTCACATGTGCACTTGGCAGGTAACACTAACTAAACCTAGCGTGCAAAAAGGATCACATGTTTTAGAGCAGTATCTGCTACTACAACCTGAGGGTTTTCTTAGCTAAATTAGTCTATATTCGTTTTGTGTCAGCTCCTTGCTGTCCATGTTAACTTCTTTTCATGGTACCCATAGATTTGACTTTCAGTGTTGGTGATTCTGCAGTTGTTGTAGACTACTATAGTGATGAGTGTCTAGCTTTTGTAATCTACACTTCTTGCATAAGGATTTGCATGTGCCTTTGTACCATGAGTAATTTTGGGACTTGGGAATTGGTTCTTTCTTACTACAGTCTTGCTGCTATAGTATGGCTCCATTCTTGGTGGAGGTTTCATTACTTGTTTTGTGTGGCTTAGGTTATATTTCAGTGGAATTTGTGTGATATGTTTGGCTGGACTATGCTCTTTTCACAGTTATAGTGTTGTCACTTTACAGCTTGCATGCTTGCCATACCAGACCATCAGTGTTCCGCTGTTATGATAAACTGTTCAATTCTTTGTATGGTTCTGTCTTTTTTCTATGATGGCAAGGGACACTGGTTGCTTATGCACTGAGTTGGGTTTTATGCATCATACAATCCATTTTGACAAGGCTCATTGATGGGTACTTTTTTTATTGGGTGCATTTATTTATATTATATCATATTGCTTCTATATCTGATCCACCATTGCTTGTACTAGTTTGTCAAGAATACATGTCTGTATAGCACAGAGAGCACCACAAGTTAAACACCTCAATCTATTAGTATTTGTCTGCATTTTCTCACATTCTTCTTGTATCTGATCCAGTATTGCTTGTAGTGGTTTGTCCAAAATGTTGAATGATACTGCCTAGAGATGCATATATTGTTTCACCTCTTCAGTGGCCAACGTATTTTCCATGTTGTGATGGAGGCCTTTTTTTTAACACTGGGCTTTGCCACCTGTTGTTTGTCTTGTAAATATTGGACAGAGATTTAAGCAAGTAGCACATTGCCTTGTCCACCTGGGATAATGATTTTGCAGGTACCCCGAGAGGCCCTTGAGTTTGCCGGAATGTCGATTAACTTCCGTTCTGGCAAATTCAGGTACTCCATATGTCCTATTTTCAACAAAGGTCATGCTGAAATTTTCCGTGAATTTTAGCATGACTTTGCTAAAAATAGGACATATGGGGTACTTGCGACTAATGCCTGTTATCATGCATGTTTTATGATCTGTTGTAAGGGTACTAATTGGTCTCTTCTGCTGCTTATCAGAGATGGCGGGAAGCAGCCACCGCCGCTCTGCGACACCGCAGTACGAGTTGGATGCTTCCGAGTTCTTCACTATCATACTTGGGACTTTAGTATCATCCATGACGCAGGTATATAAAACGAGATATCTCCCCTTCACCCATCTCATTATGATATTTGTTGTTTGCTACATCACTCATTGTCCCAAACTGCAGAGGCTGCTTGACAGTTTTATGAACATGCTGATGGGTGAAGATCCGCCAAATAATGTGAAGCTGCGACAGGCCGGCAGCAGGTTTCGCAGGCAGTGGGATGTGGAGTTGGTGATCAAGGAGGGCCACATGTACTTGTCTCGTGGATGGGAGAAGTTCTACCGTGCCTACGACCTGCGGCTGGGGTACTTCCTTCTCTTCAGGTACGACGACGACGCCACCATGCTCATCATGAAGGTGTTCAACGCGACTATGTGTCGCACGCGCTACGCTGACGATGATGATGCCGGTACGTTCTGCCTCTTCTTATTCCTCTACATTTGGCTTTGTCTCACATCGATTGTTACCGGTCATTGTTGCATTTGGACAGGTAATGGGAGCAGCAGCAGCGACACTGGCTATAGCCAAAGCAGCAGTGACTATGGCTGTAGCGAAAGCAGCAGCGATTCTGGCTGTAGTGAAAGCGGCAGCGATTCTGGCAGCAGCATAGACAACAAGAAGGATGATCTGGACTGGAGTGCAGGAGAAGAGGAGCAGAGTGGGGATGAGGAGCTGTAGGATGACGATGGGCATCAGGCTGAGGATGACCTAGCGCTAGTGGTGGCTGACCAATGACAAGAGATGGTGGTGGCTGACCATGGGCAAGAGATGGTCGTGGCTGACCATGGGCAAGAGATGGAGGTGGCTGAGGATGACCTAGCGATGGTCATGCTTGAAGGTGGCCTCGTGATGGTGTTGGTGCCTGACAATGACCACGCACCGGTGGTGGCGCCGGCGATCCCACAGCTGGGCGACATGACCATGCCAATTGTGGTAGAAGACTACATCCCACTGCCTCCACTGCCTCCACCGCCTCGCCGCTCTTGGCGCATCAGGCTGAGGAAGGAGCGGGAGAAGAACAATGCATGAGAACTGAACTTTGTCAGGTATGTCAGATCTCCAAAATGATATATATATATATATATATATATATATATATATATATATATGTATATATATATATACTTAGTTACCTATGTTATCTCTGATATGCTTAGTTTCCTATAGGTTAGCTTCATTTTACCTAAGTTGTCTCTAATATGCTAACTTAGAGCTTATATGCTTAGTTTCCTATAGATTAGCTCCAAAATAACTTATGTTAGCACAAAATGATCAAGTTTACATAATAAGCTTATAGTCTT
>NC_041389.1:547034483-547143338 GCF_002162155.2 Triticum dicoccoides
TTAGCTTCATTTTACCTAAGTTGGCTCTAATATACTAACTTAGAGCTTATATGCTTAGTTTCCTATAGGTTAGCTCCAAAATAACTTATGGTAGCACAAAATGATCAAGTTTACATAATAAGCTTATAGTCTTCTTCTTATTCTTCTTCTTTTCCAAAATGACATAGGTTAGCTTCATTTTACCTAAGTTGGCTCTAATATGCTGACTTAGAGCTTATATGCTTAGTTTCCTATAGGTTAGCTCCAAAATTACTTATGTTAGCACAAAATGATCAAGTTTACATAATAAGCTTATAGTCTTCTTCTTATTCTTCTTCTTTTCGAAAATTATTCTTATTCTTCTTCTAGTGTTCTTCTTCTTCTAGTATTCTTCTAGTCTTCTTGTTCTTCTTCTTCTTCTAACTTCTTGTTTATCATTTTGCAGATTTGATTTAATTCACGGAAGGTTGCATGGATGAAGTGCTTCTTTTCCATTTGTGTATTTATTTTGTATCAATGTGAAACTTTTGTGAATTGATGGATAACGGTGTTGGATGAACAATGTGAAACTTTTGTAATATGTAACGATGGAACTATGTGTTGGCTATGTATGTATATATGATGGAACTTGTGTGTTGGCTATGATTGTTATATGGATGCTTGTTGTATATATATGTGTTGGATATCTCATATGTGAAATAGTGACCTGAGATTAAGAAAAAAAATTAAAAAAATTGTTACTAATGGCGCACTACCATGTGGTGCGCCATTAGTATAGCAGACTCTAGTGGCGCATTGTGGGCAAAACTAATAGCGCACCAGTGGTGCACCATTAGTAAAAAATACTAGTGGCGTGATACTAATGGCGCACCGGTAGTGCGCCATTAGTAGGCAAAACCGGTGCGCCATTAGTAGGCCTTTTCCTAGTAGTGTTGTGGGCTCCATTGCAGAGTGCACTTCCGCGGGGGGGTTGCTTACAAACATAAAGAGCTAGTTCACTTGCTCTTCAAATATATATGCCACCTAGGTGTTAGAGCAACTGGTGACAGAACGCTACACAGGTGGTAGTCATGGAATAAGAGAGCACATCCTTAGGATGAGCGATATGGCAGCAAAGCTAAAGCCCATGGATGAGGATCTGGAGATCAAACCAAAGCTCCTGGTCCACCTGGTCATGGCTTCACTACCAAAGGAGTTTGAAACTTTTGTTGTAAACTATAATATGTCACCTGGAACATGGGACATTGAAAAGACAATAGCAATGTGTGTCCAAGAAGAGGACAGACTCAAAGCCGCACATGGTGGTTCACTCAACTATGTTAAGGATCACAAGAAAAAGAATTACAATCAAAACAACAAAAGTTCTCCTTCAAAGCATGGAAAAGCTCCCTATCAGCATCAGCATCGGCAACAGCATGTCTTAGTGGACAAAGACACTTGTCTCCACTGCAAGAAGAAAGGGCATTACAAGAAAGACTGCGCTGCTTGGCTGAAGTCAGTCATGGAAAAAAGAGGTAATAATATAGTTTCATTTGTAAATGAATCCTTGTATACACAGTTTTTAGAATCCACATGGTGGATTGATTTAGGAGCACCTGTTCATGTTGCAAATTCTTTACAGGGATTCTATTCGACGCGGACTACGCTAAGAAGCGAAAGACGCATTGAAGTGGTAAACGGAGTTGAAGCAGAAGTTGAAGCTGTCGGTGACATCTCCTTGGAGTTAGCTGAC
The DNA here is from genome assembly GCF_002162155.2 of Triticum dicoccoides. Classification (NCBI taxonomy): domain Eukaryota; kingdom Viridiplantae; phylum Streptophyta; class Magnoliopsida; order Poales; family Poaceae; genus Triticum; species Triticum dicoccoides. The sequence continues at coordinate 547,036,195 of NC_041389.1, forward strand.
GGATTCAATCTTCTACTTAGAGATGCTTTATTTGTTCCATCATGTCATAGAAACTTCATTAGTGTTTCTTGTTTGGACAAAGATAATTATGAATGATATTTTGGACATGGCAAGTGTGCCATATGGTTAAATAATGCTTATGTGGGTGATGCTTTACTACACGATGAGCTTTATTTGTTATCACTTCGTGAAAAGGTTTATTCTGTATGCAATGTGAAAGAACATGTTTCCGCGTCGAATAAAGAACAAAAGGAAAGAAAGAGAACATTCGACTAATCGAAATTATGGCACTGTCGCTTGGGCCATATTTTCAAGGGGAGAATAGAAAGATTAGTCAAAAGTGAAATACTTCCTCCGTTAGAATTCTCATACTTAGAAAAATACATAGATTGCATTAAAGGGAAGTATATAAAACAAATCAAAAAAGGTGCAATCCATAGCACAAGCACACTGGAAATCATTCACACTGACATTTGTGGACCATTTCCGGTGAAAAGTGTGGATGGATATGACTCGTTCATAACATTCACAGATGATTACTCTCGCTATGAATATATTTATCCAATCAAAGAAAGATATGAAGTGTTGGATAAATTTAAAATATTCAAAGCTGAAGTTGAAAAATCAGCATGATAAAAGAATAAAGATAGTCAGGTCCGACCGTGGGGGAGAATACTACGATCGGCACACTCCATTTGGCCAAGTCCCTGGACCTTTTGCAAAGTTCTTGCAGGAGACTGACATAGTAGCCAGTATTCAATGTCGGGCGAGCCTCAGCAAAATGGAGTAGCTGAAAGGCGCAACCGTACACTTATGGATATAGTGCGCAGCATGATGAGTTATTCCAACTTGCCATTGGGATTATGGATGGAGGCGCTTAAAACCTCCATTCACATTCTCAATAGAGTACCAAGCAAGTCGGTGCCCAAAACACCATACGAGCTATGGACGGGAAGGGTGCCCTCCCTACAACACTTCAGGGTGTGGGGGTGCCCTGCTGAGGCCAAAATGTTTAATCCAAATATTGCAAAGTTAGACCCCAAAACAGTGAGTTGCCACTTCATTGGCTATCCAGATAGATCAAAGGGTTTCCGTTTCTACTGCACAGAAAGATATACAAAGTTTGTAGAAACGAGACATGCAGTCTTCTTAGAGGAAGAAATGATGAGGGGTAGCTTTGTAGCTCGGAAAATTGATCTTGAGGAGAAGAGATCAGCCACTGACAAGTCATGTATTGACTTGACATGACGACTTCTGATTACTTTGTCAACTGAACTTCCAAAATGAAATTCAGCTCCTGCAAAGCCTTTTCCATTCTGCCGTAGCCGCCGATGTTGATCAGCATCCGCGATAAATGTAGGTCAAACCTCATTAACTTTAGCACACTTTCTCTCACAACAAAGAACCTGCCGAATATAATCTTCAGTAAGGTTGCTCGGTAGGAGTTCAAAATAATTTTTGAGAGATGGAGGTCGGCATTTGATGGATTGTTATATCGCATCACATTATCCACAACCGGGCCTAATCGTATCTGCAAAAGAAGAGAACGTATTAGTGCCTACATCCAGTTTTGAACACTACAGACCTCTTTGATTTGCAGGATTTCTAAAATACATGAATGGAGCGACATGCCATCTTCGATCCTACATGAATAACATGGGCATTTGAGTACACTCTCAGAAAACATAGGATTCTTCATAAGAGGTTGGAGTGGATGGAAATTTTCCTTCCAAAACTAGTACAGATGAATCCAAAGGAGAAATACTTATGGATTGTAACCATATGAATCAAGCAACCACTATAGAAAAAACCATCTATGTATTCAAATCCTCCAAACTTCCTTCAGAAATCATAGTAATTCATCATCATTAACTTGGAAACTGATTTGGTGGTATTCATTGTAAGCTGAAGGGACAAATCTGTGTGGGAGTTGGTGCCATTCTCTGGGCAATATGGAATTGTCAAAATGACTACGTTTCTAACAGATCATCTACCCATAAGTCCTTTCATGTTATCTATAGGGCTATGGATTTAATCCATATGTGGTCATCGCTACATCATGTGGATGAGAGGGCGCTTATGGCCTCTGTGTGCAGCCGGTAGAAATGGTTGTGCATGATTCATTCAACCAGTTTTGTAATCTTGAGCTCGGCCTATTGTGTTCATGTTTTGTGTACTTGTTGAGTTGAACTTAATTACATTTGATAAAATGGATGTGTACGTCTTGTAATGGAGAGGCCGAGGTACTCCCCTTCACGGAAAAGAAAAAAGAAACGTGTTACTCCTTTCGCTTCCTCTGCCACCTCTATCCCCAGCTCCTTCGTTCTGAACATTGTTTGTGGTCCAAATCCTCTGCATGAAGCGAGGAAGCATGGATACTACTCTCTCCGTTCTCAAATATAAGTCTTTCTAGAGATTGCAACAAGTGACTACATACGAAGCAAAATGAGTGAATCTACACTCTAAAATATATCTACATACATCCGTATGTTGTGGTCCATTTGAAATGTCTAAAAAAACTTATATTTAGGAATGGAGGGAGTACTTGCAATTGTACTTTCTTTCATCCAAATCCTCTGCATGAAGCTCTGCCTTTGCATGCATTATACTCCCTCCGTTCCTAAATATAAGTCTTTCTAGAGATTCCATTATGAACTACATACGGAGCAAAACGAGTGAATCTACACTCTAAATGCATCTATATACATCGGTATGTGGTTTATAGTAAAATCCCTAAAAAGACTTATATTTAGGAACGGATGGAGTAGATGATGAACAATACAAACAAGGAAAAAGAACAACCTGATAGATACAGGGAGCAAGAGAGAAAAGTAGGGAAAACAAACAATGGCCAGACCAAAGTCCTCAAAAGCCCCCTTCCAAGAGGCCAGCTGTAAATGCAATCATTCTTCAAAGGACATTTCCAGCGCCATTTTTCAACTCTCCTGATTCCCCTTACCTCCAGCGTAGCAGGGAAGCGCGTCTGCTCAAAACCGAGTACGTACGTACGTACGCACCGCATGCCATGCTACTGTGCCTGTGCACGGCGCGACAAGGACTTTGGTCTGCTCGCTAATCTCACAAGCGGTGCAGACGCGTCATGTCACGTACGGAACAAAAGATGATCCTGCGAGGAGCCTTCCTCGTGATCTTGTAGTAGTAGACCCGAAGGCCGGGTTCCCAGCCGGCCTGGGCATTATAGTCCTCGTAGGCTCTGCCTAATCTCTCAGTGCCAAGTCTCTCGACTGTCAAGTCTGGTGTTTGATTTCATACGGCCATACACACCACCAATTGCCGCTAGGGCGGCTCGGGCGGAATCCTATCCCCACCGCCGTCGGGCTCCCAACCCCTCCCTTCCCTCCCCTCCGCCGCCGTTGGAGGAGGTCGCCGGGCAAAGCCCCAGGCGGCTGACGGCTGCGGCGGAGGCCCCCTTCCCTCCCGTGTTCCTTTGGGTGAGGCGGGTCACCCGGAGCGGTGGGGCCCTCCTCCCCGATCTGTGCCGTCATTGCGGCGGCGCGGCCGATCTGATCCGCCGACGGTGCCTTGGCGGCGTGGCGATGGGAGGAGGCGGTGGAACGTTGGGCTTCGTGGAAGATCTGGTGGTGCCGGCTGCTCGATGGGCGTGCTTGGTCATGGCGGCGAATGTCGCAGTAGCCGGCGGCTTGACCGATCGGTGGCGGCGGAACATGGCCGATGGCAGCGACGATGTTCTGTCTGGGTCCCGGGGCGGCGGCCCTGGAGGGTGGCGGATGGTGAAGCTAGGGCCTCCCGCGGCGGCATGGCGCGGTGCAGTCCCTGTCCAAGGTGGATCTGTGACGGCGATCTGCTATGGATTGTTCGGATCGGAGACGGTAACGAGCGCGCGGGATCCATCTCGACGGCTCTTGCGGCTTGGCGAGGCGGGGTGGGAGCCCTCCTCCTAGGCTCCAGTGGTGGCACACGCAGGCAGTGACCGGTGCGCCAGGGCTCCTACGATTGCACTGTTCTTGCGGTTGGTAGCCGGATCTAGGCGGCTAGATCTGGGGCTTTGAAGGCGGTCGAGACAGTGCACACGTTGTCGGGTGGATTTCTTGGGACGGATCCGGGTGAAAACCTGGTTTTCAGTCGATGCTCGGAGCCGGTGATGACGATGCCCCTATCATCGTTTCCTTCATTAAGGCATCATCGAGGTGAAACTCCCAACTCCACTCAACACCTCCGGGGGGAAACCCTAAATCAGTTGATCGGATGTTGGCGGCAAGCATGTGTCGTTACCCCCTTGGGGGCGGCATTCTTGGAGGTGCACTCGGCTTCACGGGACCATCGGATGGCATCTTTGGTGGAGCGGTGCTTCATCCTACACATTCATGGCGACGGATCTCGACGGCGTGGCGAAGTGCAGATTCGGAGTTCGATGTGCGAGATGGACTCGCGCAGGAGGACGGTGATGTCTGGCGTCGGGGTGGCTTCGATGGCAGAGAGACCTGGCACGGTAGATGCAACAGTACAGCTCTGAAGATGCATTGGTGGCAGGTGGCTGCGGCGGCCAGATACCCGACAGACGTCCTGGTTGAGGAGTGCGCCGGACTGGTAGGTGCCCCATATCCGGCAGGCGTCCTGGTTGGGACCTCAGATTTTAGATTTTTAGGTTAGGCTGCGATGTCTGTTTGGTATTAGGCCCAGGCTATCAGCGCCCCTTCATCAATTGAATAGGAGTAGCGACAGTTATTGCTTAGACGGTGGCTTTAGTCTGACTGTTGTATGACTTTGTAAAATCTTGTGAGAATAATTAATAAAGTGACAGCATATGCATCGCTAAGATGCAGAGGCCGGGGTCCTCCTCCTTTAAAAAAAATACACACCACCAATTGGAAGCGAATGTGCTCCATTTGATGGCCAGAAGAGCCAGCTCTCGTCTCCCTGCAACCCTCTTCTTGCCCTTTTTCTTCTTCATCATCACCTACTTGATCTTTTCCATGTCATCCATCTTCAACCATGTCCATTCCCCTGCCCTTGTACCTCGGCTTCGCCCACCCCAGCGCAATCCACGTCTTCCTCACGGTCCCTGTCCTCCTTCAGCTCGTTGCTATGGGGGAACCACCCCACGGCCACGGGCGAGACGGGGCAAGCTCCACCTCCAATCTCTCCACCCAAATTATTACCGAAGCGAACAGGTCGTGTTCCACTTCCTCAAAACTTGTATTGGATCTGGCACCAGACCAATTCCAGTTTGGCATCATGCCCTACCCCTGCGGCGGGGGCGGTGTTCGTGTTCCGTATGAACCGAGGACACGAAAATTGTTGCCCGGTACTACACATGGCCAGGGTGTGACTGGGAGAGCGGCGAAGGAACTGCAGCACGCTGCACCCCGCGGCCACGGGAAGCTCGCACCGCCGTCATCGTCCTGGCTGAAGCTAGCAGCCATCGCAGCTTCAGCTTTGGCAGGCTTGATCTGCGCCATAACAGGGCTCGTGCTCTGCTGTATTCGTAGCAAGAGGACGCGGCAGAGCACATCGGCTATCATAACCGAACCTGAACCTCATCGAGGACCGGGGCCTAGGGAGTTCCGCTACGGCGAGCTTGCCGCCGCGACTTGCAACTTTGCAGACGAGAACAAGATCGGGAGAGGGGGCTTTGGTCCGGTCTACAAAGGCTACCTGAGTGAACAGGACCGTCATGTGGCCATCAAGACACTCTCTGTCTCAGTCTCAGAGGAGCAGCCCTCGCAGGGTTTCAAGGAGTTCCAGGCGGAGATCACCGTCCTGAGCCAGCTCAGGCACCGCAACATTGTCCAGCTCGTCGGCTGGTGGTGCGGTCGCCGGAGACGACGGAGAGGACGGCGGCTAGCGCTCGTCTACGAGCTCATGCCCGGCGGCAGCCTCGACACGCACCTCTACGACCCTGACAAGCACTTAACTTGGCCAGAGAGGTACTATATCCGATTCTGTTGCACTGGATACAAACTTTAAAACCTGATAAAATGTGAGATTAACATCCACAACTTTGCAGGTACGAGATCGCGCTGGGACTGGGCTCCGCCTTGCGGTACCTCCACACCGAGTGCGCCCGATGCATCGTGCACGGGGACATAAAACCCGCGAACGTGATGCTCGACGCGTTGGGCAAAGCTAAGCTCGGCGACTTCGGGCTAGCGAGGCTCATCGACCATGGCGCCCAGCCACGGACGACACAAGTCGTGGCAGGCACCGTCGGGTATATCGACCCAGAGCTTGTCAACGGCCGGAGGCCGAGCACCGAGTCGGACATGTACAGCTTCGGCATGGTGCTTCTCGAGATCGCCTGTGGCAGGCGGCCAACCTCAGGGACCTTACTGGCGTCGGCCTGTGACATGTACCGCCAGAGCCGGGTCCTCGACGCGGCTGACCAGAGGCTGGGCGGCGAATTTGACAAGCTGCAGATGGAGCGTCTGCTCGTGACAGGGCTCTGGTGCGCCCACCACGACCCCGTGCAGCGGCCGTCCGTTGCCGAGGCTATGGACGTCCTGCGATTGCAAGACGCAGAGTTGCCGATGCTCGGTGGAACGATTGGTGGTTCCGGGGACATCCTCTCCTTGGAGAGACGGGTTTACGACGGTGACGACGCGTTATCTGGAAACTCAAACTCTGGTTATGTGCATGCATGCGTTCAAACCGAGTACCTTACTGCAGAGTATTCAACTTTTCTCTTTCCACAAGAATAGCAAATGTATCGGTGCATGCACCCACGACTCTTTGTATCTGTAAAATTCAGTCATCGAATGATTTTTAATCTACCAAACAGGAGCTCCTAACAGCTGATTTTCATGTGACCTCCCATAACTGGAGAGAAGCAAACCAACCGGCCGGACGATTTGTAATTGGCTATGCTTAGTAGTTGACATCTTTGCTGTTCACATTCTCCCTTCCATTTTATTTTGTGAGCCTTGTCATCTGAATTGTTATATCTGTTCGTGCAGCATAGCTTGTTTTTTAGAGTGTGCAGTATAGCTCAAGAGTGTGCAGCCTTCTAATCAGGAGTTGTTGAAATTTACAGAGAGGTGCCAACACTAAGTATAACACTTCGTCCCTTCTCCTCTATTCTTTTTTGCGGGGCCCTTCTCCTCTATTTTTCGGTCGAATATCCCGCTCGTTGTGTCCCTGCTAGCGTGTACCCTCCGGACTCGATTTTTTGGCTGGGCTATACATGGTCACCTGTATGGACGTTTGAAGACGGTAGGAAAACTGTAGTTGGAAAAAAATTAGCCATCGTTGAGAGTTCCTTTTTTTTTTTTGCGGGGTGATCGTTGAGAGTTCCTATCCGGCAACCACCACCGGGCGCAACTGTACCACGACCCACCCTTGTCCGGTCAGTTCCCCGGGCTCGGTCAACACGAAAAGTTAATTCTTAACTTATGGTATTGTCACACTGCCGAGTCAGAGTAAACCATGTGTTGCTTGACAATGCATGGTACGTCCAATTTTTTTAATGATTTTCTAAAATATTCATGTGAAAAATATGCTAGAATTCCAAAAAAGTGAATAAATTCAAATTAATTTTTGAATATATAAAAAGTTCACAGATTTAAAAATATTGCTGGTTTTTAAAATGTGGATTTAAAAATGCTACCAAACTACAAAAAATAGTGATTTTTTAAAAAGTGCTCATGAATTGCAAACAAGTTCACAAACTAAAATTATGAAAAGGAATACTTGAAAAAGATAAAAATGCAAAACCGGTAGGAAAACGGTAAAAAAACAAAGGAAAAAAACCAAAACCTTAAAAAGAAAGAATAGACACACCGAAGCCCCAAGTGGGCCTACCAATGTATGAGCGGGAATGTTTGCTCCACGCGATAAAATAGGAATTGTCCACGACGTATGATGAGCAAACGGACACCCACTGATCATTTTAGGTCAGATCCACGTCCATGTTTCTTCCCTGGCATCACGTGCTGGTAGGGCTGCAAGAAAATCTTGAGGCTCGTAAGCCGCTCGAGATCCACTTGAATTTTGGCTCGACTCAAGATTGACTTGAAAAGAAATGAGTTGAGTATGAGCACTTTATGTAGCTTGATCAAGAAACGAGCTGATCTTGAGCCAACATTGGCTCACTCGATTTTAGCTGGATATCATATAATTATATGAAATAATGTTGATATATATATTTAAAGAAAATAGGATAATTTATTTCCATATATGTTTTGTACATTTTACCTGCTAGCAAACATGATAACTTAATTAAACACGGAGATAATTTAGCCTCAATATGGTACGTGGTCAACCATGTGTTAAGTATCCTGTTATTCTTGGTCATAGTTTTAGAGCAGAGGTACTAGTATTCAATAAGTTCAATTTTACAGTGGTTTCTTATGTTGTGTCGTGGCCTATCTTGTTTGAAAAATCGCATTATATTATTAACAAAAAAATCTTATTTAGCTTGAAACTAGCTCGAGATCATTACAAGTTGAGCACGAGCCACTTTATATTGCTCGAACTTGAGCTTCGTTCAATTTAAGCTCGCTCTAACTTAACCCGGACGAAGGAGCGGGCGTCGGAGGAGCTGGGATGTGCCGATGGGACGACGACGGCGGCAACCCACCCGGGAAGAGAAAAGCACGAGAGGGAAGGGGAGATTGCGTGATGCAATATTTTAGGAGAGAAAGGAAAAGGGGTGGGCCTCGAGATGGATGCTTCGTAGGGAAGAGAAGGCGCCCGATTATACGGCAGATGAGTCGCTCCTCTTTTCTTTCTCTTTCAAAAGTCATATAGCGATGTGAAGCGAGCGACCTGTTTGTTTTTTTTGCCGTACTTGTGATGACATGGCACGTGCGAGCGATCGCCATAACCGCGATGCGTATTGTGTTCGCTATCAGATCAATAAAGTTCACTATGATGGTTTTCCTAGAAAAGGATAATCCCATAAGCCATATGATATGGTGCTCACCGGCTTGGAGGCCTCGTCGATGGCCTTCGTGCTACGTCGGCTTGGAGGCTGCAAGGCGAGGTCACCGTTCAGGAGGTGGCCAGCGATGACGGGAGGTTCATCCTCAACTTCTTCGCCGACGTGGACAGACGCTTCATGCTGAAGGCCCAGCCGTGGCACCATAAGCGCGACAGGATCATTTTCGCCGAGTTCAACGGAAAGGGTAACCTGGCGGAGGTGGATCTTGGTGCCATGGCTATATGGGCCCAGGTTCGTGATCTACCGTTTGAGCTTAAAACAGAAGAAGTGGGTTTGTCTCTAGGGGACCAACTCGGGAAAGTGATAAAAGTCTCACACCAGGATCACCTGATCGTAGAGAAGTATTTGCGTGTACGCGTAAAAATCCCGCTGCATGAGCCAATCAAAAGTAGGGTAGAGTTCACTCCCTTAGGCAGCAAAAAAGCACTTCAATTTGATGTTCGCTATGAAAAGTTGCCGTCGTATTGTGAGTGTTGTGGGCTTGTAGGTCATATGTCAGAAAGGTTCTGTAGGATTCCTAAAGAGAGTAGAGTAGCTGTTATTGAAAAAACCCTCAGTGTAGAGGCCTATTGGAAAGGCAATGCATCTAGTAGAAGAAATCTTTTGTACACAGGCTATAGCAACAAAAATACCTCCAAGGCTACTGAAGGTATGGTGGTCAAGGTCACTAAGGCTGTAAATGACCTCACTGTGAAAGAAAAAGGTGCAGCGTCATCTTCGACTTTGGTTATCCTCGCAGCTGGAGGACCAGTTCAGGGAGACCACTCGCTCGCCCAGGAGGGCTGAGGGCAGGTGCCTTTGTTGCCGGCGCCCGTTGGAGCTGTTTCGGGTCAGGCGGACCCGGATCGCAGATCACTTCAGCACGCTAGCCTTGGCCAGGAGGGCCAAGGACTGGCGGCTAGGAGTGTGCCTATCAGGGCGATGCTGCATCTTGGCCAGGAGGGCCGACACCATGGGGCGTCCCTACATCCCAAGCAGGGTGATGGCCCTGGTCAGGAGGACCAGGTTGTACGCATGGCTGCCCCTGCATTACCTTTGCACCAAGGCCAGGAGGGCCATGTGCACCCGGGAGCTCCCTCAACTTATCAAGTGATGGCTGCTGCTCCTGTCCATCTGGAGTGTCCTGCTGGCCAGGAGGGTCAGGGGATCCACTCGATGGGTGCAGCAAATGTCGTTTCGGCAGCGGCTGGCATTTTTACCATGCAAAATCAGGTTTTGTTTCAGCCTGGGGTGCTGGAGGCACTTACAGGAGCTGTGGCTGCAAGGCTAGCTAACCCAGCTACGGGCAAGGACTCTGCAATGTTTACTTTTGCTGCTAAAAAGAATCCTATGCAGGGCCACGCAAAAAGAAAGGAGAGGAAAGGTAAAAAGAAGGGAGGGGAAGAGAAAGCTGAGAGTGCTCGAAAAGATATCATAGGGAAAAAGAGGGGTAATCCTTTTGGGGTACCACCAACAGGGAGTGACCAAAAATTTTCTTATGAGAGGGGAATGGATAGCTATGAACGTGTGTTGTATGGTGAGATGAGTGTTTCTTCTAAAAGAGTTTGTATGGGTAGAGTTGACACTATGAGGGATGGGGATGGTATAGTCACACATGTAGCAAAGGAAACAGAGGAGGAGGAGGCATACATGCAACAGAGGAGGGAGTCAGTTGAAGATGATGGCGCACCGGCGGCCTCTGAGGAGGAGGACCGCCGGGCCAAATGAGAATCCTAGGATGAAACTGTCGTGGTATGCTCTCCCCCACGGCAGTTCGTGAGCTCTTGGAGCTCCAGCAGCGTACCAAGGCTGATTTGATTTTTCTCTCAGAGTCACACTTGAATAAATGTAAAGTTGATGAGTTGCGTTGTTATTTATCTTTTGATTTGATGATTGTAGTGGAGAGTGATGGTCGGGCCGGTGGCCTAGTCTTGTACTATAATAAGTTGAATAAAGTTGTTTCGAATTATGTGTCGTCTCATTTTATTGACATTCTTTATATGAATGGTGATGATGTACATTGGCGGTTCACGGGTTTTTATGGTCATCCAATTTGGAGTGATCGTAAGTTATCGTGGGATAATATTAGGAATTTACATAATCTGGATCATCATCCCTGGGTGATCTTAGGGGATTTTAATGAAATTTTACTGGCATCAGAAAAAGAGGGCGGAAATGTAAGACCAAATGCTATGATGAGAGATTTTCGTAACTGTTTAGGAGAGTGTGGCCTCGAGGATATGGGTTGTATTGGTGACCCGTTCACTTGGATGAGAGGCGATACTATAGAGAGGCTGGACCGTGCGGTGTGCAAGTGTGGAATGGGCGAATAAATTCCCTCGGGCCGCGATAATTAATGAGGAACACGTTCATTCTGATCACCGTCCACTCGTACTGGATACGGAATATTTTGATGGAAATACTTTTAACGCCCCAAGGGGACGAGTAAAACAATTTGAAGCTCGATGGCTCAAGGAGGAGACGATTGGTGAAATTGTTCGTACAGCATGGGAAAAGGCAAAGATGATGGGCATTGGGCCAAAGCTCGCTGATCGTACTCGTGTGATTCAATCAGATTTGCACATTTGGGATCGTGAGGTTTTGAGAGGCCCAAAACAGAGAATAAAAAAGCTCAAAAAAGAATTGGAAAAACTACGAAGAGGCCCTACGATTGTGGATTCCCAAGCACGACAAAAGGAGATTTTGGTTCTCATCGAAAATTTGCTAGAACAGGAGGAGATTTATTGGGTACAGCGTGGTCGTGCAAATTGGTTATTGCATGGGGATCGCAACACTTCTTTTTTCCATAACGCGGCAACGGCTAGAAAGAAAAGAAACCAGATTAAAAAATTGCTTGGGGACGATGGAGTCTGGGTGCAAGGTGCGGAAATGAAGGATTATATTAAAGGGTACTTTTCAAAACTCTCCACGTCAGAAGTCTCTCAACCTTCTCTCTCTTGTTAAAAGAAAAGTGACAGACGAGATGAATAGGGCCCTCATGGCCCCATATACGGCAGTGGAAGTTAAGAAAGTCTTATTTGACATTGGTGATTTAAAAGCGCCGGGTCCAGATGGTCTACACGCCATTTTTTATAAGAGATTTTGGCCTATGTTGGGAGAGGACCTGACAAAAGAAGTACTTCACGCGGTGAATACATGTTCAATACCGGTAGGATGGAACGATACTGCAATTGTCATGATCCCAAAGGTTAACTCCCCAAAAAAGGTTACTCAATTTAGACCTATTAGTTTATGCAATGTGGTGTATAAGGTTATTTCAAAAATGATTGCAGCACGTCTCAAATTAATTTTGTCAGCCATTATCAGCCCAACTCAGAGTGCTTTTGTCCCTGGGAGACTAATCACAGATAATATTTTGGTAGCATATGAGTGTTTCCACACAATAAAAAGGAAAATAATGGGGAGGGAAGGGCTGTGTGCAATCAAGTTGGACATGCACAAAGCTTATGACCGAGTAGAGTGGTCTTTCTTGAAAGCAATTTTGTTGAAGCTGGGTTTCAAAGAAAACTTGGTGAATTTGATTATGCAATATGTGTCCTCTGTGGAGTACAGGATTCGGTTTAATGCAGAGGATACTGATAGCTTCAAACCCACTAGAGGGCTAAGGCAGGGGGATCCCCTCTCCCCCTACTTATCCCTGTTATGTACGGAGGGCCCGACTGCCCTTTTAACAAATGCGGAGGAGAGAGGAAGTATCTCCGGCATAAAGGTTAGCAGGGAAGCCCCCTCCGTTTCAAATATATTATTTGCGGATGATTCTTTGATCCTCATGCGAGCAAATGCAATGAATGCGGAGGCCCTTAAAGCGGTTATGGACTCTTACTGTGTCGCCTCGGGGCAGATGGTGAGTGTCGAAAAATCCAGCATATTTTTTAGTCCCAATACGAAGTGGAGGATAAAGCGCAAATCTGTACAATTCTAAATATTATGACTGAGGCACTTAATGATAAATATTTGGGATTACCTGCCAATGTGGGCATGGATAAAAGCGATTGTTTTCAGTTCTTGATTGATCGTATTATTATGAAGATTAGTGGTTGGAAAGAGAAGTTGTTATCGGCGGGTGGGAAGGAAATTTTGCTTAAGTCTGTTGTTCAAGCTATCCCAACATATGCAATGTCCGTCTTTAAAATTCCTAAAAAGATTTGCAAAGGAATCATAGACGAGGACAATCAGAAAAGAATGCAAAGGATGACATGGTGGAAGTTGTGTGTTCCAAAAGACCAAGGAGGAATTGGTTTTCGTGATATACACTGTTTTAACCTGGATTTATTAGCGAAGCAAGCGTGGCATCTCGTGGATAATCCTGAGTCATTATGTGCAACAATCCTAAGAGCAAAGTATTTCCCTGAAGGTGATTTGATGAGCGCAGTATTAAAAAAGGGCGCCTCCTTTACTTTGCAAAGCATTATGGCGGGAGTGGACTCTCTCAAGAACGACTATATATGGAGAGTGGGAACGGGAGAAAATATTGACATATGGAGAGATGCATGGATCCCAAATTGTGCAGACGGGAAAATTAATACACCTAGAAGGGGAAATCTACTGACGAAAGTTTCTGATCTTATTAACCCAGTCACAAATGGTTGGGATGAAGAGTTGGTGAGACAAACTTTGTGGCCAATTGATGCCCGTAGAGTACTAGCAATCCCGATACCTATGCATAATATGTCGGACTTTATTGCGTGGAGCTATACAAAAAATGGTTTATTCACTGTACAATCAGCTTATTTGAAGGAATGGAATAAGCAACATGGGAGGAAGTTGGAATACTCGAATGGCATGGGCAGAAGTAACGTCAATCCTATTTGGGGTAAGATCTGGAAATTAGCTTGTCCGGCAAAGGTTAAATTTTTTATTTGGCGGACGCTTCACGGGACCCTACCGTGCCGCGTTACATTGGCCAACAGACATATAAAAACTCAGCCAACATGCCCAGCATGTTTGGATGGGCCAGAAGACACGAAACATATATTATTTCTGTGCCAGAAGGCAAATGAAGTGTGGGAATATTTGGGGTTGTATGAAGTGGTGAAAAAAGCCTGCGTCATTGATCATGCAGGAGAGGCAGTCCTTGAATTCTTACTCCTTATGCCTGATCATGAACTACACATCTTGGGCTCCCAGAATGCAGGGGAACTAATCGCTATAGTTGCTTGGTATTTATGGTGGAATAGATGGAAACTAGTCCATGAGGGTAAGTCTCAAGAGGCATCCCAGACCTCGATGGGGATTAGGGCTATAACAGCGAACTATGTAAATGTCCACTCTCCTAAAGCAAAAAGAAAGAATGAAGGATGGTGCAAACCTCCTAGGGGGTTTGTTAAATTGAATGTGGATGCTTCTTTTGATCATGATCAGCTAAGAGGCACAACGGGTGCTGTTATGAGAGATGACAAAGGAAACTTCATAGTAAGTGGTAACTGGAGGATTCAGTACTGTGCGGATGCTCTGACAGCGGAGGCGGTAGCACTCAGATTTGGCTTACAGTTGGCACAAAAGACGGGATGCAATCGTCTAATTATCAATTCTGATAATATGGAGGTCATTAACACAATGAACAACGGAGGACAGTCTACGGGAGCGGCTGCTGCAATTTTTGAGGATTGTTTTTTTATGGCCTGTGGTTATGGCCTGCGGAAGCGAATAAAGTAGCTCATGAGCTTGCTAGATTAGAAAAATGTTCCATGACTAGCGATTGGATAGAGGAGCCTGATACGTCTCCAACGTATCTATAATTTTTGATTGCTCCATGCTACTTTATCTACTGTTTTGGACTATATTGGGCTTTATTTTCCACTTTTAAATTACTTTTGGGACTAACCTATTAACCGGAGGCCCAGCCCAGAATTGTTGTTTTTTGCCTTTTTCAGTATTTAGAAGGAACAGAATATCTAACGGAGTCCAAACGGAATGAAACCTTCGGGATCGTGATTTTCCAACCGAACATGATCCAGGAGACTTGGACCCTACTCCAAGCAGTGCCAGAGGCGGTCACGAGGGTGGAGGGCGCCCCCCCTGGGCGCGCCCCCCTACCTCGTGGACCCCTCGACGCTCCACCGACGTACTCCTTCCTCCTATATATACCTACGTATCCCCGAACGATCAGAACAGGAGCTAAAAACCTAATTCCACCGCCGCGACTTTCTGTATCCACGAGATCCCATCTTGGGGCCTGTTCCGGAGCTCCGCCGGAGGGGGCATCCACCAGGGAGGACTTCTACATCATCACCATAGCCCCTCCGATGAAGTGTGAGTAGTTTACTTCAGACCTTCGG
Organism: Triticum dicoccoides; assembly: GCF_002162155.2. Taxonomy (NCBI): domain Eukaryota; kingdom Viridiplantae; phylum Streptophyta; class Magnoliopsida; order Poales; family Poaceae; genus Triticum; species Triticum dicoccoides. The sequence goes on from NC_041389.1 coordinate 547,051,393, forward strand.
GTCCATAGCTAGTAGCTAGATGGCTTCTTCTCTCTTTTTGGATCTCAATACAATGTTCTCCCCCTCTCTTGTGGAGAACTATTCGATGTAATCTTCTTTTTGCGGTGTGTTTGTTGAGATCGATGAATTGTGGGTTTATGATTCAGATTATCTATGGAAAATATTTGATTCTTCTCTGAATTCTTTTATGTATGATTGAGTTATCTTTGCAAGTCTCTTCGAATTATCCTTTTTGGTTTGGCCAACTAGATTGGTAGTTCTTGCAATGGGAGAAGTGCTTAGCTTTGGGTTCAATCTTGCGGTGTCCTTACCCAGTGACAGAAAGGGCTGCTAGGCACGTATTGTATTGTTGCCAACGAGGATAACATGATGGGGTTTTTATCATATTGCATGAATTTATCCCTCTACATCATGTCATCTTGCTTAAAGTGTTACTCTGTTTTTACTTAATACTCTAGATGCATGCTGGATAGCGGTCGATGAGTGGAGTAATAGTAGTAGATGCAGAATCGTTTCGATCTACTTGTTTTGGACGTGATGCCTATATACATGATCATTGCCTAGATATGTTCATAACTATGCTCTATTCTATCAATTGCTCAACAGTAATTTGTTCATCCACCGTAGAATACGTATGCTCTTGAGAGAAGCCACTAGTGAAACCTATGGCCCCCGGGTATATTCTCATCATATCAATCTCTATCACTTTATTTACTTGGTTTGTTTTTACTTTGCCTTTTACCTTTTTACTTTGCATCTATCTATCAAAAATACCAAAAATATTATCTATCAGATCTCACTCTCGTAAGTGACCGTGAAGGGATTGACAACCCCTAAGCGTTGGTTGCGAGTTGCTATCATTTTGTGTAGGTACGAGGGACTTGTGCGTAGTCTCCTACTGGATTGTTACCTTAGTTCTCAAAAACTGAGGAAAATACTTACGCTACTTTACTGCATCATCCTCTCCTCTTCGGGGAAATCCAACGCAGTGCTCAAGAGGTAGCAAGAAGAATTTCTGGCGCCGTTGCCGGGGAGGCTCACGCAAGCAAGTCAACAATACCAAGTACCCATCGCAATCCCTATCTCTCGCATTACATTATTTGCCATTTTCCTCTCATTTTCCTCTCCCCCACTTCACCCTTGTCGTTTTATTCGCCCTCTCTTTCTCAATCTCCTCCTCTCTTTTCTGTTTGCCTTTTTTCTCCCGTTGCGCCTTTCTGTTTGCTTGTGTGTTGGATTACTTGTTGCCATGGCACAAGATAATACCAAATTGTGTGATTTCTCGAATACCAATAATAATGATTTCCTTAGTACTCCGATTGCTCCTCTTAATAATGATGAGTCTTGTGAAATCAATACCGCTTTGTTGAATCTTGTTATGAAAGATCAATTCGCCGACCTTCCTAGTGAAGATGCCGCTACTTATCTAAATAATTTGGTTGATTTGTGTGATATGCAAAAGAAGAAAGATGCGGATAACAATATTGTCAAATTGGAGTTATTTCCGTTTTCACTTAGAGATCGTGCTAAAGTTTGGTTTTCATCTTTGCCTAAAAATAGTATTGATTCTTGGAACAAGTGCAAATATGCTTTTATCTCTAAGTATTTTCCTCCCGCTAAGATTATCACTCTTAGGAACGATATCATGAATTTTAAACAACTTGATCATGAGCATGTTGCCCAATCTTCGGAAAGAATGAAATTAATGCTTCGCAATTGTCCTACTCATGGTTTGAATTTATGGATGATCATACAAAATTTTTATGCCGGATTGAATTTTGATTCTAGAAATCTTTTAGATTCGGCCGCGGGGGACACGTTTATGGAAATTACGTTAGGGAATGCTACCAAATTGCTTGATAATATTATGGCTAATTATTCTCAATGGCACACCGAAAGATCTTCTAGTGAGAAAGTGCATGCTATAGAAGAAATTAATGTTTTGAGTGAAAAGATGGATGAACTTATGAAGATGTTTGCTCCTAAAAATACTCCTTTTGATGCCAATGATATGCCTTTGTCTACTTTGCTTGAGAATAATAATGAATCTATGGATGTGAATTTTGTTGGTAGGAATAGTTTTGGAAACAATGCTTATAGAGGGAATTTTAATCCTAGGCCTTATCCTAGTAATCCTTCTAATAATTATGGAAATTCCTACAATAACTCTTATGGAAATTTTAATAAGATGCCCTCTGAATTTGAGAGTAGTGTTAAAGAGTTGATGAATTCACAAAAGAATTTTAATGCTTTGCTTGAAGAGAAATTGCTTAAAGTTGATGATTTGGCTAGGAACGTTGATAGAATTTCTCTTGAAATTGATTCCTTAAAGCTTAGATCTATTCCTCCTAAGCATGATATCAATGAGTCTCTCAAATCCATGAGAATTTCCATTGATGAGTGCAAGGAAAGAACCGCTAGGATGCGTGCTTCCAAAGATGCCTTTATTAAAGCGTGTTCTTCCAATTCCTATGAAAATCAAGATGAAGATCTAAAAGTTATTGATGTGTACCCCATTAAATCTTTGTTTTGCAATATGAATCTTGATGAAACTGAATATGATCTTCCTTTACCTAGAATGCGTTCTAAGAATTCGGAGTTTCTAGATCTTGATGATGAAATTGATGAAAGTGGGATTGAAAGAAATAAAAATCTAGATGTTGCTAAACCCACTATTTTGGATCTCAAGGAATTTAATTATGAAAATTGCTCTTTGGTTGGTTGTATTTCCTTGTTGCAATCCGTGCTAGATTCTCGACATGCTTATAGTCAAAATAAGGCCTTTACCGAACACATTGTTGATGCTTTGATGCAATCTTATGAAGAAAAACTTGAGTTGAAAATTTCTATCCCTAGAAAACTCTATGACGAGTGGGAACCTACTATTAAAATTAAAATCAAAGATTATGAGTTTCATGCCTTGTGTGATTTCGGTGCTACTGTCTCTACTATTCCCAAAGCTTTGTGTGATTTGCTAGATTTCCGTGATTTTGATGATTGCTCTCTAAACTTGCATCTTGCGGATTCCACTATTAAAAAACCTATGGGAAGAATTAATGATGTTCTTATTGTTGCAAATAGGAATTATGTGCCCGTAGATTTTATCGTTCTTGATATAGATTGCAATCCTTCATGTCCTATTATTCTTGGTAGACCTTTCCTTAGAACGATTGGTGCAATTATTGATATGAAGGAAGGGAATATTAGATTCCAATTTCCCTTAAAGAAGGGTATGGAACACTTCCCTAGAAAGAAAATAAAATTACCATATGAATCTATCATGAGAGCCACTTATGGATTGCCTACCAAAGATGGCAATACCTAGATCTATCCTCGCTTTTATGCCTAGCTAGGGGCGTTAAACGATAGCGCTTGTTGGGAGGCAACCCAATTTTATTTTGTGTTTTTTGTTTCTGTTTATGTTTAGGAATAAATAATCCATCTAGCCTCTGTTTAGATGTGGTTTTGTCTTTTAATTAGTGTTTGTGCCAAGTGGAACCTATAGGATAACCTACGATGATAGTTGATTTTATTCTGCTGAAAAACAAAAACTTTGCACGCACGAATGTAATTTTGTTAACCACAGGAACGTGATTTTGCGTTGATTCTTTTTGATGATGTTCAATAAACAAATTGTCCAAGACTTCCTATTTTGGTAGAATTTTTAGAGTTCCAGAAGTTTGCGTTAGTTACAGATTGCTACAGACTATTCTGTTTTTGACAGATTCTGTTTTTCGTGTGTTGTTTGCTTATTTTGATGAATCTATGGCTAGTAAAATAGTTTATAAACCATAGAGAAGTTGGAATATAGTAGGTTTAACACCAATATAAATTAATAATGAGTTCATTACAGTACCTTGAAGTAGTCTTTTGTTTTCTTTCTCTAACGGAGCTCACGAGATTTCTATTGAGTTTTGTGTTGTGAAGTTTTCAAGTTTTGGGTGAATTTTTTTGATGGATTATGGAACAAGGAGTGGAAAGAGCCTAAGCTTGGGGATGCCCATGGCACCCCCAAGATAATCCAAGGACACCAAAAGGTCAAAGCTTGGGGATGCCCCGGAAGGCATCCCCTCTTTCGTCCACTTCCATCGGTAATTTACTTGGAGCTATATTTTTATTCACCACATGTTATGTGTTTTGCTTGGAGCATCTTGTATTATTTGCGTCTTTGCTTGTTAGTTTACCACAATCATCCTTGCTGTACACACCTTTTGAGAGAGCCATACATGAATTGGAATTTGTTAGAATACTCTATGTGCTTCACTTATATCTTTTGAGCTTGATAGTTTTGCTCATAGTACTTCACTTTAATCTTTTGAGCATGATAATTTTTGCTCTAGTACTTCACTTATATCTTTTAGAGCTTGGTGGTGGATTTGTTTTAAAGAAAATATTGATCTCTCATGCTTCACTTAGATTATTTTGAGAGTCACTAATAGCATGGTAATTTGCTTAATGTTAATATACTTGGTGTTCAAGATATGTGAACCTTTCTTTTGAGTGAATTGAATACTAAGATAAGTTTGATGCTTGATAATTGTTTTGAGATATGGAGGTGATAATATCAAAGTGGTGCTAGTTGGGTGATTATGAATTTGAGAAATACTTGTGTTGAAGTTTGCAAGTCCCGTAGCATGCACGTATGGTTAAAGTTGTGTAACAAATTTGAAACATGAAGTGTACCTGGCTTGTGCATCCTTATGAGTGGCGGTCGGGGACGAGCGATGGTCTTTTCCTACCAATCTATCCCCCTAGGAGCATGCGCATAGTACTTGATTTTTGATGACTTCTAAATTTTTGCAATAAGTATATGAGTTCTTTTGACTAATGTTGAGTCCATGGATTATACGCACTTTTACCTTTCCGCCTTTGCTAGCCTCTTCGGTACCGTGCATTGCCCTTTCTCACCTTGAGAGTTGGTGCAAAATTCGCCGGTGCATCCAAACCCCGTGATACGATACGCTCTATCACACATAAACCTCCTTATATCTTCCTCAAAACAGCCACCATACCTAACTATATGGCATTCCATAGCCATTCCGAGATATATTGCCATGCAACTTCCATCATCATCATCATGACATACATTACTTTTGTCATATTGCCATTGCATGATCATGTAGTTGACATCGTATTTGTGGCAAAGCCACCATGCATTATTTTTCATACATGTCCCTCTTGATTCATTGCACCATCCCGGTACACCGTCGGAGGCATTCATATAGAGTCATATCTTGTTCTAAGTTTCGAGTTGTAATCCTTATGTTGTAACCAATAGAAGTGTGATGATCATCATTATTAGAGCATTGCCCAAATAAAAAAAGAGAGAAAGGCCAAAATATATAAAAAAAGAAAGGCTCAAAAAAAGGGCAATGCTACTATCTCTTTTTCCACACTTGTGCTTAAAAGTAGCACCATGTTCTTCATGTATTGAGTCTCATATATTGTGCTTCAAAGTAGCACCTTGTTCTTCATGTAGTGAGTCTCATATATTATGCTTCAAAGTAGCACCTTGTTTTTCATGTAGTGAGTCTCATAAGTTGTCTTTTTATACTAGTGGGAATTTTTCATTATAGAACTTGGCTTGTATATTCCTACTATGGGCTTCCTCAAATGCCCTAGGTCTTCATGAGCAAGCAAGTTGGATGCACACCCACTAGTTTTTCTTTTGTTGAGCATTCATAGTTCTAGTGCATCCGTTGCATGGCAATCCCTACTCCTCATGTTGACATCAATTGATGGGCATCTCCATAGCCCGTTGATTAGCCTCGTCAACGTGAGACTTTCTCCTTTTCTGTCTTCTCCACACAATCCCCATCATCATATTCTATTCCACCCATAGTGCTATATCCATGGCTCACGCTCATGTATTGCGTGAAGGTTGAAAAAGTTTGAGATTATTTAAGTATGAAACAATTGCTTGGCTTGTCATCGGGGGTATAGAAGTTGGGAACATCTTTGTGTGACGAAAATGAAGCATAGCCTAACTATATGATTTTGTAGGGATGAACTTTCTTTTGCCATGTTATTTTGAGAAGACATGATTGCTTTGATTAGTATGCTTGAAGTATTATTATTTTTGTGTCAATATGAACTTTTGTCTTGAATCTTTTCGGATCTGAATATTCATATCACATTTAAGAAGTTTTACATTGAAATTATGCCAAAGTATCACTCCACATCAAAAATTCTTTTATATCATTTACCTACTCGAGGACGAGCAGGAATTAAGCTTGGGGATGCTTGATACGTCTCCAACGTATCTATAATTTTTGATTGCTCCATGCTACTTTATCTACTGTTTTGGACTATATTGGGCTTTATTTTCCACTTTTATATTTCTTTTGGGACTAACCTATTAACCGAAGGCCCAGCCCAGAATTGTTGTTTCTTGCCTTTTTCAGTATTTCGAAGAAACAGAATATCAAACGGAGTCCGAACGGAATGAAACCTTCGGGATTGTGATTTTCCAACCGAATGTGATCCAGGAGACTTGGACCCTACTCCAAGCAGTTCCAGAGGCGGTCACGAGGGTGGAGGGCGCCCCCCCTGGGCGCGCCCCTACCTCGTGGGCCCCTCGACGCTCCACCGACGTACACCTTCCTCCTATATATACCTACGTATCCCCGAACGATCAGAACAGGAGCCAAAAACCTAATTCCACCGCCGCAACTTTATGTATCCACGAGATCCCATCTTGGGGCCTGTTCCGGAGCTCCGCCGGAGGGGGCATCCACCACGGAGGGCTTCTACATCATCACCATAGCCCCTCCGATGAAGTGTGAGTAGTTTACTTCAGACCTTCGGGTCCATAGCTAGTAGCTAGATGGCTTCTTCTCTCTTTTTGGATCTCAATACAATGTTCTCCCCCTCTCTTGTGGAGAACTATTCGATGTAATCTTCTTTTTGCGGTGTGTTTGTTGAGACCGATGAATTGTGGGTTTATGATTCAGATTATCTATGGAAAATATTTGATTCTTCTCTGAATTCTTTTATGTATGATTGAGTTATCTTTGCAAGTCTCTTCGAATTATCCTTTTTGGTTTGGCCAACTAGATTGGTAGTTCTTGCAATGGGAGAAGTGCTTAGCTTTGGGTTCAATCTTGCGGTGTCCTTACCCAGTGACAGAAAGGGCTGCAAGGCACGTATTGTATTGTTGCCATCGAGGATAACATGATGGGGTTTTTATCATATTGCATGAATTTATCCTTCTACATCATGTCATCTTGCTTAAAGCGTTACTCTGTTTTTACTTAATACTCTAGATGCATGCTGGATAGCGGTCGATGAGTGGAGTAATAGTAGTAGATGCAGAATCATTTTGATCTACTTGTTTTGGACGTGATGCCTATATACATGATCATTTCCTAGATATGTTCATAACTATGCTCTATTCTGTCGATTGCTCAAAAGTAATTTGTTCACCCACCGTAGAATACTTATGCTCTTGAGAGAAGCCACTAGTGAAACCTATGGCCCCCGGGTCTATTCTCATCATATCAATCTCTATCACTTTATTTACTTGGTTTGTTTTTACTTTGCCTTTTACCTTTTTACTTTGCATCTATCTATCAAAAATACCAAAAATATTATCTATCAGATCTCACTCTCGTAAGTGATCGTGAAGGGATTGACAACCCCTAAGCGTTGGTTGTGAGTTGCTATCGTTTTGTGTAGGTACGAGGGACTTGTGCGTAGTCTCCTACTGGATTGATACATTGGTTCTCAAAAACTGAGGGAAATACTTATGCTACTTTACTGCATCATCCTCTCCTCTTCGGGGAAATCCAACGCAGTGCTCAAGAGGTAGCAGAGCCCATCAAAATCTTGTAACTCTCTTGATAGATGATGTAACCATTATTGCTAATTAATAAAGTTCAAGTTGTTTTACAAAAAAATATGGTGCTCACCGGAAGGCATGAAGTCAAGATGTCCTAAACCCAACAATTTGAAAGGCTTTTGCAAAAAAACAATTTGAAAGGTGTTTTTAAACAAATAAAAAGGTTAGTTTTGAGGGTAATTAATAAGTTGTTTAGGGGTGCTACGCGTCGGCCGACGAATCTTCTTAAAAGATCCGCTGCCTCGCGAGCCGTCGGGTCTGACACAATAAGGCCTTGTACAATGCTATGTGCTTAGGGAGGTGCTTAGAAAAATAAACCTGGTTGTTCTGAAGCATTGGTGCCTATTTTTACAGGAGAGATGCCTAATTAAGCGTTTGCCCTGTACAAATAAGCACCGATGTTTAAGAAAAGATTGGTTTATTTCTCCAAGCACCTCTCCTGAGCATCTTGCAGTGTACAAGCCCTAAATCAGCTAAACAGCTTCCTCTACTTTGCAACAAAGGTCCCTCTACGGTAACATTCGTAACGGAGGTTATGTTGCCGTTTTTTCTAAAACATACGTTGTGTTGAAGGATTTTTCTTTTTGCAAGATGAGTCGTGTTGCAGAAATATTATTTTTGCTCTTCCGGTTCCTAGCCGCTGCGGGATTTAGCCACTGGTCAGTTTGCAATAAGGGGCCAGTTGCAGAATCATTTTGAAACAATGGACCAGTTGCAGAACATGAACATGGATGGTTAGCTCCTGACCGTGCGATCCAGCGGTCGGCTGCCCACTAGCGTGATCCAGCGGCTGGCTAAATAAGGTAAGTACCTGTCCCCTTCACGTTTAGAAAAATGGAAACGAAGGAAACAGCCACCCCTTCCACCCGATCGAGCCCCACTCGCACTAGTGCCTGTTTGGTCAGCCGTTGCATGCATGCGTCTGGTGCCTGCATGCCATGCATTAAATGTTCCTCATGTTTGTCATTCATGTATTAATTTTTGGTTTTCAAAATTATAAAAGAGATATCTTCTAAACCGCGTGTTGAAATTCGGATCTGTTTTCACCGTTGAAACCCTCGTGATGTGCTCTTCAAAAGTAGATCCCGCATGGGGATGTTTCGACGAACTAGTCTTCCTGCCAACTAAACATCAATATGTGTGCAACTAGACTACATTGCCGCACCAACTGAGCATATATGTATACCAATAGTCCTGACAACTAAACATCAATGTGTGTGCAAACTAGACTACATTACCATGCCAACTGAGCATATGTGTGTGTGTCAATTGTCCTGCCAACTAAACATCAATATATGTGTAACTAGACTAAATTACAAGCCAACTGAGCATATGTGTGTGCAACTAGTCTTCTCTGCCAACTAAACATCGATGTGTGTGCAACTAGACTACATTACAAGCCAACTAAACATCAAGATGTGTGCAACTAGACTAGTACAAGCCAACTGAGCATGTGTGTGCAACTAGTATTCTCTACCAACTAAACATCAATGTGTGTGCAACTAGAATATATTACAAGCCAACTAAATATTAATCTGTGTGCAACAAAACTAATTGACAAGCCAATTGAGCATATATGTGTGCAGCTAGTCTTCTCTGCCATCCACGAATAGGGAGGAGGGTTGCACAGCGACTACTAGGTAGTTTGTCGGGACAGTAGACTAATTGCACATCAAAGTTTTCATGGTTGCTAGACTACAACCTTATGGAAGTTGAATCATGCAGATCCAAAAATTGGTTTTTGAAAAAGTTGCATAATGTAGTACTAAAGTTGCACAATGCAGTACTAAAGTTGCACCATATAGCACAAAAGTTGGCATCGAAAAAATTTCATCGAAACATATCCATGTGGGATCTACTTTCAAAGATCTCGTCACGAGGAATCCAACGCTGAAGACGGATCTGAATTCCAACACATAGTTTGAAAGATATGGCTTTTTAAAAATTTAAAACCCGAAACAAATACACATGGATCTGTTTTGTCCTTCACATGTTACAAGTCTAACCGCATTTAATGCCAGTAATCACATGCACTACCAGACAAACGCATGTATGCATGAACGCGAGTGACCGAGCGGCCGCTCGTCCTTTCCAACGAGCGTGCGCACTTTTTAGATTTCAGGATGATTTTATTGCATGTAGGTGAAACTTGTATTAAACAATTACAGCTACAAGATGGGAGAGGAATCTTATACCTTGAGGGTTATTCATAGTGGTCACTTCATCTGTACTACTACTGCAAGAAACAACCTTTTAAAAGTGCCCTCCACTTCACGCTATCACAAGGGCAGGTCCACATTTAGTCATTGAATTTGTATTGTATGTTTAATAACAATTCATGTTGTCATTTTGTTCACCTTATAGAAGTTATTTTTTGTAAAAGATGGAACGGACGGAAATATACTTATAAGGGCATCTCCAACGGCAACCCGTAAATTTCCTCCAGCATCCGTCCGTGAACAAGGGGACTAGTCTGCGGACACGGATGTAGGAGGCCACCATCCAACTGTAGCCGCATACATCCGGCCTTCCTCATTTTTTTTAAAGTCCGCACAATCAAATAGCCGCATACAAAGTGTACGGACATTCCTTCCTCGTTTCTTTTAAAGTCCGCATGATCAAAAAGCCGCATACAAAGTGTACAGACGTTCAAATAGTCGCATGCAGCAGTAGTGCAAATTTAAAAAAAGTTTAAATATTACATTCCAACATTTTTTTCCTCTTTGATGATCATAGGACCGGACACCACGGTACAAACGATCGAAAACAGCCTAGCGCATCCGAAAACGCCGGCGAAAGAGGTTAGCAAGGAGTGCATCGGGGCAAAGTAGTCAGCCATCAGTGTCAAATGGCCGCGCGCCTTGTTGCAGTTGTGCAGTCGATGACTCTTGATCGAGCCCTTTAAGTTGAGAACATGCTCCTCTGCATGCTCCGCGTCTTCACGGACCGTCGGTGTCATCACCGACTCATCAGAGTACTCCTCGTCTGATGAACCGGCGGACGGCTCAACGTAGTGCTCGTATATGTACTCTAAATGGGAATCTGTTGCTAGAAAGAAGGAAACTTTTTTAGCTCCAGCAACTGATCGAACAGTTGCCTGCCATGGTGAGTATAGCAGCGGATGGTACCTGGCGGGACGGTCGGAGGGTTGAACGGCGAGTATAGAAGCGGGGTGGAGCCCTGCTGGAGTGCTGGAGGTGACAGAGACGTAGTATTCTGGCAGGGGTGTGGCGTGGCAGCAGGGTTGGTGCAGCTGCGGCGAAGGCAAGAGAGAAAGAAGGAAGAAGAAAAAGTGGGGAGGATAAAGGCGCGGGTCCGGAAAGAGTTTTGGCCCCCTGTTTGTCTCCGGTTTGCGGAAAAAAACACGCTCGGATCGCCTCGCGGACCACTACACCCCCACGTTGGATGGCTTCGGCGGTCCGGATTCGGGTGATTTGCGTGTCCGCTTCGGAGATGCCCAAGATACCATAGACGGCTTTGTTGGATCGGATCTCACCGAGGAAGGCTTGCACCTTGCCCTGACCACCCACGCCAATCTCCTCCGCCCCTCGCTCTCCCCGGTGGTTCGGCCTAGCGTCGGAGGAGAGCTCGTCGCTCACTTTCTACCCCGGTAGAAAGAAGGTGCAACGAGAATTAGGCAGTATGATCCCTTACCCATGGATGGATTTGCACTATCATGATTTATCAAACTGCTTGTACTGTTAGTCCGTCCGCTCGTGATAGTTATTTCTCAGCCACTCTGTTTCGGCAACATTGCCGCCTAAAGCGTGATCCAAATCCATCGAATTTCTAGATCCACACTTGGTTTTCTCATTTGCTGGGAGCGATCGACAGATCATCAGCCCCCCACCATCTTCCAACCCAATCCACAGTTGCGGCTCGAGATTTGGTTGCCCAAAACCAGTTAACAGACCAAGAACAGAAGCAAATCCATCCCAAAAATCAAATCCCCAAATAAAAGCCTCTCGCCTCTAGTCTTGGGCGCCTCCTCCAGCCTCCTCTCCCCCGTCCCTCGCTGCCCGGCCGGCGTCGGTGGCGGCGGGGCATCTTCCCCTTCCTCGCGGTGGGCCGGAGTGGGACGGCAACTCGACACGGAGGCGCGCGGTTCTGTAGAACGACGTGGCGTGGCGGTGGCCGGGGCGGCACGGCGGTGGCGTCCTGGGTTGGTGGCGCGGGCGGCTGCTCTTCGGCGGCGTGGTGGGGCATGCCCGCGCGGGTGGCGGCTGTGGGCGTCCTTGCCAGATCTGGATCGGGCGGTGCTCTGGCCGGCGGCCAGCAGGCGGCAAGGGCCAGCCGGTGGCGCGCGGGGGCATGGTGGCGGTAGCGGTGATGCTGCCGGCCGGATCTGTTTTCCGCCAGGCGGCGCGGGTTTGGGGCTCCGGCCTCGCGTGGCGGCGGCTCCAGCAGTGGGCGGCGGCGGTGAGGTGGCTTCGCCGTGTCGGCATCACAGCAGCTTGGCGGGCCGGCTGGGGCGGCGGCTGAATTTCCGGCGTCGGCTCGTCTGTAGGCGGCGCATTTCCACCTTTGGTCCCTCTCCTTGTCGTCTGGTTACTACCTTCGTCGAAGGTTCAGCCCTCCCCCGACTACGGTCCATCGCTTGTCTCGCGCTCTGATACGTCTCCAACATATCTATAATTTTTGATTGTTCAATTCTATTATATTACCCCTCTTGGATGTTTATGGGCTTTATTTTACACATTTATATCATTTTTGGGACTAACCTACTAAACGGAGGCCCAGCCCATATTGCTGTTTTATTGCCTGTTTCAGTATTTCGAAGAAAAGGAATATCAAACGGAGTCCAAACAAAATGAAACCTTCGGCAACGTGATTTTTTGAAAGAATATGATCCTGAAGACTTGGAGTCCACGTCAGAAGATCCTCGAGGAGGCCACGAGATAGGAGGTCGCCCCCCCCCCTACTCGGCGTGGCCCCCTGTCTCATGGGCCCCTCGAGCACCTCCCGACCAACTTCTTTCGCCTATATAAGCCTACGTACCCTAAAACCATCGAATATCAAGATAGATCGGGAGTTCCGCCGCAGAAAGCCTCTGTAGCCACCAAAAACCTCTCGGGAGCCCGTTCTGGCACCCTGCCGGAGGGGGAACCCATCACCGGTGGCCATCTTCATCGTCCCGGCGCTCTCCATGACGAGGAGGGAGTAGTTCACCCTCGGGGCTGAGGGTATGTACCAGTAGCTATGTGTTTGATCTCTCTCTCTCTCTCGTGTTCTCTCTATGGCACGATCTTGATGTATCGCGAGCTTTGCTATTATAGTTGGATCTTATGATGTTTCTCCCCCTCTACTCTCTTGTGATGAATTGAGTTTCCCTTTTGAAGTTATCTTATCGGATTGAGTCTTTACTTTGAGAACACTTGATGTATGTCTTGCCGTGTTTATCTGTGGTGACAATAGGATATCACGTGCCTTTTGATGTATGTTTTGGTGACCAACTTGTGGGTTCTGCCCATGAACCTATGCATAAGGGTTGGCACACGTTTTCTTGACTCTCCGGTAGAAACTTTGGGGCACTCTTTGAAGTACTTTGTGTTGGTTGGATGAATCTGAGATTGTGTGATGCATATCGTATAATCATGCCCACGGATACTTGAGGTGACAATGGAGTATCTATGTGACATTAGGGTTTTGGTTGATTTGTGTCTTAAGGTGTTATTCTAGTACGAACTCTTTAATAGATCGATCCGAAAGAATAACTTTGAGGTGGTTTCATACCCTACCATAATCTCTTCGTTTGTTCTCCGCTATTAGTGACTTTGGAGTGACTCTTCGTTGCATGTTGAGGGATTGTTATATGATCTATCTATGTTATTATTGTTGAGAGAACTTGCACTAGTGAAAGTATGAACCCTAGGCTTGTTTCCTATCAATGCAATACTGTTTACGCTCACTTTTATCATTAGTTACCTTGCTGTTTTTATATTTTCAGATTACAAAAACCTATATCTACTATCCATATTGCACTTGTATCACCATCTCTTCGCGGAACTAGTGCACCTATACAACTAACCATTGTATTGGGTGTGTTGGGGACACAAGAGACTCTTTGTCATTTGGTTGCATGGTTGTTTGAGAGAGACCATCTTCATCCTACGCCTCCTACGGATTGATAAACCTTAGGTCATCCACTTGAGGGAAATTTGCTACTGTCCTACAAACCTGTGCACTTGCAGGCCCAACAACGTCTACAAGAAGAAGGTTGTGTAGTAGACATCAAGCTCGGCGGCAGGACCGAGCTCGTCTCACGCCCGACAGCAGGACCGACCTCGTCTCGCTCCCGGCAGCAGGACCATGCTCATCTCGTGCCCAACAACGGGACCGAGCTCGTCTCACGCCTGGTGCCGCAGGATGGGTCGATGGAGGCTAGTTTCGGCAGGCCTATTGGGTTTCGGCATTGGGGGCAGCCAAGGGGTGCGAAAGGCGGTTCCTTTTCGCTCGTATATTTGGTTGGGTAGCGGCGTGGGTCCCGAATGAGGTGGTGTCGAGGTCTTGGATGCCAGGGCGGCGGCCCTGGTGGTGGTTCCGTGGTGCTCATGGGCAGAGCCCGTGGTTAGGTGTTGCCCGTGTGGGCGGCGTGGTCGTCGGGGTTTGGCATCCGGGGTGGTGAGTGTTGGCCGGGGTCAAAACCTGATCTATCTTTGGACGGACCGGCGGCAGCGAAGCTCGTTCCCTTCTTGAAGACGTCACCGCGGCTCTCATTGTCCGTCGTGTTGCTCTAGGGGAAACTCTGATCTTCGGATCGGGCAGTGGCGACGCTCTGGTGTCGTAACCTTCTTGAAGGCGCCGCCTTGGAGCACACGCTTCATCATATGCGGCTTCATCTCTTCGTGGTGGCGTGTTTATGGTTGAGGACCCCGGTTGCTTTTGTAGTACTGGGGGTAGTGTTGTTGCACTCAGCGCCTATGTATCCAACCTTGGCTGTGTGCGTTTGTTTTTGAGTTGTGGTTGATCCTTACTTTATATATAAAGCGGGGCGGAAGCTTTTCCGGTAAAAGAGGAGTGTCAAAATCGGTATAAGGCAGGACTGCTCCCCGACGATTGGCAAGCTTCAGGCTGTCGGTAAGCTTTTGTCGTAGGGGCCAGCAAAAGGAGAATATGTGGGTAGAACTTTAGAAAATTTATGGTGCCCTTTTACTCTGCTTGAGTGCAAAGATCTTGTTAGAAATCACTTTCTATCCACTTTCCATGATGAGAGTAGCAAGAAGAAAGCTCTCGATAGTGGGCTGTGGTGTTTCAACAAGGATCTGATAGTGATTGAAAAATGTGTGCCCAGTAAAACAATTGATGAGTATGGATTTAATTTTATTCCTATCTGGGTCAGAGTTTATGGTATTCTCATGGGCATGATAAGTTCCGAAACAGGATAATTGATTGGGAAGAATATTGCAGAAGTACTTGACATTGACCTTGATCATGATGGAACTGCGATGGGCGAGTTTGTGAGAATTAAGGTACGGATGGATATCACAGTGTGAATAACAAGATTTATTACTTTAGAAATTGAAAATGACGAAGAAGAACAAGAGGACATGTACGACGAGTTGACGGGTGCTGATGCGGAGAAAAAAATTAAAGGAAGAAAGAGAGGAAGATTATTTATTTCAAATATGAACATCTTTTGGACTTTTGCTATGGTTGTGGCATCATTGGGCACACAGAGAGAGCATGCTCATCCACGACAAAAAGAGAAGGAGCGAGGCAATTTGGGCCAGAGTTGCGGGCAGTCATCTACTCCCTCCGTTCCTAAATATTTATCTTTTTAGAGATTTTAAATGGACTATCACATACAGATGTATATAGATATATTTTAGAGTGTAGATTCACTCATTTTGCTTCGTATGTAGTCACTTGTTGAAATCTCTAGAAAAACAAATATTTAGGAACAAAGGGAGTATAAGGGAAGCTTTAGTGAAGAAAAGAGCAGGAGTTCGAGTGATAGAGGTAACTTTTATTTTTTTGATGTAGTGATGGAGGTAACTTTTGGATTACAAACAGTACTGAAGTCGAGATAGTAAGCAGGGAAGCGACGGTCTATCATGGAGGAAAAACACCCAGTCAGAAGCAGAGGAAAATAGAATAAGGAAACGGGAGGAGAAAGGAGTTACAAGCCCTTGGAAGACTATCCAGAATGGCCAATCTAGGATTAGTGAAGGAAAAAAGTTGTTGTTGGAGGACAAATCAAAAACATCCGTATAATAGATAACAACTTCACAGCCGGATCAACATCCAAAGACAATGATCTGAATCATATTTTGTCGCAAGTAAGATATGTTGTTGATCGTCTCACTGATACAACCACAGCCACTATGAACAATGAAAACATTCAACCACAGCCACTATGAACAATTGCCTGAACAAGTTTTCAGCGCCGATGATCCACCAATCACATTGACTAATGTTCATCACTTCATAATGCCTATAAGATGTATCTCTCACTGTCTACCTTCCTTCCTAATAGCATTGTAAATATTCTATCGTAAGTTTCTTAGAACACTACGTATCATGAATAATCCATGTGTTCCAACCTGCTCCTAAATATATTTATGTTCACTCTTTAAATACTTGCCTTACTCTCGCCCCTTGCGCCATCGGCGCAACGGGTCATCTAGTTGAGTTAGCAACTGATGTGTGGTGTAGACAATCTCTAGTTGTTACAACTGTGTGAATCTAAAGGTTTTTCTTGCTGAAGTCGCCACTTTACCGAAGAGCATGCAACTTGCTTAGAATCTATGCATATGCTTCATATCAGGAGAGAGACATTTTTTGCGAGAAATATCAGGAGACATGTCAGAAAGGATAGTGAAGTCTGCAACTCTAGTAGTGCAAACTCTGATCAAGCTAGGGCAACCCTTAGGGTGTGTTTGGTTGGGGAACCAAGTGGAATGTAATGGCATGGTTCCATTCCATTAGAATGTGTCCGTTCCGTTCGTGTGTTTGGTTGAGGGCGATAGATGTAATGGAACGATGACATTTCAGTGTTTGGTTGATGAGATGGAATGGAATGGTGACACTGCAGCTTTACATGTTCAATACAAAATCATATGGCATTTCAACTGTATTTGTACCATAAATAGTTTATAAATCCATCCAGAAGCATAACAAAGTGGCCCATAACTCAAAAAATATATATTTCAATCCGTATATTCTCAGACATTTACAGTGATTGAATATGAACAAAACACTGCATTTTCTTGAACAAGAACTTGCTCCTGCTAGCGAACTGAAGATTGCATCGAGGCCGGGTCGCCATCGCCCCCAGCTAGCAAGGTCACTGCTGCCCTCTTTGTCTCCCCCATAGCCGCTAGTCAGGTCGTTGCAGCCCTCCGTCGTGCCATAGCCCCTGGTCAGGTCGTTGCAGCACCCTCCGCCGCCCCTCTCACAGGTCTGGTTGTTGCTGCCCCTACCATAGGTCAGGTTGTTGCCGCACGCAGAGCCCGTGAGATCCAGCAGCGCCACTTTTCTCCTTCCATCAGATTTGTGGTGTGCTGCCAATAGGGATTGAGGATAGTGACGATCTCTGCCACCGGTCTGAGGGGGGAGACGAGAATGAAGAACCGGCGGGAGGGAGGGAGGAGGAGCGATGGCTGATGGGGAGAGGATCGGGAGGGCGCTTGAAGGAAATATGCCCTAGAGGCAATAATAAAGTTATTATTTATTTCCTTATATCATGATAAATGTTTATTATTCATGCTAGAATTGTATTAACCGGAAACATAATACATGTGTGAATACATAGACAAACATAAATGTCACTAGTATGCCTCTACTTGACTAGCTCATTAATCAAAGATGGTTATGTTTCCTAACCATAGACATGAGTTGTCATTTGATTAACGGGATCACATCATTAGGATAATGATGTGATTGACTTGACCCATTCCGTTAGCTTAGCACTTGATCGTTTAGTATGTTGCTATTGCTTTCTTCATGACTTATACATGTTCCTACAACTATGAGATTATGCAACTCCCATTTACCAGAGGAACACTTTGTGTGCTACCAAACGTCACAATGTAACTGGGTGATTATAAAGGAGCTCTACAGGTGTCTCCAAAGGTACATGTTGAGTTGGCGTATTTCGAGATTAGGTTTTGTCACTCCGATTGTCGGAGAGGTATCTCTGGGCCCTCTCGGTAATGCACATCACTATAAGCCTTGCAAGCAATGTAGCTAATGAGTTAGTTACGGAATGATGCATTACATAACGAGTAAAGAGACTTGTCGGTAACGAGATTGAACTAGGTATTGAGATATCGATGATCGAATATCGGGCAAGTAACATACCGATGACAAAGGGAACAACGTATGTTGTTGTGCGGTTTGACCGATAAAGATCTTCGTAGAATATGTAGGAGCCAATATGAGCATCCAGGTTCTGCTATTGGTTATTGACCGAAGACGTGTCTCGGTCATGTCTACATAGTTCTCGAACCCGTAGGGTCCGCACGCTTAAAGTTAGATGACAGTTATATTATGAGTTCATGTGTTTTGATGTACCGAAGATAGTTCGGAGTCCCGGATGTGATCACGGACATGACAAGGAGTCTCGAAATGGTCGAGACATGAAGATTGATATATTGGACGACTATATTCGGACATCGGAATGGTTCCGGGGGTTATCGGATATATACCGGAGTACCGGGGGCTTACCGGAACCCCCCGGGGGGTTAATGGGCCACATGGGCCCAAAGTGGAGAAGAAGAGGGGCGCCAGGGCAGGCCGTGCGCCCCCTCCACCTCTAGTCCGAATAGGACAAGGAGGGGGGCGGAGCCCCCCTTTCCTTCCTCCCCTCTCTCCCTTCCTTCCCCATCTCCTAGTTGGACAAGGAAAGGAGGGAGTCCTACTCTCGGTGGGAGTAGGACTCCTCCTGACGCGCCCCTCCTGGCTGGCCGCCCCCTCCCCCTTGCTCCTTTATATACGGGGGCAGGGGGGCACCTCTAGACACAACAACAATTGATCCTTGAGATCTATTAGCTGTGTGCGGTGCCCCCCTCCACTATATTCCACCTCAATAATATAGTAGTGGTGCTTACGCGAAGGCCTGCGTTGGTAGAACATCGTCATCGTCACCACGCCGTCGTGCTAACAGAACTCTCCCTCGACAGTCGGCTGGATCGGAGTTCGAGGGACATCATCGAGCTGAACGTGTGCAAGAACTCGGAGGTGCCGTGCTTTCGGTGCTTGATCGGTCGGGCCATGAAGACGTACGACTACATCAACCGTGTTGTGCTAATGCTTCCGCTTTTGGTCCATGAGGGTACGTGGACAACACTCTCCCCTCTCGTTGCAATGCATCACCATGATCTTGCGTGTGCGTAGGAATTTTTTTGAAATTACTACGTTCCCCAACAGTGGCATCCGAGCCAGGTTTTATGCATAGATGTTATATGCACGAGTAGAACACAAGTGAGTTGTGGGCGATACAAGTCATACTGCTTACCAGCATGTCATACTTTGGTCCGGCGGTATTGTTGGATGAAGCGGCCCCGACCGACATTACGCGTACGCTTACGCGAGACTGGTTCTACCGACTTGCTTTGCACATAGGTGGCTGGCGGGTGTCAGTTTCTCCAACTTTAGTTGAACCGAGTGTGGCTACGCCCGGTCCTTGAGAAGGTTAAAACAGCACTAACTTGACGAACTATCGTTGTGGTTTTGATGCGTAGGTAAGAACGGTTCTTGCTCAGCCCGTAGCAGCCACGTAAAACTTGCAACAACAAAGTAGAGGACGTTTAACTTGTTTTTGCAGGGCATGTTGTGATGTTATATGGTCAAGACGTGATGCTATATTTTATTGTATGAGATGATCATGCTTTGTAACCGAGTTATCGGCAACTGGCAAGAGCCATATGGTTGTCGCTTTATTGTATGCAATGCAATCACCCTGTAATTGCTTTACTTTATCACTAAGCGGTAGCAATAGTCGTAGAAGCAATAGGTGGCGAAACGACAACGATGCTACGATGAAGATCAAGGTGTCGCGCCGGTGACGATGGTGATCATGACGGTGCTTCGGAGATGGTGATCACAAAGCACAAGATGATGATGGCCATATCATATCACTTATATTGATTGCATGTGATGTTTATCCTTTATGCACCTTATTTTGCTTTGATTGACGGTAGCATTATAAGATGATCTCTCACTAAATTTCAAGGTATAAGTGTTCTCCCTGAGTATGCACCATTGCGAAAGTTCTTCGTGTTGAGACACCACGTGATGATCGGGTGTGATAGGCTCTACGTTCAAATACAACGGGTGCGAAACAGTTGCACACGCGGAATACTCAGGTTAAACTTGACGAGCCTAGCATATACAGATATGGCCTCGAAACACTGAGACCGAAAGGTCGAGCGTGAATCATATAGTATATATGATCGACATAGTGATGTTCACCGTTGAATTTTAATGCGTTCCTTGAGCAAGCTAAGTTGAAAGATGATGGTAGCAATTACACGGACTGGGTCTGTAACCTGAGGTTTATCCTCATTGGTGCATAGAATAATTACGTCCTGGAAGCACCACTGGGTGTCAGGCCTGCTGCAGATGCAACTGACGACGTTAAGAACGTATGGCAGAGCAAAGCTGATGACTACTTGATAGTTCAGTGTGCCATGCTTTACGGCTTAGAACCGGGACTTCAACGACATTTTGAATGTCATGGAGCATATGAGATGTTCCAGGAGTTGAAGTTAATATTTCAAGCAAATGGCCGGATTGAGAGGTATGAAGTCTCCAATAAGTTCTATAGTTGCAAGATGGAAGAGAATAGTTCTGTCAGTGAACATATACTCAAAATGTCTGGGTATAATAATCACTTGATTCAACTGGGAGTTAATCTTCCTGATGATAGTGTCATTGACAGAATTCTTCAATCACTGCCACCAAGCTACAAGAGCTTCGTGATGAACTATAATATGCAAGGGATGGACAAGACTATTCCCGAACTCTTCGCAATGCTAAAAGCTGCGGAGGTAGAAATCAAGAAGGAGCATCAAGTGTTGATGGTCAATAAGACCACCAGTTTCAAGAAAAAGGGTAAGGGGAAGAAGAAGGGGAACTTCAAGAAGAACGACAAACAAGTTGCTGCTCAAGAGAAGAAACCCAAATCTGGACCTAAGCCTAAGACTGAGTGCTTCTACTGCAAGCAGACTGGTCACTAGAAGCGGAACTGCCCTAAGTATTTGGCGGATAAGAAGGATGGCAAGGTGAACAAAGGTATATATGATATACATGTTATTGATGTGTACCTTACTAATGCTCGTAGTAGCACCTGGGTATTTGATACTGGTTCTGGTGCTAATATTTGCAACTCGAAACAGGGACTATGGATTAAGCGAAGATTGGCTAAGGACGAGGTGACGATGCGCGTGGGAAATGGTTCCAAAGTCGATGTGATCGCGGTCAGCACGCTACCTCTACCATCGGGATTAGTTTTAGACCTAAATAATTGTTATTTGGTGCCAACGTTAAGCATGAACATTATATCTGGATCTTGATTGATGCGAGACGGTTATTCATTTAAATCAGAGAATAAAGGTTGTTCTATTTATATGAGTAATATCTTTTATGGTCATGCACCCTTGAAGAGTGGTCTGTTTTTATTAAATCTCGATAGTAGTGATACACATATTCATAATGTTGAAGCCAAAAGATGCAGAGTTGATAATGATAGTGCAACTTATTTGTGGCACTGCCGTTTGGGTCATATTGGTGTAAAACGCATGAAGAAACTCTATACTAATGGACTTCTGGAATCACTTGATTATGAATCACTTGGTACTTGCGAACCGTGCCTCATGGGCAAGATGACTAAAACGTCGTTCTCCGGAACTATGGAGCGAGCAAAAGATTTGTTGGAAATCATACATACTGATGTATGTGGTCCAATGAACATTGAGGCTCGTGGCGGGTATCGTTATTTTCTCACCTTCACAGATGATTTAAGCAGATATGGGTATATCTACTTAATGAAACATAAGTCTGAAACATTTGAAAAGTTCAAAGAATTTCAGAGTGAAGTGGAAAATCATCGTAACAAGAAAATAAAGTTTCTATGATCTGATCGTGGAGGAGAATATTTGAGTTACGAGTTTGGTTTACATTTGAAACAATGCGTAATAGTTTCGCAACTCACGCCACCCGGAACACCACAATGTAATGGTGTGTCCGAACATCGTAATCGTACTTTACTAGATATGGTGCGATCTATGATGTCTCTTACTGATTTACCGCTATCGTTTTGGGGTTATGCTTTAGAGACGGCCGCATTCACGTTAAATAGGGCACCATCAAAATCCGTTGAGACGACGCCTTATGAACTGTGGTTTGGCAAGAAACCAAAGTAGTCGTTTCTTAAAGTTTGGGGCTGTGATGCTTATGTGAAGAAACTTCAACCAGATAAGCTCGAACCTAAATCGGAGAAATGTGTCTTCATAGGATACCCAAAGGAGACTATTGGGTACACCTTCTATCACAGATCTGAAGGCAAGACTTTTGTTGCTAAATTCGGATCCTTTCTAGAGAAGGAATTTCTCTCGAAAGAAGTGAGTGGGAGGAAAAGTAGAACTTGATGAGGTAATTGTACCTGATCCCTTATTGGAAAGTAGTTCATCACAGAAACCGGTTCCTGTGACAACTACAACAATCAGTGAGGAAGCTAATGATATTGATCATGAAACTTCAGATCAAGTTACTACCCAACCTCGTAGGTCAACCAGAGTAAGATCCGCACCAGAGTGGTATGGTAATCCTATTCTGGAGGTCATGTTACTTGACCATGGCGAACCTGCGAACTATGAGGAAGCGATGAAGAGCCCAGATTCCGCAAAATGGCTTGAGGCCATGAAATCTGAGATGGGATCCATGTATGAGAACAAAGTATGGACTTTGGTTTACTTGCCCGATGATCGGCAAGCCATCGAGAATAAATGGATCTTCAGCAAGAAGACTGACGCTGATGGTAATGTAACTGTCTACAAAGCTCGACTTGTTGCGAAAGGTTTTCGACAAGTTCAAGGAGTTGATTACAATGAGACTTTCTCACCCGTAGCGATGCTTAAGTCTGTCCGAATCATGTTAGCAATTGCCGCATTTTATGATTATGAAATATGGCAAATGGATGTCAAAACTACATTCCTGAATGGATTTCTGGAAGAAGAGTTGTATATGATGCAACCATAAGGTTTTGTTGATCCAAAAGGTGCTAACAAAGTGTGCAAGCTCCAGCGATCCATTTATGGACTGGTGCAAGCCTCTTGGAGTTGGAATAAACGCTTTGATAGCGTGATCAAAGCATATGGTTTCATACAGACTTTTGGAGAAGCCTGTATTTATAATAAAGTGAGTGGGAGCTCTGTAGTATTTCTGATGTTATATGTAGACGACATATTTTTAATTGGAAATGATATAGAATTTCTGGATAGCATAAAAGGATACTTGAATAAAAGTTTTTCAATGAAAGACCTCGGTGAAGCTGCTTACATATTAGGCATCAAGATCTATAGAGATAGATCAAGATGCTTAATTGGACTTTCACAAAGCACATACGTTGATAAAGTTTTGAAAAAGTTCAAAATGTACCAAGCAAAGAAAGGGTTCTTGCCTGTATTACAAGGTGTGAAGTTGAGTCAGACTCAATGCCCGACCACAGCAGAAGATAGAGAGAAAATGAAAGATGTTCCCTATGCTCAGCCATAGGCTCTATCATGTATGCAATGCTATGTACCAGACCTGATGTATGCTTAGCAATAAGTTTAGCAGGGAGGTACCAAAGTAATCCAGGAGTGGATCACTTGATAGCGGTCAAGAATATCCTGAAGTACCTGAAAAGGACTAAGGATATGTTTCTCGTTTATGGAGGTGACAAAGAGCTAGTCGTAAATGGTACGTCGATGCAAGCTTTGACACTGATCCGGACGATTCTAAATCGCAAACCGGATACGTGTTTATATTGAACGGTGGAGCTGTGAGTTGGTGCAGTTTTAAACAAAGCGTCATTGCAGGATCTACATGCGAAGCGGAGTACATAGCTGCTTCAGAAGCAGCAAATGAAGGAGTCTGGATGAAGGAGTTCATATCCGATCTAGGTGTCATACCTAGTGCATTGGGACCAATGAAGATCTTCTGTGACAATACTGGTGCAATTGCCTTGGCAAAGGAATCCAGATTTCACAAGAGGACCAAGCACGTCAAGAGACGCTTCAATTCCATCCAGGACCAAGTCCAGGTGGGAGACATAGAGATTTGCAAGATACATACGGATCTGAATGTTGCAGACCCGTTGACTAAGCCTCTTCCACGAGCAAAACATGATCAGCACCAAGGCTCCATGGGTGTTAGAATCATTACTGTGTAATCTAGATTATTGACTCTAGTGCAAGTAGGAGACTGAAGGAAATATGCCCTAGAGGCAATAATAAAGTTATTATTTATTTCCTTATATCATGATAAATGTTTATTATTCATGCTAGAATTGTATTAACCGGAAACATAATACATGTGTGAATACATAGACAAACATAATGTCACTAGTATGCCTCTACTTGACTAGCTCATTAATCAAAGATGGTTATGTTTCCTAACCATAGACATGAGTTGTCATTTGATTAACGGGATCACATCATTAGGATAATGACGTGATTGACTTGACCCATTTCGTTAGCTTAGAACTTGATCGTTTAGTATGTTTCTATTGCTTTCTTCATGACTTATACATGTTCCTACAACTATGAGATTATGCAACTTGCATTTACCAGAGGAACACTTTGTGTGCTACCAAACGTCACAATGTAACTGGGTGATTATAGAGGAGCTCTCCAAAGGTACATGGTGAGTTGGCATATTTCGAGATTAGGTTTTGTCACTCCGATTGTCGGAGAGGTATCTCTGGGCCCTCTCGGTAATGCACATCACTATAAGCCTTGCAAGCAATGTAGCTAATGAGTTAGTTACGGAATGATGCATTACATAATGAGTAAAGAGACTTTCCGGTAACGAGATTAAACTAGGTATTGAGATACCGAGGATCGAATATCGGGCAAGTAACATACCGATGACAAAGGGAACAACATATGTTGTTATGTGGTTTGACCGATAAAGATCCTCGTAGAATATGTAGGAGCCAATATGAGCATCCAGGTTCCGCTATTGGTTATTGACCGGAGACGTGTCTCGGTCATGTCTACATAGTTCTCGAACCCGTAGGGTCCGCACGCTTAAAGTTAGATGACAGTTATATTATGAGTTCATGTGTTTTGATGTACCGAAGATAGTTCGGAGTCCCGGATGTGATAACGGACATGACGAGGAGTCTCGAAATGGTCGAGACATGAAGATTGATATATTGGACGACTATATTCGGACACCGGAATGGTTCCGGGGGTTATTGGATATATACCGGAGTACTGGGGGGTTACCGGAACCCCCCGGGGGGTTAATGGACCACGTAGGCCCAAATTGGAGAAGAGGAGGGGCGGCCAGGGCAGGCCGCGTGCCCCCTCCCCCTCTAGTCCGAATAGGACAAGGAGGGGGGCGGCGCCCCCCTTTCCTTCCTTCCCTCTCTCCCTTCCTTCTCCCTCTCCTAGTTGGACAAGGAAAGGAGGGAGTCCTACTCTCGGTGGGAGTAGGACTCCTCCTGCCACGCCCCTCCTGGCCGGCTGCCCCCTCCCCCCTTGCTCGTTTATATACGGGGGCAGGGGGCACCTCTAGACACAACAACAATTGATCCTTGAGATCTATTAGCCGTGTGCGGTGCCCCCCTCCACTATATTCCACCTCAATAATATCGTAGCGGTGCTTAGGCGAAGCCCTGCATCGGTAGAACATCATCATTGTCACCATGTCATCGTGCTGACAGAACTCTCCCTCGACACTCGGCTGGATCAGAGTTCGAGGGACCACTAGTAGAAAATAGGGCTTTCGTTCGGCCAGAAAAGAGCATTAATCCCGGTTGTATTACGAACCGGGACTAATGTGAGCATTAGTCCCGGTTCGAGCGGCGAGGGCACCGTACAAGCATTACTCCCGGTTCAAATGGGACCTTTAGTACCGGTTCGTGCCACGAACCGGTACTAATGGTGCAATTTTCAAATCATACCCCCCGCCCTGTATCGCCTTTTCAGTTTTGTAAAAAGCAAAAGAAAATGATAAAAACTTCAAAAGTTAAAATCCTTAGAGATGTAGTTATGTTACCACATCTACTAGTTAGGAAAATTTAAAAACTTAAATTTGGACATGTTTTGCAAAAAGTGTAGGGAAAAAGTAAAACGGCTATAACTTTTGCATACGATGTCAGAAAAAAACGTATAATATATCAAAATGTTCAGCACGAAAATCCGCATCTAATTTTGACTCCCTATGGCCTGTTTGCAAATTTTTAGAATCCTCAAATTCTTAAAGGAAAAAAAGTTATGCTCAAATTTCATATTTTTTTTAATTTTCGTTAAATCTGGTCAAACTACTTATCCAAGAAGTATTAGTGTTACTAAATAATTTTTCAATAATATTTGTGTTACTAAATAATTATTACAGTTTTTTAGAATTTGGTCAAATCTGGTCAAACTGTGGTCAGATCTGGTCAAACTATGGTCAAACTACTTATTCAAGAAATATTAGTGTTACTACATAATTATTCAAGAATATTAGTGTTACTAAATAATTATTTCAATTTTTTGAATTTTGGTCAAATCTGATCAAACTGTGGTCAAACTATGGTCAAACTACTTATTGAAGAAATATTAATGTTACTAAATAATTATTGTTTTTAGAATAATAGTTTCAAATTGAAACAGTGAAAAGTGTTACTTCATGCTCAAGCTAAACTCCTGAGGATTAAGAGGATTGACATCTTATTATTGTCAGGAAAACAACAAGTGCAGACTTGGAAAAGAGGGGGAAAGAACCCGAAAGTTAAGCGTGCTCAGGCTGGAGTAGTGAGAGGATGGGTGACCGGCCGGGAAGTTAGATGATTTGGAATGATGATGGGTGATTAGAGATTAGAGGTTAAATTGAGCAGTGATGAGGGGTGATTAGAGATTAAAATGGATAATAATTCAAAAATTTGAAAACCAAAACAAAAAATTAAAAAAATCAATTTTTTAAAAAAAAATCATTTTTTCATAAAAATACCTTTAGTACCGGTTGGTGTTACCGGGACTAAAGGTGGAGCTCCAGACAGCGGCCACGTGGACGGCCTTTAGCCCCGGTTCGTGTAAGAACCGAGACTAAAGGGTGAGGCTTTAGTAACGATCCTTTAGTCCCGGTTCCAGAACCAGGACTAAAGGCCCTTATGAACCGGGACTAAGGGCCCTTTTTCTACTAGTGGACGTCATCAAGTTGAACGTGTGCAAGAACTCGGAGGTGCCGTGATTTCTGTGCTTGATCAGTCGGGCCATGAAGACATACGAGTACATCAACCGCATTGTGCTAACGCTTCCGCTTTCGGTCTACGAGGGTACGTGGACAACACTCTCCCCTCTCGTTGTTATGCATCACCATGATCTTGCGTGTGTGTAGGAATTTTTTTGAAATTACTACGTTCCCCAACAGCGCGTCGGAAGGGAGATGGAGCAACGACAGCCGGGAAGATGGATGGGGAGGCCGAGGCTGTCGGGAGGGAGGAGGGAGTGAGAGGCCGTTCCGCGTGGTTCCTCCAAATCGGAGGTATGAGTGCGTTCCGCATATAGGTGGAATATTCCGTTTCTGAGAACGAGTGGGTTCCGATTCTTATTCCAACCGAACGCGAGAACGAGGTCCAGGGGCGGAATGGGCCCGTCCCATTCCACCCCATGACCAGAAGCAAACACACCCTCAGTACTGGAGGTTACTTCTTTAGTTCTCTTAGAGCATCTCTAGCAGATCGGTATACACTGTCCCGCAAAAATTGGTCTACAGGATACTGCAAAACATTTTTTTCGTTATGACTTTTGCTCTGGCAGAACAAATCCCGTAAAATATTTCATGGTCCGGGTAATATTGCACAAATACCCCAAAAACGCTCGCTAAATTACAATTGGGTTCATCTTCCTCGCCACATCCCCTCTGCGCTTGGGCGAACGCGCTCGGCGGCCATGACCAATGCGCTATGCAGCGGCAGCGGCAGCATGGTGGCCCCTTGCGGGGACTTGGGTGCCACGACCACGAGGAGCAGGCAGCAACAGCTAGCTAGCGGGCGGCAACTAGCTAGCTCGCGGCCGCACCTCGCAGCGGTTGCAGCTCGCGGGGCGGCAGCTAGGGTCCGGTGGTCGCTGGCGTCGAGGCATTCCGGCGAGGTCGCGCTTGGGGAAGACCGTGGCGGGAGCTGAAACTTCCCTCCTGCCAGTTCACTACAAGAAATATGTCAACTTGTGACCACCACTATTGGTCACTGAAAGGTCACAAATTTCCATTTACGACCTTTCTGTGACCAAAAACAGAAGGTCAAAAGCTGGCCGTCGTAAACTGACTATAGCGACCTTTCTTCTGGAATGGTCAAAGACGTTTACGACCAAAATATTCCTACTGTGGCGTTTTGGTCACTAGCAATCTCCCCAGGCCACGTAGGCATCCAGCGTGGCAATCTGATGTGGCACAAGATTCAGCCCGGTCCAATTCGATTTTCTACTTGGGCCGAGCCCAACAATTCGGCCTTTTTACTGTATTTTTTCCTGTGCTTTTATTAGCTACATGAGTCTGGCCCAACAATTCAACCTTATTGATTTCTTTGCGTGGCCCTTTTAATAGGGGATTTTCTTTTTGATCATGTATTTTTCTGGCCCATTTCTTTGCTGGGCCTCTCATGTTCTTCCCTCAAAAATAATTGTCCAATATAACTTGGGCCTAGCCCAGTTCCAAAAAAATTGATCCAATCCAAAAAAAAAATATTATGCCATTGACATTACAACACATCACCACATCACCACAAGTTCTGGTACATTTTCAAAGCAACGTGCAATGTTATTATATTACAACCATTCATTCTAGCAATACTATTTGAGGCTGGCTGGCTGAGCTACTACTGACTGACTGCGGGCTAACTAAGTTTTTACAAACAAAAAACAAATGCTACTGCATTTGCATGGCGCTGCTGAAATACTCCAGGATCATGAAAAAAAAATAGAACTAGCCTATCTGGTACTTCACAGCAACCAAACATGTAATCTGCTTAATGGAAAGATTTCTTCTCCAAGTCCCGCTTCTCCCTTAGCAAGCAATGACAGGCTGATGCAAAACATCTGAGCATTCAAAAGAGAGCAAAAGGTAAGTCACTGATAGAATACAGAGTACTTTTAAAATAAAAAGTGAAGATACACCAGTATATTATCATTCTACTTATTATTATTATTAACCACATCATTCTACTTATCCAGAATATGGTTATTGATCAAAATTGGGAATTGAATTGGCACATATGACAAACTTAGCAGCAAACGAGCATGGAATGTTTCACATACACGACAAGATTTAAAAACCATCATTCAAAGTTACAGCAGATCAAAGTTCCATTTGAGTATATGGAATAACATTCATATTCAATCAATAGTACCTATTAAACTACCAGGTGCAGACACTAGCTATTCATCTTGCCATCTGCTGTAACAGAGCAACTATGTCAAAGTTAATTATGTGTATGTCACATGATACATGCATCAGGCATAAGGACATCAAGCATCAGGCCCATATCTGTTCAGCAAGACAGAGTACATACGTTGGTGTCAATGCAATGGATGGGGCTGCAGTTGAACACTTGAACATATGGTCCGCATCATCATTGACGCTGGACGTCGCACGTACTTGTCCATTTAGAAGTATGCCATGAAAGATGTTACACAAGCAAGTATTAGCATAAAGTAGAGCTTCTATAGTACATGCAAACTTTAGATATGAAGGACCAAGCAAACTATTCTGGAAAATATGTAAAGTTACAGAAAAGCATGTATTTCATTCTGGAAAATATCTGAGCTTAAAGGAACCAGAAATAAAATTTAAAGCACATCAACCTTAACACTAAAAGAAAGTGCACAGAACTAAGCTCATCTATTTCATTGTTTCATACAGGAAGTAGGTGACACAAGAGGCTGCAATAGTTGAGTTTGATTGTTTAGGCAAGATGGCATCTTGTATAAATTATTACGGCATAGTTGCAACTGTTGCTGCAGTCCAACAAAAGATACTAGTGCTTCATGATAAATAGCAGTTTTCTGGTGAAAGCAACACAAAATGAAGGATTCATGATCTACTAATGACTTCTAGCATAGAAAAACACTTATGGCCTAGTAAGCAACAGTATAGCATGCACTTATTAAGTTCTTAACAGAATCAACAAAGGAGCAGCAGGTAGCTGACTTTTGTGCCCTTGACACTGGAGCTCCATGGACCTGAGCTTGGTGGTGACCAATCAACAGTCGCTGCACAAGGAGAGAGAGAGGAAAGCAGAGGTTAATCACGGGTACCTTGGCTTGAATTCAACATCAATTCAACATGAGGGAGGGAGGGATTGCAACAAGGGGGATCGAACCTTGATGATGCGATGATGTTGCTGCTTGTCCTTGTCCTTGCCCCGCCAGGCAGAGGAAGGGAAGCTCCGCTCGATCTAGCCACCGTCTGTGAAGGTCGAGGCCCATGCCCTCTTAGCTGCAAAAACAAACTTTCTCAGTACACACAGCAGGAAACAAGGGGGATCAAAAAACGTAACGCCTGCAAGTAGTACTGCTTTGCTATCAGGTGCAATCACACAATTTTTTTAATTTCTACCATGCTTCCATTTTGCAGCAACCAGAAATCAATTGATTGTGGAGATCTTTCAAAAATTAGTTTAAAGTTCACTAGGCAAGTTACAATCCATCTGTCAAATAAAATCGCTCATCTGCCAGAAGCATAAGCAATCAGACAGATCACACAAATTCAGTATATTATTGTGCAAACAAAAAAATGTTCAGAGTGCCTCCATACACAAATCATAAACATCCTCTTATATTTGACCATTTCCCACATCATTGTAACGTCCCTTACTGAATTTTGGTTCGAAGTGGCCATTTAGAGTGTGCAAACAGAAGGATTTTCTCCCCTCATGCTCTACCTGCCCGCATCAGAGACTCACAATCTGAACGGTCACTGTCATCACACTAGTTTTCAGATTCTCTCACTTGCAACTAGCACAAGAGAGAATTTCATACATCATCAATACAACAGAGCAGCACTAACCAATACACAAAGCATTACATCATATATGATACAGACTACAAGAGGAACAGATCTGAAACCAGTAGTCCCCCATCAATGAAGATTGAATGGACAGAGAAGCAACACTGTCCAAAGTACAGTACCCAGCTAGCCTAAGTTGCTGCCAATAATCCATATTGGTACAACAGCTAGCATCGTTCAGCATATAACACCTACTAATTTTAGCATCGTTCAGCTAAGCAAGGAATCAAACACAACCATCGCACTTGTATCAGGCCCATACTTTATTCAACAGAAGAAGACAATGATGGATGCGCTTGTATCAAGCTAGCCCTCACGGTTGGATGGATGCAAGTGTCCTGCCTGGCATGATTAACCCATTGTCTCTTAACCGACGCCGCCGATTACAGGGGAAAAGAACAAAATCAGGTTGTTTCTAATGCGTGCATACTGACTAACTAAAGAACTGCTCGAGTTTCAGTGGCCAAGAAGAATCGGATTTTGCATCACCAAGAGAGCACAAGGAAAGGGGATTGGCGGGGTTACCTGCCCTGATGCAGATGAACGCCGGAGGAGGAGGCTGCAGGTCCTGGTGGTGAAGCTGGCGCTGATGAAGGCCCGCGTAGAGCGACCCTTGGTGCCGTTGCCCGTCGGAGGTGCGGGGGTCGTGCCGGTGACCCACTGCGGCGGCTAGGGTTCGGACCCGCCATGGTTGTGGATCCCGCCACCATGGCCCCTGCGAGGAGCCCGAGCAGGACCCCACGGGCTTGGCCTTGGATCCGGCCGCGGCAGGAGCGACACGGCCTCCCCTCTCGATCTGGGTGCACGGCCACGGGCCCCCGATCTGGAGCGTAGGGAGATGAAGGAGAGACTAAGGGCGCCGGTGGTGGGGTGGAGGGCAGAGGATGGGCCTCGGGGAGACGAGCTCGCCGCCGGTGGGGTTGGGATTGGGGGAGAGGGAGGAGGTCGGCGGCAGCGGCGATTGGGTGGGACGAGGAGGAGCAAGCCCTGTGTCTTCATTTTTGGGGCCGGTTGGACGCACGCACGCACGCCGGAAGGCGAGGGGAGGGGGATGGCAGAGACGAGGTTGGCGGTGGGTGGGGGCGGCGGTGGTGGGTGGGGATGGTGGTGGTGGCGGAGAGGTCGTGACGAGGGAGAGGACGGCGCGGCAGCCTCGATTGGATCTAGAGAAGGAAAGGGTGGGTGGGTAGGTGGGTTAGGGTTTTGGTCTTTCAGGAGAAGATCCACCGTTGGATGGGCGCGTGATGGATGGCTCAGATCGTGTCCAACTTGGTGATCCGCGTGGACGTGGTTCCTCGATTCTCATTGGTTGGCTCGGGCGCACGCAAATATCAATAATTTGGACCCAAATTTCTGGAAAAAAATTAAATGCCTACAAATCTATGTTGCAAAATTGAACCAAATCAAGGGAGTTTGTTCAAATGATCTCATATTTTGCACAAGGGTGCATCTTGTAATGGCAAACAATGTTGCCTAAGGAAGTTTTCATTTTCTTTGGACGAAAAAACCATTTTCCATTTTTCGAGTGCCCAACAGGAGGTTTTTTTGTGAAGGACCTCCCAAATAATTGTTGCAAAATTGTACCAAATCATTTTTCTAAAATACTAGGCCATATTTAATGCACAATTGACCAAATGGTTAGGTGTAAAAAGTTTTGATCCACCTCTCGTGAAAAAGACAAATTTCCGCCGATTCAGTTGGAAGCGGGTCAAATTTGAACTACAGCTGCCTCATAGTTTGCTATTTATTTTTTCCAAAAATTATTTCTAGGTACATAAGTATCTATTTAATCAGAGAAACACCAAAAAAATTCCAAAATTCAACCACTAGCTAGGAACGGTCATTCCCGCCGTTTTAACCGCATTTTGAAACGGGCATAAAAAATTCAAAAAAATCAAAAAAATTGGGAAACCTTCGCATTGTGTCATTATATGTGGCCAAGTTCCCAGGAAAAATAACAAACTTGTAATATGGCAATTATTTTAAAAAAGTGTTCTCAGAATGAGCTATCATCTCTGAAGATTCATGGCTTACAAGCCAAATGATCAATCTTATGGCCACATTCATGGCATAGTTTATTCAAATGATCTCATATTGTGCACAAGGGTGCATATTGGAATGGCAAACAATGTTGCCTAAGGAAGTTTTCATTTTCGTTGGACGAAAAAACCATTTTCCATTTTGCGAGTGCCCGAAAGGAGGTTTTTTTGTGAAGGAACTACCAAATAATTGTTGCAAAATTGGACCAAATCATTTTTATAAAATACTAGGCCATATTTAATGCACAATTGACAAAATGGTTGGGTGTAAAAATTTTTGATCCACCTCTCGTGAAAAAGACAAATTTTCGCCGATTCATTTGGAAGCGGGTCAAATTTGAACTGCAGCTGCCTCATAGTTTGCTATTTATTTTTTCCAAAAATCATTTCTACGTACATAAGTATCTATTTAATCAGAGAAACACCAAAAAAATTCCAAAATTCAACCACTAGCTAGGAACGGTCATTCCCGCCGTTTTAACCGCATTTTGAAACGGGCATAAAAAATTCAAAAAAAATCAAAAAATTGGGAAACCTTCGCATTGTGTCATTATATGTGGCCAAGTTCCCAGGAAAAATAACAAACTTGTAATACGACAATTATTTTAAAAAAATGTTCTCAGAAATGAGCTATCATCTTTGAAGATTCATGGCTTACAAGCCAAATGATCAATCTTATGGCCACATTCATGGCATAGTTTGTTCAAATGATCTCATATTGTGCACAAGGGTGCATATTGGAATGGCAAACAATGTTGCCTAAGGAAGTTTTCATTTTCGTTGGACGAAAAAATCATTTTCCATTTTTCGAGTGCTCGAAAGGAGGTTTTTTTTGTGAAGGAACTACCAAATAATTGTTGCAAAATTGGACCAAATCATTTTTATAAAATACTAGGCCATATTTAATGCACAATTGACAAAATGGTTGGGTGTAAAAAGTTTTGATCCACCTCTCGTGAAAAAGACAAATTTCCGCCGATTCAGCTGGAAGCGGGTCAAATTTGAACTGCAGCTGCCTCATAGTTTGATATTTATTTTTTCCAAAAATCATTTCTAGTTACATAAGGACCTATTTAATCATAAATACATGGTTTGGTGGCGATACGTTGAGGTTTGGGCGGTGGCCGAGGGCCCCAACTCTAGAGCGCGTAAACTCGCATGCCCGCCACGTGGTCACCGCGTGACCGTGGCGTTGCCATGTGTTCTGGGCGGCCTAGGCATGTCTAGTGGGTTGGTCACTCCCCAGGTTGGTGCTAGGAAGAAAATTACAACATAAGATTCTCACGAGGAGACCAATCGATGCTCAAACATGAATTAGCAGCCAAGTGTTTGATTAGCGGTACGGGAAATGTACATGGCTAATGGGCGTGAGTTTTGGCTGAGGATGATCAGTTACTAAGAAGACCGTCTTCACAAGTTTTCAGCTTAAAAGGAGGAGCCTATGTGGTACTTGCTTTGCAAGCTACCACACTGGACATAAATACGAATGTTGAAGCTCAGCTCAAAATAATGAATGGATTGAGCTGGCATTTGGTGGAGGATGGTTATTTGGGCATAGGAGAGCACTGTAGAAAATGGATACTATTTGGAGATGCCAAAGTGGTACTTCCTTCACAAACTGTTGTTTTGAACAGAATAGGAAAATGAATATTTTTGAATTATTTTTGAACTAGGAAAGGAAGGTTTTTACATATTTGACAAAGATATGACCCAAAGAATTTATGAGATTTTTTGGGGAATTTTGGGAATTACAGAAATATAGGTTGCTTCACAACCTAGGGCAAAACTGCCACATGGACATGACACATAAGCAAAACTGATGAGGTGGCGCCTAGTCATAGCAACCCACCACAATTTACAAGGCTATGACCATCTATATTGGTCGTTAACAACTAGAAATAAGGCAGCGGACTAGCGTTGTTTGCTTTATGACCATTTCGTGTAAGGAAATTATGACCTTTCTGACCAAAATGGTCGCAATGGTTTAGGGTTTGGAGCCCCTCGAACAGCTTTTGACCAATTGGTCTCAAATGGTCATAAATCTATGACCAATTCTTCCAGGGTCACTGACAGAAGGTCATAAGTTGACATATTTCTTGTAGTGGTTGTTTCTATTCTTTGCAGGTCCCTGTAAAAAAGAGCTCAAATCCCGTAGATATGGAGGAAACGGGCTGCGGTTTGAAAGATCCCTAAAAAAATCCAAGATGAATGAATATACGAGATCTATTCAGGCCGACAAATTAGTCTCCGTCCCATAAACCAGCGGTTATTTTACGGGATGGCCCGGTTTGCGAGATCTAATAGAGATGCTCTTATCATGGGAATCGGCAACAGATTTTTGTTTTCTTCCAAATGCTGTCTTGAACAATGCATTGCGTGCATGGGGTTCTATGCTTAGCAGTCCATTGCGTTTTGTTGATGTCCTTTCTGATGATTCGAACTTGGGATCTTCCTTTATAATATTGTAATAAGCTTTGCAATAGACTGCTTTTAATACCATGACAGGGTTGTAACCTTTTAGCAACCTTAAAACTGTTGTTTAGCAAAATCAATATTATACTTCAACTTATTTCTGTTCATCTCTTGTGCAGAGGCATAAATTTTGGCTACTCATGATGAGTCTGTCTTGAGTTGGTGTTTTGCCAATCTTCCAGTGATAAAAGATGATGCTAATCTAGATTGTGATTCATTTGGTGAAGCTCAACTAGCTTCAAATGTGCCGAATGAAGCTAAAGCAAACTATCCATGCCATTTTCTCTCTATCAGCATGCATTCATTACAATAAGCATGTCCATTCTCGGCCTGTTTCCACTTTAAAAGCATCTCCAATAGCAACATGTGTATGTTTGGTTAACTATATTACTAAAAATGGACACACATCAGCTAAGCAGTACTCCCTCCGTCCGGAAATACTTGTCCTAAAAATGGATAAAATGGAGATATCTATAACTAAAATAAGTCTAGATACATCCATTTCTAAGACAAGTATTTCCGGACGGAGGGAGTACAAAGAAAGAACACATCTTCCCAACATCACAATCTCAGACATACCCCCTCAAATCTCACAATAGGGGTGCAAAACTCCAGCCAGGTGCACAACCAAATACGCATGCACCAGTTGTTCATTCAAAGGTGCTTCAGAATGAAAACCAACACCCAAAACTTTCCTCAAAGGAGCTTTCAGAAAACTCACAACACTTCATGTGTGAAAAAACAAAACTTTCAGAAAACCAATACTTACAAAAACAAAAGAAAATATCCCAAAATATTTACAGAACCAGGAGCAGCTGCTAACTAAAGGTGACCAGAACACTGAATCATCTTGACATTTCACAATGATTGCCACGCAAGGATCAAAGGTAAGATTCTGGCAAATAATGAAGCTATGGATGGACAGTATTTCTGTCAACCGATTGAGATTCAGACAACGCACAAATCACAAGAGCCTGGCTCAAAAGTGATCAGAGCAACATGCAGATTCTGCACAATCTTATCCAATAACCAGATAAGATATTGGTTGCTCACAAACTTTCAGAGTGCCACACCAAAATATGGGCTGCTAGAAAAGTAGGTCTATAATAAAATGGTAACTGCATTTCACAAATCAGAAGTACGACCTTCTAGGAATGTAGGTCACTGATGCTGAAATGAGATGCTCAAAGTGGGAAAGTTGGAAAAGGGTAGCAATTCAGTCGAATGGACCAAATTGACTGACGTGCTGCCATTACAGCGATGGACCTTATCTCCAAAGATCCTGTTTTATACTCATATAAAAGCTTTTATATTTTTAGTATTCAAAGATCCAGGGAGTAACATCAAATTCAACCTTAAAAGGTTTTTGTATTA
The DNA here is from genome assembly GCF_002162155.2 of Triticum dicoccoides. Taxonomy (NCBI): domain Eukaryota; kingdom Viridiplantae; phylum Streptophyta; class Magnoliopsida; order Poales; family Poaceae; genus Triticum; species Triticum dicoccoides. The sequence continues at coordinate 547,088,317 of NC_041389.1, forward strand.
AATATTCACGAATTGCCGATCTTTAAAAACTAGTTTCTTAAACAATTGAAACAAGCAGTCGAGCGCCCTTTTCAGGCTTCTCAAGCAACGCACTGGTAAACAATCTTCTGCAACCAAAAATTTTATACAAAGAAGCAGATGTTCGGCTATGAGATCACATAACCATAACCATATTGTCTTGAGACATCAACATCAAGTAGTCCCTGTTAGTATCATTTGCTTGACAAGGTTATCTCACTTGCTAAAATTAAAACCACAGAAATCACCATGGTCCTTTATGTGCACCAAAAAATTCTCAATATAGGTGAATTGTTCAGATTGTCGCTGTTATCCAGAAAGCTCGACATTTGAATGCCTCCACCCATGCTCCATCACCCTATTCTTGGGTATGGGCCCTGCTACTGAGGAAGTTACCGCTGGCCGCGACATAGCTAACTTGTTCTTTCCATAGCTACTTAGGTACGGGTACCTCACCGTCTAGTTGATCATGTCTCACAAAAACTACCACCAACCAGGAATGGAGGAGTATTATGAATATCACGGTGGGCACCAAAAAAAGTTAGGATGTAAAATACAACTGCGAGAATTACCCAAAAAGCATCGAGCGTCTTCAGATATTAGCCTTCCTCAGGATCTCCGACTTAGAGAACTTCCCCTGCCCCTGAAATTCAAATAAAGTCAGTACAATTAGAACTAATGTTATATTGAATACATTGTTTTGCTGGGCATTACCATCAGCCACTTCACTTGTTTGTCTCCCAGTTTATCAAAGTGCTTTTTAAAGTAAGATGACTTCTTGGCCAGTTTCACATCATAACCTCTAGCATATGAACTTAGTATGCCAACAACCTCGCCCTTTAAGTTGAACACAGCAGCACCAGCAATCTTTTGAAGATGTTCCGCTACCAGTTTTGCTTCATCATCGTTTCTTGGTATGTGAAATAGGACCGTGTTTGTGCAAGTAAATGCAAACAAGTCTGCGGATCCTGGCTGAATAGTTCCCCCCCCCCTACCCATGGAAGTGCAATTATTTAACCTGGAAAGGCTATGAGTTAGTTTTAAGGTGAAGACAGTCCAAAGGGTGACTTTGAAAGTAGAAAAAAACTTACACAACATGTCCATCGAACATAGAAATTCCATCCATATAGGGGAAAAGAGACACCACCTTCTCGCACACATTGTCATTGGGATCCAAATCAGCAAATTGAACAGGAGGCAACGGGTTGTGCATGCGGTCTGTAAACAGGATAGTAATACTGCACCCAGGAAGTTGCCCCACCTTCTGAACAATTGCAGCTTTCTTCTGATTATAAAACTGAACCGATTTGGGCAATTCGGTCAGCGTAGAAGAGTCAACAGATACCAAAGCATGCAATTCTGTTGATCCAATAAGGAGGCCTGTACGGACGGGCCGCATATTAAGCCTTACAACATAAGGTGCAGCTTGAGTAAAAACTGTTTCCAGTACATCTTTTTCAAAAACCTGAAGAAACAATAAACCATCCTGAAATTTTCAACAAATACTGCAAAAAAAAAGGGGTGCAACATTGACATGGACACGTACAAGAGTGGTGTCAGTGGCGGGATCGGGATCCATGGTACTGTGTTAACCAAGACCTGTAATCAAACCGGAAGAATTCAGAACGCGTCTAAAATTCTGCAGAACATGACTATGTGTAGCAACATAGAAAGCCCAGCTGTAGGTCATCAGTGTGACTGTTCAAAGCGTGTTGTTTGAAACAATATCAAAAGCAGACAATTGCAACTAGCTAAAACAGAGCAGGGCAGATAGTAAAAGAGGGAGAAGATAAAAAGGAGGATATTGATTAATATATCATAATTTTACAAAAATAAACCCGTAATGTGGTGTCCATTGGTTCAGCATGCTGCAGTTGATAGAATGATAGTTGGACAACCTCCAATATTACGCAACGTCAGTTTGGGAGCTACTTTACATAAAATAGGTGAAAAGAGAAAGCATTCTTAGGGGGCTATTAACAAAACAAAAAACTTGTTGGCTTATGATGTTACAGCATTTCGGCAGAAACTTGGGGGAAATGCAATATTCCATCTCCCATGCTGGATGCAGATGAAGAGCTATTATGTTTGAAATCCTGAAGCAGATTACCAACTGATAGACTTATCAACAGTAACACGGTCGCAATTTCAGGTATTTAAACAGCCTACAAAGGATGGGAACGGCCCAAATAGATTCCTAATCTGAAACAGCAGTCTATCCCTCATGGAACATTCACCCACCAAACAGTTGACAGGCCAGTCACCCGTTTTATAACATATCAAACTAAAAAACAACAGTCAAAGATTGCCAGAACACATCCAAAACTGCACGGTCACATCTGGAGAAGACATTAGGACCAGACAATCCTAGCAACATAGTGTGATATGCATCCAGGATATCCTTGTCCATCCATTTAATCTCAACAAGCAAACATGTATTCTACGATATGCAAGAAAACATATGTAACGCATTCCTACCATAAGCAAGCAATCAGACGGCACAACTGTTGGAAGAGATTTTGTACTGCTCAGTACACATCTGCGTGAAAAAGAAAAACTAGGTAACGATCCCCAACGAGGGAGGATTTATTTTAAGCACACGCAAGGACAAGGAAGTAATCACCAAAAACAACCCCAAGAGGCTGGACGCTGCGTACCACTGAACACTCTGTGGAGGAGATGCCGGCCAGATAGACGGAATGCTGAGGTGGGAGGAGGAAGCTGCAGGCACAGGAGGGCGGCCGAGATGCGGAACAGGCCGTCGGAGACGGGGCGCTGCGGGTTGGGCGGAGGGAGATCCGGTGAAGGAGGAGACGCGCGATTCCGCCGGAAATGTGCTCGGGGACGACGGCCTCCGGTGCAGAGCGGCCCGCCGGATGCGCCTGTAGCTCCGGTTCGCCGGCGGGAGCGGCGAGCCTCTGTTCCGGCCGGGGGCGACGGCGGAAGCGGAAGATTCTGTTCCGGGCTTGCGGCCTGGGGCGCCGGCGACAGGAGTGAAACCCTAAAGTCGCCTCCGTCTCTCTCCCTCCCTCCCTCCCTCCCTCCCGCGCACAAAGACGAACCCCTTCGTGCAAATTGGGGAGGAAAGGAGGGGCGTTGCTATCTGCCGCTCACCTGGGCCGGCCCAATGAAGCGATCGCAGCGAGCGACCGGGCGCTCGCCAGCGATTTCTTTTTTTCGCTTTAACTTTGAAATAAATGTTCGGGTAATTTTAGGGAGTTATGACATTTTTCCTTAGTTTTGTTATGACATTTTAATTGTTATTGATGTCTTGTGCAACCACATAAAATACTAGAAGTGGTACATTTGAGATTGCATCGCGCAAATAACAGAGGTGGTGATATAAACTCAAGCTGCTTTACTTGGTTGATGGATTCAACTTTTTGTAGCAAATTATTCAGGTCTCTGCTATCATTCATCGATATGGTTTGTAGATAGTGTCAACTTTCTTCCATGTCACAAGAACATAGCTTACAAAAGTGTCTCACATTATGGGACGGAGGTAGTACTTCACTGTTTAGACATGACTCATTTACATTCATCATGCAACACAAAGATGGGACAACTCAAGCAACACAAAGACTGGAGTGGACGTCAGACAGCCAACCAACATGAACACATTATCAATTACCACGAGCAGTAGCAGGACTAAAAAGCACACTGCCTCCTATCCAGCTTGTAGAAATCCATACCACGAGCAGTAGCAGGACTAAAAAGCACACTGCATCCTATCCAGCTTGTAGAAATCCAATGTACTAGGTTCAGGTATATCAGCAGGGAGCACACATGGCTCGGGCAACGGCCACCTGTCATGAGTAAAAAGAAAGTATACAAATAAGTGAAAAGATTTTAAGAAGAATAACCGATGTATACTAGATAGTATAAAACAAATGTAAGAAAGAATACTTGTTGACACCACCCTCGGCATTTCCATGGGACGAACATGTACCAGCCAACAGCCATCTGTTGTTGAGTAACCACATTTCAGAAACCATACAAGTTACTGAACATACATTTATCTGAAAGAATGTACGGTATTGTATGGTATCATGATGAGTAAGAAAGAATACCTCTTTTCGTCACCCTCAACAATAGTATCATCTGACCTAGTCCTACAAGTACACACAATTTCTTTTTACTAAAACGTCTTACATCTGTTTACAGAGGAGTAGATATTTTGCCAGAAAAATACCAAGTGTAAACAAGAAGACATACCATCCTTTATTTAAGTTCAACAAGAGGCGGTGAATAACATCCCTCGGCAGGAACGGAGTTTCTTCCTCATGGTAAAAGTTCATACCAAGAAAATTCCCACCAGTGTCAATAAGTGGGCCCCCAATCCCAGCCTAGCAAAACAAAAGCAACATCATACAAGGCTTATGTTACAATTCCGTTGCTAATAAATTTTCACCGTCTTGAAGATACTGGATAAGTCCAAACGAGATACCTTGGTGATTTTACACGTGGAGACGCATAGTTCTTTGCAATCGAGCTTGCTTCGTTTGCCAATCAACAACTTGCCCTTTGCAGCCATTATACTGTGATAAGTAAAAAGACGCCCCACAGCTATTACACTTTTACATGAGGTAACTAGATGCCTGCTAATTTTTATTTCACGAGGACCCCAGTACCCCATGATGTCAACAAGAGCAACGTTGTAATGTAAATTATAACGGTTCAGTATCCCTACGACTCGAAATTGGTTTGGAAGGCAAACTTCAATCTGCAATAATAAGGTCATGTTAACCAGTATCCTAAATGGAAAGGAAAAAAGACAAAAAATAGCAGTAACAACCCTCAGGTTATCATCAATCCTGTTTGCATCACCAGAAACTCTAACCAAACTTGCTGAAGTCAGAATTGTTGCAGAGCATGCATTGCACTTTATAAATACACCAGTGCAAGCAAAGAATTTTGCGACTCCTACACAGATAATCATTCAGTTATTAATCATCACCCACTTATTAAAACATGGAAAAGTAATGACTACAACAGAACCATCACCATTGAATGAAGCAAGTGAGACAACACTTCGAGACATTTTTGAAGCAACGCCTTTGGGTAGTTTACTCCAGATATCGTCGACGAAATTTGCTTCAAGAAAATGAATCTTACGCTTGCCTAGCACGATACACAAGTTAAAATTGCTTGATAAAGTATTAAAAGTATGCATGTGAAACATAAGGAACTACTCAGCAACACAGGTACAGTGTATGCTAGTTGCAAGGTCCACGAAGTTAGCAGACGGTATCCCAATAATCACCCAGTTAAATCGTTTAAAATTCAAATTGACAATCTCCCAGTTAGGTTGTTTATCAACTAAAATTGGGAGATATCTTTCAGCTTGGCCATGTAACCAATTAGAGCTGAAACCTTCGATTGGTTATTTGTTGGATTGTTAGACTTCTATACAAGGAGGACCCACTATGAGGAACTATCTAAGCAAGAGGAAATGATTCTGATTTCCCATCTCGTCGAAAAGGCACAGCCACGCCTCTTGCGTCCAGGGGCTGCATTATGCTGGACATAAGGTCAATATCCTATGAAATAATTTTGCTCACCTCCTGGAATGCTGCAAAGTAGTTGTTTCATCTCACTTTCGATTCCCGGTTCTTCAGCATCATCAATCTCTTCCTTAGCTCTAACACTGCAGCACAATGTAGAAAGCTCACTGTGATAAATCCACAAAGACAAGATGCCAAAGACCATACGGAAACTGAGCTATTAAACAAGGGAAATACAGAACAAGGGAGCAAATTAGTTACAGAAATTTCACAGCAGAGAAATTTCTGAAAATCTTAAACAATTTCCCCACGGGTCTTCTTAAATGTAAGTTCGAGTGTACCAGAAATATATATTAATGCCAGCATTAAAATAACGACCTTAATTTAGTACAGTACAGACTTAAATTATTAAGAAAAAACACACAAGTATAAAAAATACTAGTGGGGCAGTTTTTGGGAATAAACTCATCAACATCAGAAGCTGCTGTTTGGCTTTCAGAATGATACACCTTACACAAACTCAAATTTAAAAAAAAGGGAGTAGTACAGGATGCAGTCAGAGAGACGCATGGACAGGCCAAACAGAGAAGGGTGGTTCATGAATACTGAAAGTGTACATACCTGACCATCCTGTAATACTCCAAGAATTGAAGGATTTGCTCCCTTCGCACGTAGGGGGTCTTTTTCCTTCTGGTACGAGAGCAGTTCATCCCAACAAAGTTACCATCAAAATCAACAAGGGGGCCTCCAATCCCAGCCTAGCACAAAAGTGACAATGAAGTTACACAGGGAAAATGCTATTCATCATGTCTGAAACTAAGGATATGTGTCAGTGCATACAATGATAGAATATGCTATAAAGCCACTGATACCAACAGACAGATATTTGTTTCAACTGTACAACAGGAGCTCACCTTGTTGATCTGGCATGTGCTGAACATTGTCTCACTGGTTAAAGCGCTTAGAGAGGCAAGATCTACTCCGCTTGTGGCCCCTAAAAGTCCTGAACTGAAATTGCGCCATACAGCTGCTACCTTCCTATAAGGTTCAAACTGCATGTCACAATCAAGACTTATACGCGCGGCATCAAATACAGACAAGTCCTTGACATTGACGATGAAAAAATCAACATATCTCTCAGGATGCTCTATCCAGCCAGTGACAGTCCGACCATTCGGAACGTGCACTTCAATCTGAAATGAGCGCAAGGCGAATTAATGATTACAGGGGCATTATATTAGCATAATAATAATAATCCAGGAAAGAAGTAGAAGAAAAAGTTACCGTCAAATTTTCAGTGATCTTCCTTGTAGGCCAAGTAAGTGGAATCAAAAGTCTCGATGTCAGGAAACTTGTAGCATCAGGGCATGAGGTTTCGATGCATATGCCTGTGCATTCCCCTAACTTGGTATCACCTACAGAGGAAAAATAAAACGCCCAAACTGAATAGCTAAAAACAGGTAATATGAGAAAATATTAGCAGTATAATCACCAACCATGGAATGAGGCGAGCGACACAACACTCCTACACAATCTTGAAACTACTTGCTCACTGAGTTGACTCAACGCGCCTGGACTGGGTTCCCTCGAGCTGTCCGATCTTGCTGAGGAGGTACCATCTAAAGCTAGTAGGAATAAAATCATGTGTGATACACTCCATAGAACGGTCAATTATCAATACTCAGGAAAAGGGAGACAAAATGGACTCACTTGGCCTAATTACTTTCTTGCAAGGACGTTGTTTCTCATGGACTCCCATCCTGCGCTTGTTTTTCATCATCATTTCAAGCAGGCCTGAACAGCAAGGAACAAAACCCAACTATTACTGATTGACCACACAACTGGATGGATATGGTTGGCAAACAAATTAGAGGGGTCCAATAGATCGGCGGAGGAAACTAGGAAAAGGTCACCTTACAAACGGCGTTGGAGTTGTGCGGCCCAATCGCTCTGAGGAACTGGTGGGTTGAAGTATCCATATACAGCCAAGAAAGATATATGAGCAATTAACAGTAGGGCTTAGATTAGCAAAGCTAACAAGCAGCTGAGTTTGCTACTTCTATAATAAGAAGGCATACAGTTCTAATCTACTATTTGCTACATTTTCTGAGACGACACATGTAGGAGGAATAAGCACCCTGACCCATGGCACTCAAGTGTTTGTGGTGTGGACATGTGGTAAACTAATTGAAAGAGTAAACAGAGGCCCAAAAAAAACTGAAAATACCTATATAAACAGAGGTCAACCGTTTACATATACGGGTATGTCGTAACTTTGCATATGATCATCAATGCTTCATTTTGCCACCGAATTGGAGTTAACTCAGAAAGATAATCATAAGTCATATACATGCATGCATCATCATTGTGAGTGTCCTCAAATTGCAAAAGAAAAAACACGCATATCTCATCATAGCTCGATGGAATGAGACATACCCAAAATAGCGAGACACGCATCCTTCATGAGCTTACATATACATGCGTAGCTTTTCCTTATCGCCCATGCCCATGTACGGAGGAACAATTGTCTACTTATGTACAAGGTTTCTAATAATCGAGCCCTAATTAAGCTGATGTAGCGTACAAGGTAGCTAGTTCAGTTTGTTAGATGACCAAAATGCTTTGCAAGTGCTGAAATACAGAACAGATCAACAGTTCAATACTGAAAACCTTTTGAACTATTTCAAAGGTGTCCATCAAGCAAACATTCTAAAGATAGATAAATGCACTGCTAGCAACAACATTTATTTGTGAGAAAAGATGCTTGCATTAGAGGCCTTCTCCCAACTGAGCCCACCAGTATAGTGTTTTCCATAGCTCATTACATATGTTTTCTCTGGTCTAATTTACTAAGTAATTGCAATTAGTATAGGCACTTGTACTAGTCGTTAATTACAACGAGACAAGCACCAAAAGATGAATAAAAACATGAAGGGAATCAAATATGTTTGATATGTTCAACCTATGTGTGTATGTGGAGAGACAAAGACACTACCTGACTTGCAGGTGGAGGAGACGCCCGCCGGGAAGTGCAGTGGGGTAGGAGAGGTCTCGGGAGTGGAGTGGAGTGCCGAGGTGGAGCTCGGTGGTGCCTTGCCCTTGCTCGTGCCACCGGGGACCAAGGTGGACCGGCACGGAGAGGCAGCACGCCAACGGCCTGGGTCCGTCACGCGGGCCTAGCCAGCCGTCGCCTCGAGCCACAGGATCCGCCGGAGAGGAGGGGATTCCTCCCTGTACAGGAGAAGGTGGAGCGAGGGGAGCTCGTGGAGGTTGGTGCTATCGGCGGGGAGGAGTGGCAACGACCGAAATCGGCCGGCGGTGAGGAAGGGGATCGGGCTGAGGGAGAGAGAGAACGGGGAAGGAGGCTATGTGAGGTTAGGGTTGGGCCGGTCTTTTAGTTTTCTTTCGTGCGTTTTTTTTTAGAAGAAGTTTTCTTTTTGCACCGGTGATGATGGGAGGCCTCGTCGGACTGAGCCACGCTGGGCCTGCCAAATCCTATTTCGCGCCCTCAGCGCCAAATACAGTATTAATGGTACAGGGCCCACATTCGCCTTTTTTCCTTTTCTAAAAGGATGCAAAAAACTACTACGAGAGGATTCGAACCCACGCGAGGAGCGTTACAGTGTGACACGCTATAACCACCCCGCCACTCGAAGTTCTGTTTGTCAACTTCGTTTTCTAATCCCTTTTGTTTTTTTGTTTTTCTTCCTTCTTTTCTTTTTCTTTTTATATATTTTTTCTTTTTTTTTTCTAATCGATGAAAAAGCTCACCGGATTTCATGAACTATTTTTTCAACTTTCAATGAACTGTTTTTCAAGTTCAATGAACTTTTTCCCAAATTCAATGAACTTTTTTCAGATGCAATGAACTTTTTTCCAAATTCAATGAACTTTTTTTTCAAATTTGGTGAACTTTTTTGCAAACGCAACAATTTTTTTCAAAATTCTATGAATTTTTTCAAATTCGATGAACTCTTTTTTAAGTCGATGAACTTTTTTTCAAATTTGTTGAACTTTTTTCAATTTTCGATGAACTGTTTTTCAAATTTGATGATTTTTTTTCAGTAAATCGATGATTTGTTTTTTCCTGAACGAACAGCACAATACAGCCGGAAAAAAACAAATGCGAGCGTGTTGATCTTTTTTTTAGGGGGGCGAGCATGTTGATCGAGCGAACGAAGCGAGCGACGGGTTTTTTTTAGGTTAGCCAATGAAGCGAGCGACGGGTTATTGGGCCGGCCCACGAAGGGGAAGTGCGTGCGCGCCGGTTGCTGGAAGTGGCGCTGAAGGCGCCGACGAGGACGTCTCGCTGGGCCTCCCATCATCACCAGTGCAAAAAAGAAATACGCGTCCTGAGGCATTACTGGGCCGGCCCATCTATATCTCACGTACGCGATTCCTTTTGTTTTAGGGTAAATGCCGCCGCTTTTATTCAACTAAGAGTCTGCAAAATTCGGAATGTCATCCGAGATTACACCCAAAATGCAGTCTGGGGGCATCCCCAACCAAACCTTACAAAGTTCATCTCCTACTCCTACTCTAGCCAACTCATGCGTCGCGGCATTCGCAGACCGTCGAACCCAGGTTACCTTCACTCCTTGCTTTGTCTCCATCATTTTGCTTTATGTCGTGAATCCACGGACCAACTGTCGAGAAGTTCGTGCCGCTTTGGTTGATCATCTGGACAGCTCTTAAACTATCCAGCTCGATGTGAATCTTCTGGACGCCGATCTTCTCAGCCACCTGAAGCCCCCTCCTGCAAGCAAGAACTTCTGCTGCTTCCGCATCTACTATGCTCGGAAAGAGATGACACGCTCCTGCCAGAAAAGCTCCATTACAGTCCCTGAGAACAGCTCCACCTTCCGCCTTGTCGCCCACTTTGGACACTGCACCATCACAATTGAGTTTGATCCATCCCTCCTCCGGTGGAGACCATTTCTGAAAGTCTTTCGGCTCGCTCACCTAAATCTTTGGCTGATGGGAGTTTGTCCATTACGTCATGTGCGTGTGGATTGCCTCCATTATCGCATGTGGGTGCTGAATCTTGACTCCATCCCTCGCCTCATTTCTAGCTAACCATAAACCATATGTCGCCTGGATCATAGCTTCTTTCTCGTCGTCGGTTGCACCGGAGAACCAACTCAATAGCCAACGAGCTAGGGCGCCCTGGGTATCTATCTGACACGGTGGCGCCGCCACCGTAATACCTTTTTCTGAGCGCAACAGCTGCCGGAATTGAATGGAATGTTGACATACCCAAAAACGATGAAGGATAGTTTCTTCTCTGCCGCATGCAACACAAAAACACCCGGTTTGATCCGTCTCCGATGTAGTTCTGATCCTACAGCAAGACCGTTCCGAATCATTCTCCACATATGGATCTTCGCTTTAGGTGGCGCGCTAGTATCCCACATCGCCAAAAAGCCCTTGTGCTTCTGAACCAAGTTGGACGACTCCTGTTGCCTCAATAGCGCCTTCCTCTTTGACATCCAGAGGTGGTAGGCTGACCTAACGCTGAATGTGTCGTTCTTGGTGTAGTTCCACGCCAGGTAATCCTGACTACCAGGACCACCTACCGCAACCTGCGCTATATCATATGCATCCGAGTCAGAGAACATGGTCGCCAGCTTGCCACGATCCCAGTTTGTCCCGCTACTGTCCAGAAGGTGTGCAACCTTGTTCATTCCAGGAACATATAGCTGACCCAGTGGTCGCAGATGTCCTTGCCGAGGTATCCAGTTATCATGGTGTATGTTGATTCTAGTGCCATCACCCACACGCCAAACCAGCCCCTCCCGAAGGAGATCTCTTCCATGTAGCATGCTCCTATACGTGAAGGAAGAGTTGGACGGGCATGTGGCACTCAAAATTGACTCGTCTTTGAAGTAGCGTGCTTTAAGAACTCAAGCACAGAGAGAGGATGGGGTGGTGAGAACCCTCCAAGCTTGCTTTGCCAAGAGCGCTTGGTTAAACCCCTCTGGATTTCTAAACCCCATACCTCCTTCTCTCTTTGATTCACACATCTTCTCCCAGGATATCCTGTTGGGGAACGTTGCAGAAAATTAAAATTTTTCCTACGGTTTCACCAAGATCCATCTATGAGTTCATCTAAGCAACGAGTCAAGGGAATGAGTTTGCATCTACATACCACTTGTAGATCGCGTACGGAAGCGTTCGAGGGAGCGGTGATGATGGAGTCGTACTCGACGTGATTCAGATCACCGATGACCAAGTGCTGAAAGGACAGCACCTCCGCGTTTAACACACATACTGTACGGGCGACGTCTCCTCCGTCTTGATCCAGCAAGGAGGAAGGATAGGTTGAGGAAGACAGCTACACCGGCAGCACGACGGCGTGGTGTTGGTGGAGAAGCAGCACTCCGACAGGGCTTCGCTAAGCTCGTGACGGAGAAAGAGAGGTGTTGGGGAGGGGAGGGGCTGCGCCTTGGCTTGGGGGTGTGCAGCCCTCCCCTCACCCCTCTATTTATAGGGGAAGGGGCAAGGGGGGCCGGCCCCCTCTAGATGGGATCTAGAGGGGGGCGGCGGCCAGGGAGGGGGGACTTGCCCCCCAAGCAAAGGGGGGCGCCCCCTCTAGGGTTCCCCCCCCCCAACCCTAGGCACATGGGCCCAAGGGGGGGGGCGCCCAGCCCTCCAGGGGCTGGCTCCTGCCCCATGCAGCCCATGTGGCCCCCCGGGAGGGGTGGCCCCTCCCGGTGGACCCCCGAAACCCTTCCGGTGGCCCCGGGACAATACCGATATGCCCCCGAAACTTTCCGGTGTCCGTTTGACAACTTCCCATATATAAATCTTTACCTCCGGACCCTTCCGGAACTCCACGTGACGTCCGGGATCTCATCCGGGACTCCTAACAACATTCGGTAATCACATACAAGTCTTCCTAATAACCCTAGCGTCACTGAACCTTAAGTGTGTAGACCCTACGGGTTCGGGAGACATGCAGACATGACCGAGACGGCTCTCAGGTCAATAACCAATAGCGGGATCTGGATACCCATGTTGGCTCCCACATGCTCCTCGATGATGTCATCGGATGAACCACGATGTCGAGGATTCAAGCAACCCCGTATACTATTCCCTTTGTCAATCGGTACGTTACATGCCCGAGACTCGATCGTCGGTATCCCAATACCTCGTTCAGTCTCGTCACCGGCAAGTCACTTTACTTGTACCGTAATGCATGATCCCGTGACCAAGCACTTGGTCACTTTGAGCTCATTATGATGATGCATTACCGAGTGGGCCCAAAGATACCTCTTCGTCATACGGAGTGACAAATCCCAGTCTCGATCCGTGTCAACCCAACAGACACTTTTGGAGATACCTGTAGTGTACCTTTATAGTCACCCAGTTACGTTGTGACGTTTGGTACATCCAAAGCACTCCTACGGTATCCGGGAGTTACACGATCTCATGGTCTAAGGAAGAGATACTTGACATTGAAAAACTCTAGCAAAACGAACTACACGATCTTGTTCTATGCTTAGGATTGGGTCTTGTCCATCACATTATTCTCCTAATGATGTGATCCCGTTGTCAATGACATCCAATGTCCATAGTCAGGAAACCATGACTATCTGTTGACCAACGAGCTAGTCAACTAGAGGCTCACCAGGAACGTATTGTGGTCTATGTATTCACACACGTATTACGATTTCCGGATAATACAATTATAGCATGAATAAAAGACAATTATCATGAACAAGGAAATATAATAGTAATGCTTTTATTATTGCCTCTAGGGCATATTTCCAACAGTCTCCCACTTGCACTAGAGTCAATAATCTAGTTACATTGTGATGAATCGAACACCCATAGAGTTCTGGTGTTGATCATGTTTTGCTCGCGAGAGAGGTTTAGTCAATGGATCTGCGACATTCAGATCCGTATGTACTTTGCAAATATCTAGGTCTCCATCTTGAACATTTTCACGGATGGAGTTGAAGCGACGCTTGATGTGCCTGGTCTTCTTGTGAAACCTGGGCTCCTTGGCAAGGGCAATAGCTCCAGTGTTGTCACAGAAGAGTTTGATCGGCCCCGACGCATTGGGTATGACTCCTAGGTTGGTGATGAACTCCTTCACCCAAATAGCTTCATGCGCTGCCTCCGAGCCTGCCATGTACTCCGCTTCACATGTAGATTCCGCCACGACGCTCTGCTTGCAGCTGCACCAGCTTACTGCTCCACCATTCAACATATACACGTATCCGGTTTGTGACTTAGAGTCATCCAGATATGTGTTGAATCTAGCATCGACGTAACCCTTTACGGCGAGCTCTTCGTCACCTCCATAAACGAGAAACATGTCCTTTGTCCTTTTCAGGTACTTCAGGATATTCTTGACCGCTGTCCAGTGTTCCTTGCCGGGATTACTTTGGTATCTTCCTACCAAACTTACGGCAAGGTTTACATCAGGTCTGGTACACAGCAGGGCATACATAATAAATCCTATGGCTGAAGCATAGGGGATGACACTCATCTCTTCTTTATCTTTTGCCATGGTCGGGCATTGAGCCGAGCTCAATCTCACACCTTGCAATACAGGCAAGAACCCCTTCTTAGACTGATCCATTTTGAACTTCTTCAAAATCTTATCAAGGTATGTGCTTTGTGAAAGACCTATGAGGCGTCTCGATCTATCTCTACAGATCTTGATGCCTAATATATAAGCAGCTTCTCCAAGGTCCTTCATTGAAAAACACTTATTCAAGTAGGCCTTAATGTTGTCCAAGAATTCTATATCATTTCCCATCAAGAGTATGTCATCTACATATAATATGAGAAATGCTACAGAGCTCCCACTCACTTTCTTGTAAACGCAGGCTTCTCCGTAAGTCTGCATAAACCCAAACGCTTTGATCATCTCATCAAAGCGAATGTTCCAACTCTGAGATGCTTGCACCAGCCCATAAATGGATCGCTGGAGCTTGCATACTTTGTTAGCATTCTTAGGATCGACAAAACCCTCCGGTTGCATCATATACAGTTCTTCCTTAAGATGCCCGTTAAGGAATGCCGTTTTGACGTCCATCTGCCATATCTCATAATCATAGTATGCGGCAATTGCTAACATGATTCGCACGGACTTAAGCTTCGCTATGGGAGAGAAAGTCTCATCGTAGTCAATCCCTTGAACTTGCCGATAACCCTTAGCGACAATTCATGCTTTATAGATGGTGACATTACCATCCACGTCCGTCTTCTTCTTAAAGATCCATTTGTTTTCTAACGCTCGCCGATCATCGGGCAAGTCAGTCAAAGTCCATACTTTGTTTTCATACATGGATTCTATCTCGGATTTCATGGCTTCAAGCCATTTGTTGGAATCTGGGCCTGCCATCGCTTCTTCATAGTTCGAAGGTTCACCGTTGTCTAACAACATGATTTCTAGGACAGGGTTGCCGTACCACTCTGGTGCGGAATGTGTCCTTGTGGACCTACGAAGTTCAGTAGCAACTTGATCAGAAGTACCTTGATCATCATCATTAATTTCCTCTCCAGTTGGAGTAGGCATCACAGGAACATTTTCCTGAGTTGCACTACTATCCTGTTCAAGAGGTAGTACTTCATCGAGTTCTACTTTCCACC
Organism: Triticum dicoccoides; assembly: GCF_002162155.2. Taxonomy (NCBI): domain Eukaryota; kingdom Viridiplantae; phylum Streptophyta; class Magnoliopsida; order Poales; family Poaceae; genus Triticum; species Triticum dicoccoides. The sequence continues at coordinate 547,103,445 of NC_041389.1, forward strand.
CACTTACTTCTTTTGAGAGAAACTCTTTTTCCAGAAAGGATCCGTTCTTGGCAACAAAGATCTTGCCCTCGCTTCTTAAGTAGAAGGTATACCCAATGGTTTCTTTAGGGTATCCTATGAAGACGCATTTTTCCGACTTGGGTTCGAGCTTTTCAGGTTGAAGTTTCTTGACATAAGCATCGCATCCCCAAACTTTTAGAAACGACAACTTAGGTTTCTTCCCAAACCATAATTCATACGGTGTCGTCTCAACGGATTTAGACGGTGCCCTATTTAAAGTGAATGTAGCTGTCTCTAGAGCGTATCCCCAAAATGATAGCGGTAAATCGGTAAGAGACATCATAGATCGCATCATATCCAATAGAGTGCGATTACGATGTTCGGACACACCGTTACGCTGAGGTGTTCCAGGCGGCGTGAATTGTGAAACGATTCCACATTTTCTTAAGTGTGTACCAAATTCGTGACTTAAATATTCTCCTCCGCGATCCGATCGTAAGAATTTTATCTTTTGGTCACGTTGATTCTCTACTTCATTCTGGAATTCCTTGAACTTTTCAAAGGTCTCAGATTTGTGTTTCATCAAGTAGACATACCCATATCTACTCAAGTCATCAGTGAGAGTGAGAACATAACGATATCCTCCGCGAGCCTCAACGCTCATTGGACCGCACACATCGGTATGTATGATTTCCAACAAGTTGGTTGCTTGCTCCATTGTTCCGGAGAACGGAGTCTTGGTCATCTTGCCCATGAGGCATGGTTTGCATGTGTCAAATGATTCATAATCGAGAGACTCTAAAAGTCCATCAGCATGGAGCTTCTTCATGCGCTTGACACCAATGTGACCAAGGCGGCAGTGCCACAAATATGTGGGACTATCGTTATCAACTTTACATCTTTTGGTATTCACACTATGAATATGTGTAGTATTACGTTCGAGATTCATTAAGAATAAACCATTGACCATCGGGGCATGACCATAAAACATATCTCTCATATAAATAGAACAACCATTATTCTCGGATTTAAATGAGTAGCCATCTCGCATCAAACGAGATCCAGATACAATGTTCATGCTCAAACTTGGCACTAAATAACAATTATTGAGGTTTAAAACTAATCCCGTAGGTAAATGTAGAGGTAGCGTGCCGACGGCGATCACATCGACCTTGGAACCATTCCCGACGCGCATCGTCACCTCGTCCTTCGCCAGTCTCCTCTTATTCCGCAGCTCCTGCTGTGAGTTACAAATGTGAGCAACGGCACCGGTATCAAATACCCAGGAGTTAGTACGAGTACTGGTAAGGTACACATCAATTACATGTATATCAAATATACCTTTAGTGTTGCCGGCCTTCTTGTCTGCTAAGTATTTGGGGCAGTTCCGCTTCCAGTGACCCTTCCCCTTGCAATAAAAGCACTCAGTTTCAGGCTTGGGTCCATGCTTTGACTTTTTCCCGGCAACTGGCTTACCGGGCGCGGCACCATCTTTGCCGTCCTTCTTGAAGTTCTTCTTACCCTTGCCCTTCTTGAACTTAGTGGTCTTATTGACCATCAACACTTGATGTTCTTTCTTGATTTCAACCTCTGCCGACTTCAACATTGAAAATACTTCAGGAATGGTCTTTACCATCCCCTGCATATTGTAGTTCATCACGAAGCTCTTGTAGCTTGGTGGGAGCGACTGAAGGATTCTGTCAATGACCGCCTCATCCGGGAGGTTAATGTCCAGCTGGGACAGGCGGTTGTGCAACCCAGACATTTTGAGTATATGCTCACTGACAGAGCTATTTTCCTCCATCTTACAACTATAGAACTTGTCGGAGACTTCATATCTCTCGACCCGGGCATGAGCTTGGAAAACTAGTTTCAGCTCCTCGAACATCTCATATGCTCCGTGTTGCTCAAAACGCTTTTGGAGCTTCGGTTCTAAGCTGTAAAGCATGCTGCACTGAACGAGGGAGTAATCATCAGCACGAGACTGCCAAGCATTCATAATGTCTTGGTTCTCTGGGACGGGAGCGTCACCTAGCGGTCCTTCTAGGACATATTGTTTCCTGGCAGCTATGAGGATGATCCTCAGGTTCCGGACCCAGTCCGTATAGTTGCTGCCATCATCTTTCAGCTTGGTTTTCTCTAGGAACGTGTTGAAGTTCATGTTGACATGAGCGTTGGCCATTTGATCTACAAGACATATTATGCAAAAGTTTTAGACTAAGTTCATGATAATTAAGTTCATCTAATCAAATTATTTAATGAACTCCCACTCAGATTTGACATCCCTCTAGTCATCTAAGTGTTACACGATCTGAGTCGACTAGGCCGTGTCCGATCATCACGTGAGATGGACTAGTCATCATCGGTGAACATCTCCATGTTGATCGTATCTTCCATACGACTCATGTTCGACCTTTCGGTCTCTGCGTTCCGAGGCCATGTATGTACATGCTAGGCTCGTCAAGTTAACCCTAAGTGTTCTGCATGTGTAAATCTGTCTTACACCCGTTGTATGTGAACGTAGGGATCTATCACACCCGATCATCACGTGGTGCTTCGAAATGACGAACCTTAGCAACGGTGCACAGTTAGGGGGAACACTTTCTTGAAATTATTATAAGGGATCATCTTATTTACTACCGTCGTTCTAAGTAAACAAGATGCATAAAACATAATAAACATCACATGCAATTATATAAAGTAGTGACATGATATGGCCAATATCATATAGCTCCTTTGATCTTCATCTTCGGGGCTCCATGATCATCTTGTCACCGGCATGACACCATGATCTCCATCATCATGATCTCCATCATCGTGTCTTCATGAAGTTGTCACGCCAACGACTACTTCTACTTCTATGGCTAACGCGTTTAGCAATAAAGTAAAGTAATTTACATGGCGTTCTTCAATGACACGCAGGTCATACAAAAAATAAAGACAACTCCTATGGCTCCTGCCGGTTGTCATACTCATCGACATGCAAGTCGTGATTCCTATTACAAGAACATGATCTCATACATCACAATATATCATTCATCATTCATCACAACTTCTGGCCATATCACATCACATGACAATTGCTGCAAAAACAAGTTAGACGTCCTCTAATTGTTGTTGCATCTTTTACGTGGCTGCAATTGGGTTCTAGCAAGAACGTTTTTTTACCTACGAATAACCACAACGTGATTTTGTCAACTTCTATTTACCCTTCATAAGGACCCTTTTCATCGAATCCGCTCCAACTAAAGTGGGAGAGACAGACACCCACCAGCCACCTTATGCAACTAGTGCATGTTAGTCGGTGGAACCGGTCTCACGTAAGCGTACGTGTAAGGTTGGTTCGGGCCGCTTCATCCCACAATACCGCTGAAGCAAGATAAGACTAGTAGCGGCAAGCAAGTTGACAAGATCTACGCCCACAACAAAATTGTGTTCTACTCGTGCAATAGAGAACTACGCATAAACCTAGCTCATGATGCCACTATTGGGGAATGTTGCAGAAAATTAAAAATTTTCCTACGGTTTCACCAAGATCCATCTATGAGTTCATCTAAGCAACGAGTCAAGGGAATGAGTTTGCATCTACATACCACTTGTAGATCGCGTACGGAAGCGTTCGAGGGAGCGGTGATGATGGAGTCGTACTCGACGTGATTCAGATCACCGATGACCAAGTGCTGAACGGACAGCACCTCCGCGTTCAACACACGTACGGTACGGGCGACGTCTCCTCCGTCTTGATCCAGCAAGGAGGAAGGATAGGTTGAGGAAGATAGCTCCACCGGCAGCACGACGGCGTGGTGTTGGTGGAGAAGCAGCACTCCGACAGGACTTCGCTAAGCTCGTGACGGAGAAAGAGAGGTGTTGGGGAGGGGAGGGGTTGCGCCTTGGCTTGGGGGTGTGCAGCCCTCCCCTCACCCCTCTATTTATAGGGGAAGGGGCAAGGGGGGCCGGCCCCTCTAGATGGGATCTAGAGGGGGGCGGCGGCCACGGAGGGGGGACTTGCCCCCCAAGCAAAGGGGGGCGCCCCCTCTAGGGTTCCCCCCCCCAACCCTAGGCGCATGGGCCCAAGGGGGGGCGCCCAGCCCTCCAGGGGCTGGCTCCTGCCCCATGCAGCCCATGTGCCCCCCCGGGAGGGGTGGCCCCTCCTGGTGGACCCCCGGAACCCTTCCGGTGGCCCCGGTACAATACCGATATGCCCCCGAAACTTTCCGGTGTCCGTTTGACAACTTCCCATATATAAATCTTTACCTCCGGACCCTTCCGGAACTCCTCGTGATGTCCGGGATCTCATCCGGGACTCCGAACAACATTCGGTAATCACATACAAGTCTTCCTAATAACCCTAGCATCACCGAACCTTAAGTGTGTAGACCCAACGTGTTCGGGAGACATGCAGACATGACCGAGACGGCTCTCAGGTCAATAACCAACAGCGGGATCTGGATACCCATGTTGGCTCCCACATGCTCCTCGATGATGTCATCGGATGAACCACGATGTCGAGGATTCAAGCAACCCCGTATACTATTCCCTTTGTCAATCGGTACGTTACATGCCCGAGACTTGATCGTCGGTATCCCAATACCTCGTTCAGTCTCGTCACCGGCAAGTCACTTTACTCGTACCGTAATGCATGATCCCGTGACCAAGCACTTGGTCACTTTGAGCTCATTATGATGATGCATTACCGAGTGGGCCCAAAGATACCTCTTCGTCATACGGAGTGACAAATCCCAGTCTCGATCCGTGTCAACCCAACAGACACTTTTGGAGATACCTGTAGTGTACCTTTATAGTCACCCAGTTACGTTGTGACGTTTGGTACACCCAAAGCACTCCTACGGTATCCGGGAGTTACACGATCTCATGGTCTAAGGAAGAGATACTTGACATTGAAAAACTCTAGCAAAACGAACTACACGACCTTGTTCTATGCTTAGGATTGGGTCTTGTCCATCACATCATTCTCCTAATGATGTGATCCCGTTGTCAATGACATCCAATGTCCATAGTCAGGAAACCATGACTATCTGTTGACCAACGAGCTAGTCAACTAGAGGCTCACCAGGGACGTATTGTGGTCTATGTATTCACACACGTATTACGATTTCCGGATAATACAATTATAGCATGAATAAAAGACAATTATCATGAACAAGGAAATATAATAGTAATGCTTTTATTATTGCCTCTAGGGCATATTTCCAACAGTCTCCCACTTGCACTAGAGTCAGTAATCTAGTTACATTGTGATGAATCGAACACCCATAGAGTTCTGGTGTTGATCATGTTTTGCTCGCGAGAGAGGTTTAGTCAATGGATCTGCGACATTCAGATCCGTATGTACTTTGCAAATATCTATGTCTCCATCTTGAACATTTTCACGGATGGAGTTGAAGCGACGCTTGATGTGCCTGGTCTTCTTGTGAAACCTGGGCACCTTGGCAAGGGCAATAGCTCCAGTGTTGTCACAGAAGAGTTTGATCGGCCCGACGCATTGGGTATGACTCCTAGGTCGGTGATGAACTCCTTCACCCAAATAGCTTCATGCGCTGCCTCCGAGGCTGCCATGTACTCCGCTTCACATGTAGATCCCGCCACGACGCTCTGCTTGCAGCTGCACCAGCTTACTGCTCCACCATTCAACATATACACGTATCCGGTTTGTGAATTAGAGTCATCCAGATCTGTGTCGAAGCTAGCATCGACATAACCCTTTACGGCGAGCTCTTCATCACCTCCATAAACGAGAAACATGTCCTTTGTCCTTTTCAGATACTTCAGGATATTCTTGACCGCTGTCCAGTGTTCCTTGCCGGGATTACTTTGGTATCTTCCTATCAAACTTACGGCAAGGTTTACATCAGGTCTGGTACACAGCATGGCATACATAATAGATCCTATGGCTGAAGCATAGGGGATGACACTCATCTCTTCTTTATCTTTTGCCGTGGTCAGGCATTGAGCTGAGCTCAATCTCACACCTTGCAATACAGGCAAGAACCCCTTCTTAGACTGATCCATTTTGAACTTCTTCAAAATCTTATCAAGGTATGTGCTTTGTGAAAGACCTATGAGGCGTCTCGATCTATCTCTACAGATCTTGATGCCTAATATATAAGCAGCTTCTCCAGGGTCCTTCATTGAAAAACACTTATTCAAGTAGGCCTTAATGTTGTCCAAGAATTCTATATCATTTCCCATCAAGAGTATGTCATCTACATATAATATGAGAAATGCTACAGAGCTCCCACTCACTTTCTTGTAAACGCAGGCTTCTCCGTAAGTCTGCATAAACCCAAACGCTTTGATCATCTCATCAAAGCGAATGTTCCAACTCTGAGATGCTTGCACCAGCCCATAAATGGATCGCTGGAGCTTGCATACTTTGTTAGCATTCTTAGGATCGACAAAACCCTCCGGCTGCATCATATACAGTTCTTCCTTAAGATGCCCGTTAAGGAATGCCGTTTTGACGTCCATCTGCCATATCTCATAATCATAGTATGCGGCAATTGCTAACATGATTCGCACGGACTTAAGCTTCGCTATGGGAGAGAAAGTCTCATCGTAGTCAATCCCTTGAACTTGCCGATAACCCTTAGCGACAAGTCAAGCTTTATAGATGGTGACATTACCATCCACGTCCGTCTTCTTCTTAAAGATCCATTTGTTTTCTATCGCTCGCCGATCATCGGGCAAGTCAGTCAAAGTCCATACTTTGTTTTCATACATGGATTCTATCTCGGATTTCATGGCTTCAAGCCATTTGTTGGAATCTGGGCCTGCCATCGCTTCTTCATAGTTCGAAGGTTCACCGTTGTCTAACAACATGATTTCCAGGACAGGGTTGCCGTACCACTCTGGTGCGGAATGTGTCCTTGTGGACCTACGAAGTTCAGTAGCAACTTGATCAGAAGTACCTTGATCATCATCATTAATTTCCTCTCCAGTTGGAGTAGGCATCACAGGAACATTTTCCTGAGCTGCACTACTATCTTGTTCAAGAGGTAGTACTTCATCGAGTTCTACTTTCCTCCCACTTACTTCTTTCGAGAGAAACACTTTTTCCAGAAAGGATCCGTTCTTGGCAACAAAGATCTTGCCCTCGGATCTTAAGTAGAAGGTATACCCAATGGTTTCTTTAGGGTATCCTATGAAGACGCATTCTTCCGACTTGGGTTCGAGCTTTTCAGGTTGAAGTTTCTTGACATAAGCATCGCATCCCCAAACTTTTAGAAACGACAGCTTAGGTTTCTTTCCAAACCATAATTCATACGGTGTCGTCTCAACGGATTTAGACGGTGCCCTATTTAAAGTGAATGTAGCTATCTCTAGAGCGTATCCCCAAAATGATAGCGATAAATCGGTAAGAGACATCATAGATCGCACCATATCCAATAGAGTGTGATTACGACGTTCAGACACACCGTTACGCTGAGGTGTTCCAGGCGGCGTTAGTTGTGAAACGATTCCACATTTTCTTAAGTGTGTACCAAATTCGTGACTTAAATATTTTCCTCCATGATCCGATCGTAAGAATTTTATCTTTCGGTCACGTTGATTCTCTACTTCATTCTGGAATTCCTTGAACTTTTCAAAGGTCTCAGATTTGTGTTTCATCAAGTAGACATACCCATATCTACTCAAGTCATCAGTGAGAGTGAGAACATAATGATATCCTCCGCGAGCCTCAACGCTCATTGGACCGCACACATCGGTATGTATGATTTCCAACAAGTTGGTTGCTTGCTCCATTGTTCCGGAGAACGGAGTCTTGGTCATCTTGCCCATGAGGCGTGGTTTGCATGTGTCAAATGATTCATAATCGAGAGACTCTAAAAGTCCATCAGCATGGAGCTTCTTCATGCGCTTGACACCAATGTGACCAAGGCGGCAGTGCCACAAATATGTGGGACTATCGTTATCAACTTTACATCTTTTGGTATTCACACTATGAATATGTGTAGTATTACGTTCGAGATTCATTAAGAATAAACCATTGACCATCGGGGCATGACCATAAAACATATCTCTCATATAAATAGAACAACCATTATTCTCGGATTTAAATGAGTAGCCATCTCGCATCAAACGAGATCCAGATACAATGTTCATGCTCAAACTTGGCACTAAATAACAATTATTGAGGTTTAAAACTAATCCTGTAGGTAAATGTAGAGGTAGCGTGCCGACGGCGATCACGTCGACCTTGGAACCATTCCCGACGCGCATCGTCACCTCGTCCTTCGCCAGTCTCCTCTTATTCCGCAGCTCCTACTGTGAGTTACAAATGTGAGCAACGGCACCGGTATCAAATACCCAGTAGTTACTACGAGTACTGGTAAGGTACACATCAATTACATGTATATCAAATATACCTTTAGTGTTGCCGGCCTTCTTGTCTGCTAAGTATTTGGGGCAGTTCCGCTTCCAGTGACCCTTCTCCTTGCAATAAGAGCACTCAGTTTCAGGCTTGGGTCCATGCTTTGACTTCTTCCCGGCAACTGGCTTACCGGGCGCGGCACCATCTTTGCCGTCCTTCTTGAAGTTCTTCTTACCCTTGCCCTTCTTGAACTTAGTGGTCTTATTGACCATCAACACTTGATGTTCTTTCTTGATTTCAACCTCTGCCAACTTCAACATTGAAAATACTTCAGGAATGGTCTTTACCATCCCCTGCATATTGTAGTTCATCACGAAGCTCTTGTAGATTGGTGGGAGCGACTGAAGGATTCTGTCAATGACCGCCTCATCCGGGAGGTTAATGTCCAGCTGGGACAGGCGGTTGTGCAACCCAGACATTTTGAGTATATGCTCACTGACAGAACTATTTTCCTCCATCTTACAACTATAGAACTTGTCGGAGACTTCATATCTCTCGACCCGGGCATGAGCTTGGAAAACTAGTTTCAGCTCCTCGAACATCTCATATGCTCCGTGTTGCTCAAAACGCTTTTGGAGCTCCGGTTCTAAGCTGTAAAGCATGCCGCACTGAACGAGGGAGTAATCATCAGCACGAGACTGCCAAGCATTCATAATGTCTTGGTTCTCTGGGACGGGAGCGTCACCTAGTGGTCCTTCTAGGACATATTGTTTCCTGGCAGCTATGAGGATGATCCTCAGGTTCCGGACCCAGTCCGTATAGTTGCTGCCATCATCTTTCAGCTTGGTTTTCTCTAGGAACGCGTTGAAGTTCATGTTGACATGAGCGTTGGCCATTTGATCTACAAGACATATTATGCAAAAGTTTTAGACTAAGTTCATGATAATTAAGTTCATCTAATCAAATTATTTAATGAACTCCCACTCAGATTTGACATCCCTCTAGTCATCTAAGTGTTACACGATCTGAGTCGACTAGGCCGTGTCCGATCATCACGTGAGATGGACTAGTCATCATCGGTGAACATCTCCATGTTGATCGTATCTTCCATACGACTCATGTTCGACCTTTCGGTCTCTGCGTTCCGAGGCCATGTCTGTACATGCTAGGCTCGTCAAGTTAACCCTAAGTGTTCTGCATGTGTGAATCTGTCTTACACCCGTTGTATGTGAACGTAGGGATCTATCACACCCGATCATCACGTGGTGCTTCGAAACGACGAACCTTAGCAACGGTGCACAGTTAGGGGGAACACTTTCTTGAAATTATTATAAGGGATCATCTTATTTACTACCGTCGTTCTAAGTAAACAAGATGCATAAAACATAATAAACATCACATGCAATTATATAAAGTAGTGACATGATATGGCCAATATCATATAGCTCCTTTGATCTTCATCTTCGGGGCTCCATGATCATCTTGTCACCGGCATGACACCATGATCTCCATCATCATGATCTCCATCATCATGTCTTCATGAAGTTGTCACGCCAACGACTACTTCTACTTCTATGGCTAACGCGTTTAGCAATAAAGTAAAGTAATTTACATGGCGTTCTTCAATGACACGCAGGTCATACAAAAAATAAAGACAACTCCTATGGCTCCTGCCGGTTGTCATACTCATCGACATGCAAGTCGTGATTCCTTTTACAAGAACATGATCTCATACATCACAATATATCATTCATCATTCATCACAACTTCTGGCCATATCACATCACATGACAATTGCTGCAAAAACAAGTTAGACATCCTCTAATTGTTGTTGCATCTTTTACGTGGCTGCAATTGGGTTCTAGCAAGAACGTTTTCTTACCTACGAATAACCACAACGTGATTTTGTCAACTTCTATTTACCCTTCATAAGGACCCTTTTCATCGAATCCGCTCCAACTAAAGTGGGAGAGACAGACACCCGCCAGCCACCTTATGCAACTAGTGCATGTTAGTCGGTGGAACCGGTCTCACGTAAGCGTACGTGTAACGTTGGTCCGGGCCGCTTCATCCCACAATACCGCTGAAGCAAGATAAGACTAGTAGCGGCAAGCAAGTTGACAAGATCTACGCCCACAACAAAATTGTGTTCTACTCGTGCAATAGAGAACTACGCATAAACCTAGCTCATGATGCCACTGTTGGGGAATGTTGCAGAAAATTAAAATTTTTCCTACGGTTTCACCAAGATCCATCTATGAGTTCATCTAAGCAACGAGTCAAGGGAATGAGTTTGCATCTACATACCACTTGTAGATCGCGTACGGAAGCGTTCGAGGGAGCGGTGATGATGGAGTCGTACTCGACGTGATTCAGATCACCGATGACCAAGTGCTGAACGGACAGCACCTCCGCGTTCAACACACGTACGGTACGGGCGACGTCTCCTCCGTCTTGATCCAGCAAGGAGGAAGGAGAGGTTGAGGAAGACAGCTCCACCGGAAGCACGACGGCGTGGTGTTGGTGGAGAAGCAGCACTCCGACAGGGCTTCACCAAGCTCGTGACGGAGAAGGAGAGGTGTTGGGGAGGGGAGGGGCTGCGCCTTGGCTTGGGGGTGTGCAGCCCTCCCCTCACCCCTCTATTTATAGGGGAAGGGGCAAGGGGGGCCGGCCCCTCTAGATGGGATCTAGAGGGGGGCGGCGGCCAGGGAGGGGGACTTGCCCGCCAAGCAAAGGGGGGCGCCCCCTCTAGGGTTCCCCCTCCAACCCTAGGCGCATGGGCCCAAGGGCGGGGGCGCCCAGCCCTCCAGGGGCTGGCTCCTGCCCCACGCAGCCCATGTGGCCCCCCGGGAGGGGTGGCCCCTCCCGGTGGACCCCCGGAACCCTTCCGGTGGCCCCGGTACAATACCGATATGCCCCCGAAACTTTCCGGTGTCCATTTGACAACTTCCCATATATAAATCTTTACCTTCGGACCCTTCCAGAACTCCTCGTGACGTCCGGGATCTCATCCTGGACTCCGAACAACATTCGGTAATCACATACAAGTCTTCCTAATAACCCTAGCGTCACCGAACCTTAAGTGTGTAGACCCTACGGGTTCGGGAGACATGCAGACATGACCGAGACGGCTCTCAGGTCAATAACCAACAGCGGGATCTGGATACCCATGTTGGCTCCCACATGCTCCTCGATGATGTCATCGGATGGACCACGATGTCGAGGATTCAAGCAACCCCGTATACTATTCCCTTTGTCAATCGGTACGTTACATGCCCGAGACTCGATCGTCGGTATCCCAATACCTCGTTCAGTCTCGTCACCGGCAAGTCACTTTACTCATACCGTAATGCATGATCCCATGACCAAGCACTTGGTCACTTTGAGCTCATTATGATGATGCATTACCGAGTGGGCCTAGAGATACCTCTCCGTCATACGGAGTGACAAATCCCAGTCTCGATCCGTGTCAACCCAACAGACACTTTCGGAGATACCTGTAGTGTACCTTTATAGTCACCCAGTTACGTTGTGATGTTTGGTACACCCAAAGCACTCCTACAGTATCCGGGAGTTACACGATCTCGTGGTCTAAGGAAGAGATACTTGACATTGAAAAACTCTAGCAAAACGAACTACACGATCTTGTGCTATGCTTAGGATTGGGTCTTGTCCATCACATCATTCTCCTAATGATGTGATCCCTTTGTCAATGACATCCAATGTCCATAGTCAGGAAACCATGACTATCTGTTGACCAACGAGCTAGTCAACTAGAGGCTCACCAGGGACGTATTGTGGTCTATGTATTCACACATGTATTACGATTTCCAGATAGTACAATTATAGCATGAATGAAAGACAATTATCATGAACAAGGAAATATAATAGTAATGCTTTTATTATTGCCTCTTGGGCATATTTCCAACATATCCAATGCACCTTCCTTTCACCATTCATCGCACCCCATAAGAATTTCGAAGAGATCGAAGTCAGGTTCCGGCATATCTTCTTTGTGAGATGAAAACAACTCATGGTGAAAGTTGGTGTCGCTTGTAATCCTGATTTGACGAGTACCTCTCTCGCTGCCTTGGACATCCCTTGCCCCTTCCATCCTATCACCTTGCCTTTTGAGCTCTCTGCCACATATTTGAAAGTGCCATCTTTTGACTTACCCACCAGTGTAGGTAGTCCTAGGTAGTGCTCGCTCAACGCTCCTGACTCAATGCCCACCACCTGTTTTAACTCGGCTTTGATATTCTCATTACTCTCTGCCAAAGAAGATGGATAATTTCTACAAACTAACACGCTGAGCCGATGCTTCCTCATACCGCAGAAGGATCTCCTTAAGAGTGGCCATACTCTCATTGGACCCCTCCAAAAAAACGATGATGTCGTCCGCAAAAAGTAAGTGTGTGATATGGGGGCCAGTGCCCCAAACGAAACACCCTTGAGGCTATTATCTTGCTGAGCTCTTTTCAACAGCGCTGAAAACCCTTCCACACAAAAAAGGAATAAGTACGGTGAGAGGGGGCCTCCCTGCCTGCGTCCATGAGAAGGGAAGAACATTCTCGAAAAGCCCCTGTTGATCTTGACAGTAAAACGCACTGAAGTAACACACTGCATGACCATTGCTATCCACCGTTGTTCAAAGCCAAACTAAGCCATCATCCTCTCCAAAAAGTTCCACTCAACCCTATCATATGCTTTCATCATATCTAACTTAACTGCACAAAGGCACTTCTTCTGCTTCCTTGTCCGAATGGCATGTACATGTTGGGGAACGTAGCAATAATTCAAAATTTTCTACGCCTCACCAAGATCAATCTATGGAGATTCTAGCAACAAGAGAGAGAGGGAGTGCATCTTCATACCCTTGAAGATCGCTCAAATGGAAGCGTTACAAGAACGCGGTTGATGGAGTCGTACTCGCGGCGATTCAAATCTCGGAAGATCCGATCTAGCGCCGAACGGACGGCGCATCCGCGTTCAACACACGTATAGCCCGGGGACGTCTCCTCCTTCTTGATCCAGCAAGGGGAGAGGAGAAGTTGAGGGAGAACTCTGACAGCACGGCGGCGTGGTGTTGGTGGAGATCGTGGTTCTCCAGCAGGGCTTCGCCAAGCACTACGGAGGAGGAGAAAGAGTTGGAGGAGGGAGGGGTTGCGCCAAAAGCAAGGGTGATGCAGTCCTCCCACCACCCCTCTATTTATAGGGTGAAGGGGAGAGGGGGCCAGCCCCTCTAGATCCCATCTAGAGGGGGGCGGCCAGGAGGAAACCCTAGATGGGTTTGGGCGCCCCCACCCCCTAGGAAACTTGCCCCCTCCCCCAAGTCGGGAGGGGTGGGTGCCCTAGGGGTGGCGCCCCCACCTCTCCAGGTTACGTGAGATGGGGTGGGAGGGGCGCTCCGCCCCTTAGTGGGCGGATGTGCCCCCTCCCCTTGGCCCATAAGGCCCCCCAACACTTGTCGGGGCCTCCGAAAACCCCTTTCGGACACGCTGGTCGTCACCCGGTACCCCCGGAACAATTTCGGACTCCAATACCCTTCGCCCAATATATCGATCTTCACCTCCGGACCATTCCGAAGCTCCTCCTCACGTTCGGGATCTCATCCGGGACTCCGAACAACCTTCGGTAACCACATACTATTTCCCATAACAACTCTAACGTCACCGAACCTTAAGTGTGTAGACCCTACGGGTTCGGGAACCATGCAGACATGACCGAGATGTTCTCCGGTCAATATCAAACAGAGGGATCTGGATACCATGTTGGCTCCCACATGTTCCACGATTATCTCATCAGATGAACCATGATGTCGGGGATTCAATCAATCCCGTATACAATTCCCTTTGTCAATCGGTATGTTACTTGCCCGAGATTTGATTGTCTGTATCCCAATACCTCATTCAATCTCGTTACCGGCAAGTCACTTTACTCGTTCCGTAATGCATGATCCCATGACTAACTACTTAGTCACAGTGAGCTCATTATGATGATGCATTACCGAGTGGGCCCAGAGGTACCTCTCCGTCATACGGAGTGACAAATCCCAGTCTCCGTTCGTGCCAACCCAATAGACACTTTCGGAGATACCTGTAGTCCACCTTTATAGCCACCCAGTTACGTTGTGACGTTTGGTACACCCAAAGCATTCCTACGGTATCCAGGAGTTGTACAATCTCATGGTCTAAGAAAATGATACTTGACATTTAGAAAAGCTCTTAGCAAACGAACTACATGATCTTGTGCTATGCTTAGGATTGGGTCTTGTCCATCATATCATTCTCCTAATGATGTGATCCCGTTATCAATGACATCCAATGCCCATGGTCAGGAAACCGTAACCATCTATTGATCAACAAGCTAGTCAACTAGAGGCTCACTAGGGACATGTTGTGGTCTATGTATTCACACATGTATTATGGTTTCCAGTTAATACAATTATAGCATGAACAATAGACAATTATCATGAACAAGGAAATACAATAATAACCATTTTATTATTGCCTCTAGGGCATATTTCCAACAGTCTCCCACTTGCACTAGAGTCGGTAATCTAGTTCACATCACTATGTGATTGTAATGAATCCAACACCCATGGGGTTTGATCATATCTTGCTTGTGAGAGAGGTTATTAGTCAACAGGTCTGAACCCTTCAGATCCGTGTGTGCTTTACAAATCTCTACGTAATCTTGTAGATGCAGCTACCACGCGCTATTTGGAACTATTCCAAATAACTGTTCTAATATATGAATCCAGTTTACTACTTGGAGTCATCTAGATTAGTGTCAAATTTTGCATCGACGTAACCCTTCACGACGAACACTTTTACCACCTTCATAATCGAGAAAATTCCTCAGTCCACTAGTTACTAAGGATAAATTTGGCTGATGTCATGTGATCCATTCCTGGGTCACTCTTGTACCCCTTGACTGACTCATGGCAAGGCACACTTCAGGTGCGGTACACAACATAGCATATTGTAGAGCCTACATCTAAAGCATAGGGGACGACCTTTGTCCTTTCTCTCTCTTCTATCGTGGTCAGTTACTCAATACTCACACCTTATAACACAGACAAGAAGTCCTTCTTTGCCGATCTATTTTGAACTACTTCAAAATCTTGTCACGGTGTGTGTTCATTTGAAAGTACTATTAAGCGTTTTTTATCTATCCTTATAGATCTTGATGCTCAATGTTCAAGTAGCTTAATCCAGGTTTTCCGTTGAAAAACACTTTTCAAATAATCCTATATGCTTTCCAAAAATTCTACATCATTTCTGATCAACAATATGTCAACAACATATACTCATCAGAAATTCTATAGTGCTCCCACTCACTTCTTTGGAAATACAAGTTTCTCATAAACTTTGTATAGACCCAAAATCTTTGATCATCTCATCAAAGCGTATATTCCAACTCCGAGATGCTTACTCCAGCCCTTAGAAGGACTGCTGGAGCTTTGCATACTTGTTAGCATCTTTCAGGATTGACAAAAACCTTCTGGTTGTATCACATACAACCTTTCCTTAAGAAAATCATCGAGGAAACAATGTTTTGACATCCTATCTGCAAGATTTCATAAATAATGCAGTAATTGCTAATATAATTCCAACAGACTCTTAGCATCGCCACGAGTGAGAAAATCTCATCGTAGTCAACTCCTTGAACTTGTCGGAAAACATCTTGGCGACAAGTCGAGCTTTCTTAATGGTGACACTTACCATCATTGTTTGTCTTACTTTTAAAATCCATCTGTACCCAAAAGCCTTACGACCATTAAGTAGTTCTTCCAAAGTCTACACTTTGTTTTCATACATGGATCCTCTCTCGGATTTTATGGCCTTAAGCTATTCGTCGGAATCCGGGCCCACCATCGCTTCTCCATAGCTCGTAGGTTCATTGTTATCTAGCAACATGACCTCCAAGACAGGATTACCCTACCACTTTGAAGTAGTATGCATCCTTGTCGACCTATGAGGTTTGGCAGTGACTTGATCCGAAGCTTCATGATCACTATCATCGGCTTCCACTTTAATTGGTGTAGACGCCACAGGAACAACTTCCTGTGCCCTGCTACACACTAGTTGTAGTGATGGTTCAATAACCATATCAAGTCTCCACCATCCTCCCACTCAATTCTTTCTAGAGAAACTTTTCCTCGAGAAAGGACCCGCTTATAGAAACAATCACTTTTGCTTCTGGGTCTGAAATAGGAGGTATACCCAACTGTTTTGGGTGTCCTATGAAGATGTATTTATCCGTTGGGTTCGAGCTTATCAGGCTAAAGCTTTTCCACATAAGCGTCGCATCCCCAAACTTTTAAGAAATGACAGCTTAGGTTTCTCTAAACCATAGTTCATACGGTGTCATCTCAACGCAATTATGTGGTGCCCTATTTAAAGTGAATGTGGTTGTCTCTAATGCCTAACCCATAAACGATAGTGGTAATTCGATAAGAGACATCATG
Source organism: Triticum dicoccoides (assembly GCF_002162155.2). Classification (NCBI taxonomy): domain Eukaryota; kingdom Viridiplantae; phylum Streptophyta; class Magnoliopsida; order Poales; family Poaceae; genus Triticum; species Triticum dicoccoides. Next base: position 547,120,250 of record NC_041389.1, read on the forward strand.
GTATGCACCATATCCAATAGGGTGAAGCTATGATGTTCGGACACACCATCACACTATGGTGTTCCAGGCGGTATTAGTTGTGAAGCAATTTCCACAATGTCTTAATTCTGTACCAAACTCGTAACTCAGACATTCATCTCTATGATCATATCATAGACATTTTATCCTCTTGTCACGATGATCTTCAACTTCACTCTGAAATTACTTGAACCTTTCAATAATTCAGACTTGTGTTTCATCAAGTAAATATACTTAGCATCTACTCAAATCATCTGTGAAGTAAGAACATAACGATATCCACTACGTGCCTCAGCACTCATTGGACTGCACACATCAAAATGTATTACTTCCAACAAGTTGCTTTCTTGTTCCATCTTACTGAAAACGAGGCTTTTCGGTCATCTTGCTCATGTGGTATGATTTGCATGTCTCAAGTGATTCAAAATCAAGTGAGTCCAAACCATCCATCTGCATGGAGTTTCTTCTTGCGTACATACCAATAGACATGGTTCACATGTCTCAAACTTTTCAAAAATGAGTGAGTCCAAAGATCCATCAACATGGAGCTTCTTCATGTGTTTTATACCAATATGACTCAAATGGCAGTGCCACAAGTAGGTGGTACTATCATTACTATCTTATATCTTTTGGCATGAACATGTGTATCACTATGATCGAGATTCAATAAACCATTCATTTTAGGTGCAAGACCATTGAAGGTATTATTCAAATAAATAGAGTAACCATTATTCTCCTTAAATGAATAATCGTATTGCGATAAACATAATCCAATCATGTCTATGCTCAACGCAAACACCAAATAACAATTATTTAGGTTTAACACCAATCTCGATGGTAGAGGGAGCGTGCGATGTTTGATAACATCAACCTTGGAAATACTTCCAACACATATCGTCACCTCGCCTTTAGCTAGTCTCCATTTATTCCGTAGCATTTTATTTCGAGTTACTAACACTTAGCAACCAAACCGGTATTTATTACCCTAGTGCTACTAGGAGTACTAGTAAAGTACACATTAATATGATGTATATCCAATATACTTCTGTCGACCTTGCCAGCCTTCTCATCTACCAAGTATCTAGGGTAGTTCTGCTTAAGTGACCATTCCCCTAATTATAGAAGCACTTAGTCTCGAATTTGGGTTCAACCTTGGGTTTCTTCACTAGAGCAGCAACTGATTTGCCATTTCATGAAGTATCCCTTCTTGCCCTTGCCCTTCTTGAAACTAGTGGTTTTACTAACCATCAACAATTGATACTCCTACTTGATTTCTACTTTTGCAGTGTCAAACATCGCGAATAGCTCAAGGATCATTATATCTATCCCTGATCTATTATATTTCATCACGAAGCTCTAGTAGCTTGGTGGCAGTGACTTTGGAGAAACATCATTGTCTCATCTGGAAGATTAACTCCCACTCTATTCAAGTGATTGTAGTACTCAGACAATTTGAGCACATGCTCAATGATTGAGCTTTTCTCCCTTAGTTTGTAGGCCAAGAAACTCGTTAGAGGTCTCATACCTCTTGACGTGGGCACTAGCCTGAAATCCCAATTTCAGCCCTTGGAACATCTCATATGTTCCGCGACGTTCCAAAATTCATCTTCGGTGCCTCAATTCTAAACCGTTTAACATTACTGAACTATCACATAGTCATCAAAACGTGTATGTCAGATGTTCGCAACATCCACAGACGACGTTCGAGGTTCAGAGCACCAAGCGGTGCATTAAGGACATAAGCCTTCTGTGCAGCATGAGGAAAATCCTTAGTTTACGGACCCAGTCCGCATAATTGCTACTATCAACTTTCAACTAAATTTTCTCTAGGAACATGTCTAAAATAGTAGAACTAAAACGCGAGCTACGACATGATTTCCAAAGACCTTTTGACTATGTTCAGGATAATTAAGTTCATCTAATGAACTCCCACTCAGATAGACATCCCTCTAATCATCTAAGTGATACATGATCCGAGTCAACTAGGCCGTGTCTGATCATCACGTGAGACGGACTAGTCATCATCGGGGAACATCTTCGTGTTGATCGTATCTACTATACGACTCATGTTTGACCTTTCGGCCTCTTGTGTTCCGAGGCCATGTCTGTACATGCTAGGCTCGTAAAGTCAACCTAAGTGTTTTGCATGTGTAAATCTAGCTTACACCGTTGTATGCGAACATTAGAATCTATCACACCTGATCATCACGTGGTGCTTCGAAACAACGAACTTTTGCAACGGTGTATAGTTAGGGGGAACACTTTCTTGAAATTTTAGTGAGGGATCATCTTATTTATGCTACCATCGTTCTAAGTAAATAAGATGTAAACATGACAAACATCACATGCAAATCATAAAGTGACATGATATGGCCAATATCATTTTGCACCTTTGATCTCCATCTTTGAGGCGCGGCATGATCACCTTCCTCACCGGCATGACACCATGATCTCCATCATCATGATCCCCATCATCGTATCTCCATGAAGTTGTCTCCCCAAATATTACTTCTACTACTACGGCTAACGGTTAGCAATAAAGTAAAGTAATTACATGGCATTGTTCAATGACACGCAGGTCATACAATAAATTAAGGCAACTCCTATGGCTCCTGCCGGTTGTCATACTCATCGACATGCAAGTCGTGATTCATATTACAAGAACATGATCAATCTCATACATCACATATCATTCATCACATTCTTTTGGCCATATCACATCACATAGCATACCCTGCAAAAACAAGTTAGACGTCCTCTAATTGTTGTTGCATGTTTTACGTGGCTGCTACAGGTTTCTAGCAAGAACATTTCTTACCTACTCAAAGCCACAACGGTGATATGCCAATTGCTATTTACCCTTCATAAGGACCCTTTTCATCGAATCCGATCCGACTAAAGTAGGAGAGACTGGCACCCGCTAGCCACCTTATGCAACAAGTGCATGTCAGTCGGTGGAACCTGTCTCACGTAAGCGTACGTGTAAGGTCGGTCCGGGCCGCTTCATCCCACAATACCGTCGAAATAAGATAGGACTAGTAACGGTAAGCATATTGAACAAAACCAACGCCCACAACTACTTGTGTTCTACTCGTGCATAGAATCTATGCAATAGACCTTGCTCATGATGCCACTGTTGGGGAACGTAGCAATAATTTAAAATTTTCTACGCATCACCAAGATCAATCTATGGAGATTCTAGCAACAAGAGAGAGAGGGAGTGCATCTTCATACCCTTTAAGATCGCGCAAACGGAAGCGTTACAAGAACGCGGTTGATGGAGTCGTACTCGCGGCGATTCAAATCGCGGAAGATCCGATCTAGCGCCGAACGGACGGCGCCTCCGCGTTCAACACACGTACAGCCCGGGGACGTCTCCTCCTTCTTGATCCAGCAAGGAAAGAGGAGAAGTTGAGGGAGAACTCTGACAACACGACTGCGTGGTGTTGGTGGAGCTCGTGGTTCTCCAGCAGGACTTCACCAAGCACTACGGAGGAGGAGAAAGAGTTGGAGGAGGGAGGGGATGCGCCAAAAGCAAGAGTGATGCAGCCCTCCCACCACCCCTCTATTTATAGGGTGAAGAGGAGAGGGGGTCGGCCCCTCTAGATCCCATCTAGAGGGGGGCGGCAGCCAGGAGGAAACCCTAGATGGGTTTGGGCGCCCCCACCCCCTAGGAAACTTGCCCCCCAAGCCGGGAGGGGCGGCTGCCCTAGGGGTGGCGCCCCCACCTCTCCAGGTTACGTGAGATGGGATGGGAGGGGTGCTCAGCCCCTTAGTGGGCTGATGTGCCCCCTTGATGTCCCACAATTGTAGGGGATCGCAATAGCTTTCGAGGGTAGAGTATTCAACTCAAATTTATTGATTCGACACAAGGGAAGCCAAAGAATATTTTTGAGTATTAACAGTTGAGTTGTCAATTCAACCACACCTGGATAATTTAGTATCTGCAGCAAGGTATTTAATAGCAAAGTAGTATGATAGTATTTATAAATTTCTTTTAGTGAGTTTTTTTCGAGGGGATTTTAACAAGTGAGCTGACCAATGGTCGGGGGATGCACGTTTGCACTATGTGTCCAGCCCAAAGCGAGAAATAGGAATTGCCCGCGACGTATGGCGAATAAACCCACACCCGCCGATCAGTCAGAGTCAGGCGCAGTTCCATTTTCTCGTCTAGCTAGCTTGGATTTGTTCCAACTACCGATTTTCTTCTTTTGTTAGTTATATGTCCGTTTCTCTAGTATCATTGTCTGTTACTTTTTTATTTCAGTTTTCTTCCCTTTTCTAGTTTTTCTTTTCTTACATTTTTTTGTTTACTTTCTTTCTTTTATCTTTGTTTTTTTTTCTTTCGTGTTTTTCATTTTGTCTGTGTTGTCTTTTCCTTCTAAATTTTTTTTCTGAAAATCATGAACATTGTTTTTAGAGCAGTGAACATTCTTTGAATATTCATCTTTATTTTTTGTAATATTTTGAAAATTTGTATGTTAAAAAACATGAAAATATTCATGTTTTTTCAACATTTCTAAAATTTAAAATTGTTTCCTAAAATCGTCAATATTTTTAGAAGTATCATTTTTTTTTCAAAATTATGAACATATGAATATCTATAAAATTGACGAATATATGAAATGGTGATGTTCGAAGCCCCTCTCTATTTATGTACTTATCGTTTATATCAAGTTTATCTATGTATTTAATGATGTCCGGTGATGAACTTGCTCTTTTGGGTTCGATTGTACAAAACTTATCCCCAATCTATGTATGCATTATGCTATGTTGCTATATTGATCCACGTAGTTGCATGGATCATATAGGCGAGGGGGGGGAGGAGGAGGACGGATGTGTGGAGAAATGGGGAGTGGCAATCACTGCCCGACAAATTTCACAATCATGGTTGTAGATGCACTTACTGTGTTGAACTGAACGAAAATCGTTTGAACAGATGCCTCCAATTGCAACCTTGATGTTGTTTCGGATCCTTACATGAAGTGTGTTGAGGAACGTTGCATGGAAAACAAAAAAATTCTACGCATAGGCAAGATCTATCCATGGAGATGCGTATCTATGAGAGGCGGAGAGCATCTACATGCCCTTGTAGATCGCTAAGTGGAAGCGTTTGTCACGCGGTTGATGTAATCGTACTCTTCGCGATACGATCACGATCCAAGCGATCTAGTGCCGAATGGACTGCACCTCCGAGTTTAGCACACGTGCGGCGCAATGACGTATCCTCCTTGATCCAGCAAGCGGGAGAGGAGAAGTAGATGGGATCACAACAACACGACATCGTGGTGGTGATGGTGGTGGTGGAGCACCGACAGCGCTTCGCTAAGCGTCGCCGGGATGAGGTGGTGGAACTACGGAGTAACGGGAGAGAGATGGGCACCAAGGGTTTGGTGTGTCCTCTTGGGGCGCCCCTACCCTCTATATATAGGTAGAGGGGCGTCGGAAATAGCCCCTCCAAGCCCTAGGGTACAGCTAGGGGGGAGAGGACTTGGACTCCAGGTCCAATCCTATTCCTACTAGGACTCCTTCCTTTTTTGCCTTCCCTAGCCACATGGGATTTTGAGGACTTGGTGCGCCTAACCCAACAAGGCCAGGGCGCCTCCCCGCAGCCCATGCTAGCCCTTGGGACGTGATGGACCCACTTGTGGACTTCCGGACCCCTTCGGAATCCTCCGGAACCTTCTGAAAGCTTCCTGGTACAATACCGGAAAAAGTGCACCTTTTTCCGAAACCCAAATTATGACTTTCCATATATAAATGTTTACCTCTCGACCATTCTGAGACTCCTCGTGACATCCGGGATCTCATCCGAGACTTTGAACAACATTTTATTACCACTCATCAAATATCCCAATACTACTCTAGCGTCAACGAACGTTAAGCGTGCGGCCCTGTGGGTTCGGAAATTATGTAGTCATGACCGAGACACCTCTATGATCAATAACCAATAGCGAGACCTAGATGTCTTTAGTGATTCCTACATATTCCACGAAGATTCATTACCGTCAAGTCTCTTTACTCGTTCCCTAATATATCATCTCGTAACTAACTCCTTAGTAACTTTGCTTGCAAACTTTTTGTGATGTGTATTACCGAGAGGGCCAAGAGATACCTCTCCGATATATGGAGTGACAAATCCTAATCTCGATCCTTGCCAACTCAACAGACACCTTCGGAGATACCTGTAGAGCATCTTTACGATCACCCAGTTACATTGTGACGATTGATAGCACACAAGGTATTCCCCCGGTATCAGGGAGTTGCATAATCTCATAATCTCATAGTTGAAGGAATATCTATTTGACATTAAGAAAGCAATATCAATAAATTAAACGATCATATGCTAAGCTAATAGATGGGTCTTGTCCATCACATCATTCTAACAATGATGTGATCCCGTTATCAAATGACAACTCATGTCTATGGTTAGGAAACCTTAACCATATTTGATCAACGAGCTAATCTAGTAGAGGCTCACTAGGGACACAATATTTTTTTATGTATCCACACATGTATTTAAGTTTCGGGTCAGTACAATTCTAGCATAAATAATAAACCTTTATCATGATTAAGGAAATATAATAATAACCATTTCATTATTGCCTCTAGGGTATATTTCCATCAAAGTGCACATCAGCACATCTCAAATCAGTTCTTTTTCTCTTTAACAACTCTTTAGTTGCATGATTATCATGCATAGATTGGCTTCCATTAGATTTCTTTAGATTGGCTTAACAGTCTCCATTGCAGTACCGGTATATAAAACAGTCTCCATTGCAGTACCGGTATATAAAACAGTCTCCATTAGATTGTTAAGCCAATGGAAGCCAATCCTAGAGGCCCATGCATCCTAGAGGCCAATATACCCGTAATAGCAATTTCAGAAATTCCTAAATAATCCTAGAGGCCCATGCATCCCATTCGTGCAAGGCAAGAGGTGGAACTAAAGTTTAGTCCCACCTTGCTAGTTTAGAGGGAGTTGGACCTCTTTATAAGGGAGGCTCCTTCTGCACTTGTATGAGCATGAGAACAAGAGGAACATCCACGCGCGCTCCTCCTCCGCCGCCCGCCGCGCCGCGGGTTGCGGGAATGAGCTGAGCTGATGTCTAAATTTCTACCACGCATTACGGGTATACTAAAGGTCAATCGGAAGCTGAAACATTTTTTCTGTAGTGGACACTGAATCCGAACGGCGCGAGACGCACCAGAACTACTCCTTCCCTCGCCATCGGTTCCATCTCTGAGCTGCTGCTGTCTTCCTCATCCCGGCTTGCGGCTACACCGCACGTCGGGACAGTAGGCCTCCGAGACCGCACCTTTTGAGTCCTGTACGGGAGAAGGGTGATAAGGTTTTTGGGGAGCGCTCAGCGCGACTACTGGCTGCTTCATCACGGACGATCCGGTCGTCGACGACTACTTCCCCGACGACGACTTCTTCCCCGACGTCCACGACCTCCTCAACGACATGGCAGGCAAGGACACCGACCCCAAGTCCAGCGCTTCTGCTGCTGCTGTGTCGTACGTGTTCTCCTTTCTGTTAGAAGTCCTGCTACAGTTCTTGGCTCTAGTTTCTGCCTTACGTATGTTAGGTTCTATGTCGTATAAGCAACTTCATCTAGTGTCTATTCTAGATGTGTTTAGCTCAAGTTCATATATGCAGACGATGTTTACCTTCTCTCTGTCAGATTGCATGACTTGCTTTATATTTGCTATTTTAGTCATGCTTTATCTAGTATTTCCGTTAGCAAAATTATTTGGTAAATTGCTCAACAATCCAAAAACCTTATTATAGGCAATTTACCTCGAACGGTTTTGCTGCTTCCATGAGAACTCCTATGTTTGAGGGTATCCACTATAAGAGGTGGTGCGTGAGAGCAGTCTTATGGTTTCAAACCATGAGTTGCTATGACGCCACTCTTGGTAAACCTGAAGGAGAACTTGATGCTCAACAGGCACAAGCTTTTCAGAAAATGGATACTTTGTTTAAGGCTGCTCTCTTGAGTGTTCGCGGTGAGAGCATAGTTGATGCTTATGCATCAATTGATAATGGAAAAGATATGTGGGATGCACTCGAGGCCAAATTTGGGGTCTCGGATGCTGGCACTGAGCTGTACATCATGGAGCAATTCTATGACTACAGGATGACTGAAGAGCGCTCCGTGGTTGAGCAAGCTCATGAGATACAGTCATTTGCTAGAGAACTTGAGCACTTCAATTGTATCCTACCGGACAAGTTTGTTGCCGGGGGTATCATCACTAAGCTTCCTCCTTCGTGGAGGAACTTTGCTACCTTACTGAAGCATAAGAGACAGGAGTTTTCCGTCCCGGATCTCATTGGTACTCTTGATGTGGAAGAAAAGGCAAGAGCAAAGGACACACGTGCTTGAGGTATTGAGGGAGGATCTAGTGCCAATCTGGTACAGAAGAAAAACTTCCAGTCCTACAAGTTCAAGAACAAGGGCAAGCTTGATGGTAAAGCAAACTTTGATGGGAAGAACAATGTTGTACAACACACGAACTTCAAGAAGAAGAGTGACAAGAAGAAAGGTGCTTGTCATGTGTGTGGAGATCCTGATCATTGGGCTCCTAGTTGTCCTAATCGCTATGACAAGCGTCATCCTGGGAAAGACGGCAAGACCGCTAATGTTGTCATCGGAGACATTGACATGAAGGATGCTAGGTATGGTATATTTCCTACTATTCTTTCAGTATGTCATTCTCCTGATTGGTTGATTGACACGGGTGCTAATGTGCATGTATGCGGTGATATTTCCATGTTTTCGTCTTATCAGACCGCAGGGACTTCAACCATGCTAATGGGCAACGGTTCAAGTGCTTCTGTTCGTGGTGTTGGCACGGTCGATCTGAAGTTTACTTCGGGGAAGATCGTGCTGCTGAAGAACGTCCATTATGTCCCCTCCGTCAATAAAAATCTTGTTAACGGATCTCTTCTGTGTAGAGATGGCTACAAGCTTGTCTTTGAGTCAAATAAATTTGTAATATCCAAGTATGGAACCTTTGTTGGTAAAGGCTATGAGTCAGGAGGCCTGTTTCGTTTATCCTTATTAGACGTTTGCAATAAAGTTGTTAATCATATTTGCAACAATAGTGAATCAAATGTGTGGCATTCACGTCTTTGTCATGTTAACTTTGGTTGCATGTCGCGACTAGCGAAGTTGAACTTAATCCCTAGTTTCACCACTGTCAAGGGATCTAAGTGTCAAGTGTGTGTGCAAGCTAAGCAACCTCGTAAGTCTCACATGACTGTGGAGACGAGAAATCTTGCACCACTAGAAGTTATACATTCAGATCTATGTGAAATGAATGATGTTTTGACAAAAGGTGGAAAGAAATATTTCATGACGTTAATTGACGACTCCACTAGATACTGCCATGTGTATCTTCTGAAATCTAAGGATGAGGCTTTGAACTTTTTCAAGATCTATAAAGCTGAAGTGGAAAACCAACTTGATGGAAAAATCAAGAGGCTTAGGTCCGACCGTGGTGGAGAGTATTTTTCCAATGAATTTGATGATTTTTGTGCGGAACATGGTATAATCCATGAGAGGACGCCTCCCTACTCACCTCAGTCAAATGGGGTGGCCGAAAGAAAGAACCATACTCTAACTGATTTGGTTAATGCCATGTTAGACACATCGGGTCTCTCCAAGGCATGGTGGGGGGAGGCAATATTGACTGCTTGTCATGTCCTAAACCGAGTTCCCACAAAGAACAAAGAGATAACTCCATTCGAGGAATGGGAGAAGAAAAGGTTAAAGCTCTCTTATCTACGAACCTAGGGTTGTTTGGCGAAAGTCAGTGTGCCAATTGAAGGAAATATGCCCTAGAGGCAATAATAAAGTTATTATTTATTTCCTTATTTTATGATAAATGTTTATTATTCATGCTAAAATTGTATTAACCAGAGACATAATACATGTGTGAATACATAGACAAACATAGTGTCACTAGTATGGCTCTACTTGACTAGCTCGTTAATCAAAGATGGTTAAGTTTCCTAACCATAGATATGAGTTGCCATTTGATTAACGGGATCACATCATTAGAAGAATGATGTGATTGACTTGACCCATTCCGTTAGCTTAGCACTTGATCGTATAGTATGTTGCTATTGCTTTCTTCATGACTTATACATGTTCCTATGACTATGAGATTATGCAACTCCCATTTACCGGAGGAACACTTTGTGTGCTACCAAACGTCACAACGTAAATGGGTGATTATAAAGGAGATCTACAGATGTCTCCGAAGGTACATGTTGGGTTGGCATATTTCGAGATTAGGATTTGTCACTCCGATTGTCGGAGAGGTATCTCTGGGCCCTCTCGGTAATGCACGTCACTATAAGCCTTGCAAGTAATGTAGCTAATGAGTTAGTTACAGAATGATGCATTACGTAACGAGTAAAGAGACTTGCCGGTAACGAGATTGAACTAGGTATTGGATACCAACGATCGAATCTCGGGCAAGTAACATACCGATGACAAAGGGAACAACGTATGTTGTTATGCGGTCTGACCGATAAAGATCTTCGTAGAATATGTGTGAGCCAATATGAGCATCCAGGTTCCGCTATTGGTTATTGACCGGAGACGTGTCTCGGTCATGTCTACATAGTTCTCGAACCCGTAGGGTCCGCACGCTTAAGGTTTCGATGACAGTTATATTATGAGTTTATGAGTTTTGATGTACCGAAGGAGTTCGGAGTCCCAGATGAGATCGGGGACATGACGAGGAGTCTCGAAATGGTCGAGACGTAAAGATCGATATATTGTACGACTATATTCGGAGTTCGGAAAGGTTCCGAGTGATTCGGGTATTTTTCGGAGTACCGGAGAGTTACGGGAATTCGCCGGGGAGTATACGGGCCTTATTGGGCTTTAGGGGAAAGAGAGAGGAGAGGCTGGGCACCCCCCCCCCCAAGGCCTAGTCCGAATTGGACTAGGGGGAGGGGCTGCGCCCCCTCCTTCCTTCTCTTCTCTTCCCCCTTTCCTTGACTCCTACTCCTACTACTTGGAAGGGGGGAATCCTACTCCCGGTGGGAGTAGGACTCCTCCTTGGCGCGCCCTCATTGGCCGGCCGCCCCCTCCCCCTTGGCTCCTTTATATACGGGGGCAAGGGGGCACCTCTAGACACACAAATTGATCTTCGTGATCGTTCCTTAGCCGTGTGCGGTGCCCCCCTCCACCATATTCTACCTCGGTCATATCGTTGCAGTGCTTAGGCGAAGCCCTGCGTCGGTAGAACATCATCATCGTCACCACGTCGTCGTGCTGACGGAACTCTCCCTCGACACTCGGCTGGATCGGAGTTCGAGGGACGTCATCGAGCTGAACGTGTGCTAGAACTCAGAGGTGCCGTAGTTTCGGTGCTTGATCGGTCGGGCCGTGAAGATGTACGACTACATCAACCGCGTTGCTCTATCGCTTCCGCTTTCGGTCTACGAGGGTACGTGGACAACACTCTCCCCTCCCGTTGCTATGCATCACCATGATCCTTTGTGTGTGCGTAGGAATTTTTTTGAAATTACTACGTTCCACAACAGTGGCATCCGAGCCTAGGTTTTATGCGTTGATGTTATTTGCACGAGTAGAACACAAGTGAGTTGTGGGCGATACAAGTCATACTTCTTACCAGCATGTCATACTTTGGTTCAGCGGTATTGTTGGATGAAGCGGCCCGGACCGACATTACACGTACGCTTATGCGAGACTGGTTTTACCGCCGTGCTTCGCACACAGGTGACTAGTGGGTGTCTGTTTCTCCAACTTTAGTTGAACCGAGTGTGGCTACGCCCGGTCCTTGCGAAGGTTAAAACAACACTAACTTGACGAACTATTGTTGTGGTTTTGATGCGTAGGTAAGAACGGTTCTTGCTCAGCCCGTAGCAGCCACGTAAAATTTGCAACAACAAAGTAGAGGACGTCTAACTTGTTTTTGCAGGGCATGTTGTGATGTGATATGGTCAAGACGTGATGCTATATTTTATTGTATGAGATGATCATGTTTTGTAACCGAAGTTATCGGCAACTGGCAGGATCCATATGGTTGTCGCTTTATTGTATGAAATGCAAATGCCCTGTAATTGCTTTACTTTATCACTAAGCAGTAGCGATAGTCGTAGAAGCAATAGATGGCGTAAAAACAATGATGCTACGATGGAGATCAAGGTGTCGCGCCGGTGACGATGGTGGTCACGATGGTGCTTCGGAGATGGAGATCACAAGCACAAGATGATAATGGCCATATCATATCACTTATATTGATTGCATGTGATGTTTATCCTTTATGCATCTTATCTTGCTTTGATTGACGGTAGCATTTTAAGATGATCTCTCACTAAATTATCAAGAAGTGTTCTCCCTAAGTATGCATCGATTTGAAAGTTCTTCGTGCTGAGACACCACGTGTTGATCGGGTGTGATAGGCTCTACGTTCAAATACAACGGGTGCAAAACAGTTGCACACGCGGAATACTCAGGTTAAACTTGACGAGCCTAGCATATATAGATATGGCCTCGGAACACGGAGACCGAAAGGTCGAACATGAATCATGTAGTAGATATGATCAACATAGTGATGTTCACCATTGAAAACTACTCCATCTCACGTGATGATCAGACATGGTTTAGTTGATTTGGATCACGTGATCACTTAGATGACTAGAGAGATGTTTGTCTAAGTGGGAGTTCTTAAGTAATATGATTAATTGAACTTAAATTTATCATGAACTTAGTCCTGGTAGTATTTTGCAAATTATGTTGTAGATCAATAGCTTGCGTTGTTGCTTTCATATGTTTATTTTGATATGTTCCTAGAGAAAATTATGTTGAAAGATGTTAGTAGCAATGATGCGGATTGGATTCGTGATCTAAGGTTTATCCTCATTGCTGCGCAGAAGAATTATGTCCTTAATGCACCGCTAGGTGACAGACCTATTGCAGGAGCAGATGCACACGTTATGAATGTTTGGCTAGCTCAATATGATGACTACTTGATAGTTTAGTGCATCATGCTTAACGGCTTAGAATCGGGACTTCAAAGACATTTTGAACGTCATGGACCATATGAGATGTTCCAGGAGTTGAAGTTAATATTTCAAGCAAATACCCGAGTTGAGAGATACGAAGTCTCCAACAAGTTCTATGGCTAAAAGATGGAGGAGAATTGCTCAACTAGTGAGCATGTGCTCAGATTGTCTGGGTGCTACAATCGCTTGAATCAAGTGGGAGTTAATCTTCCAGATAAGATAGTGATTAACAGAGTTCTCTAGTCACCATCACCAAGTTAGTAGAACTTTGTGATGAACTATAGTATGCAAGGGATGACGAAAGCGATTCCCAAGCTCTTCGTGATGCTGAAATCGACGAAGGTAGAAATCAAGAAAGAGCATCAAGTGTTGATGATTGATAAGACCACTAGTTTCAAGAAAAGGGCAAAGGGAAAGAAAGGGAACTTCAAGTAGAATGACAAACAAGTTTTCACTCCCACGAAGAAGCCCAAAGCTGAACCAAAGCCTGAAACTGAGTGCTTACACTGCAAAGGAAATGGTCACTGGAAACGGAAATACCCTGAATATTTGGTGGATAAGAAGGATAGGCAAAGTGAACAAGGGTATATTTGATATACTGGTTATTGATGTGTACCTTACTAGTGTTTATAGTAGCCCCTGAGTATTTGATACTTGTTCAGTTGCTAAGATTAGTAACTCGAAACAGGAGTTACAGAATAAACAGAAACTAGTTGAGGGTGAAGTAACGATGTGTGTTGGAAGTGGTTCCAAGATTGATATGATCATCATCGCACACTCCCTATACTTTCGGGATTAGTATTGAACCTAAATAAATGTTATTTGGCGTTTGCGTTGAGCATGAATATGATTTGATCATGTTTATTGCAATACGATTATTCATTTAAAATCAGAGAATAATTGTTATTCTATTTACATGAATAAAGCCTTCGATGGTCATACACCCAATGAAAATAGTTTATTGGATCTCGATCGTAGTGATACACATAAATCATAATATTGATGCCAAAAGATGCAAAGTTGATAATGATAGTGCAACTTATTTGTGGCACTGCCGTTTGGGTCATATCGGTGTAAAGCGCATGAAGAAACTCCATGCTGATGGGTTTTTGGAATCGCTTGATTATGAATCATTTGATGCTCGCGAACCGTGCCTTTTGGGCAAGATGACTAAAACTCCGTTCTCCGGAACAATGGAACGAGCTACTGACTTATTGGAAATAATACATACCGATGTATGTGATCCAATGAGTGTTGATGCTCGTGGCAAGTATCGTTATTTTCTGACCTTCACAAATGATTTGAGCAGATATGTGTATATCTACTTGATGAAACATAAGTCTGAAATAGTTGAAAGTTCAAAGAATTTCAGAGTGAAGTGGAAAATCATCGTAACAAGAAAAATAAAGTTTCTACGATCTAATCGTGGAGACGAATATTTGAGTTACGATTTTGGTCTTCATTTGAAACAATGTGAAATAGTTTCATAACTCACGCCACCTGGAACACCACAATGTAATGGTGTGTCCGAACGTCGTAATCGTACTTTACTAGATATGGTGCGATCTATGATGTCTCTTATCGGTTTACCACTATCGTTTTGGGGTTATGCATTAGAGACAACTACATTCACGTTTAATAGGGCACCATCTAAATCCATTGAGACGACACCATATGAACTATGGTTTAGCAGTAAACCTAAGCTATCGTTTCTTAAATTTTGGGGCTGCGATGCTTATGTGAAAAAGTTTCAACCTGATAAGCTCGAACCCAAATCGGAGAAGTACGTCTTCATAGAATACCCAAAGGTAACTATTGGGTACACCTTCTATCACAGATCCGAAGGCAAGTTATTCGTTGCTAAGATGGATCCTTTCCAGAGAAGGAGTTTCTCTCGAAAGAAGTGAGTGGGAGGAAAGTAGAGCTTGATAAGGTAATTTGTCCCTTCTCCCGAATTGGAAAGTAGTTTATCACAGAAATTAGTTCCAATGATTCCTACACCAATTAGTGAGGAAGCTAATGATGATGATCATGAAATTTCAGATCAAGTTACTACAAAACCTCGAAGGTCTTCCAAAGTACAGTCGCACCAGAGTGGTACGGTACTCCTGTTCTGGAAGTCATGTTACTAGACCATGATGAACCTACAAACTATGAGGAAGCGATGATGAGCCCAGATTCCGCGAAATGGCTTGAGGCCATAAAATCTGAGATATGATCCATGTATGAGAACAAAGTATGAAGTTTGATTGACTTGCTCGATGATCAGCAAGCCATGTTAAATAAATGGATCTTCAAGAGGAAGACGGACACTGATAGTAGTGTTACTATCTACTAAGCTCGACTTGTTGCGAAAGGTTTTCGACAAGTTCAAGGTATTGAATACGATGGGATTTTCTCACTCGTATCGATGCTTAAGTCTGTCTGAATCATGTTAGCAATTGCCACATTTTATGAAATCTGGCAAATGGATGTCAAAACTGCATTCCTTAATGGATTTTTTAAAGAAGAGTTGTATATGATGCAACCAGAAGGTTTTGTTAATCCTAAAGGTGCTAACAAAATGTGCAAGCTCTAGCGATCCATCAATGGACTGGTGCGAGCATCTCGGAGTTGGAATATACGCTTTGATGAGTTGATCAAAGCATATGGTTTTATACAGACTTTTGGAAAGACTTGTATTTACAAGAAAGTGAGTGGGAGCACTACAACTTTTCTGATAAGTATATGTGAATGACATATTATTAATTGGAAATGATGTAGAATTTTCTGGAAAGCATAAAGGAGTGTTTGAAAGGAGTTTTTTAAAGAAAGACCTCGGTGAAGCTGCTTACACATTGAGCATCAAGATCTATTGAGATAGATCAAGACGCTTGATAAGTTTTTCAATAAGTACATACCTTGTCAAGATTTGGAAATAGTTCAAAATGGAACAGTCAAAGAAAGAGTTCTTGCCTGTGTTGCAAAGGTGTGAAATTGAGTAAGACTCAAATTCCGACCACGGCAGAAAATAGAAAAGAGAATGAAAGTCATTCCCTATGCCTCAGTCATAGGTTCTATAAAGTATGCTATGTACCAGACCTATTGTATACCTTGCTCTGAATTTGGCAAGGGAGTACAATAGTGATCTAGAAGTAGATCACTGGACATTGGTCAAAATTATCCTTAGAGAAATAAGGAAATGTTTCTCGATTATGGAGGTGATAAAAGAGTCCGTCGTAAAAAGTTACAATGATGCAAGCTTTTACACCAATCCAGATGACTCTAAGTCTCAATCTGGATACATATTGAAAGTGGGAGCAATCAGCTAGAGTAGCTCCGTGCTGAGCATTGTGGACATAGAATATTTGCAAAATACATACGGCTCTGAATATGACAAACCCGTTGACTAAACTTCTCTCACAAGCAAAACATGATCATACCTTAGTACTCTTTGGGTGTTAATCACATAAAGATATGAACTAGATTATTGACTCAAGTAAACCCTTTGGGTGTTGATCACATGATGATGTGAACTATGGGTATTAACACATACAGATGTGAATATTGGTGTTAAATCACATGGCGATGTAAAATAGATTATTGGCTCTAGTGCAAGTGGGAGACTGAAGGAAATATGCCCTAGAGGCAATAATAAAGTTATTATTTATTTCCTTATTTCATGATAAATGTTTATTATTCATGCTAAAATTGAATTAACCGGAAACATAATACATGTGTGAATACATAGGCAAACATAGTGTCACTAGTATGCCTTTACTTGACTAGCTCGTTAATCAAAGATGGTTAAGTTTCCTAACCATAGACATGAGTTTTCATTTGATTAATAGGATCACATCATTACAAGAATAATGTGATTGACTTGACCCATTCCGTTAGCTTAGCACTTGATCGTATAGTATGTTGCTATTGCTTTCTTCATGACTTATACATGTTCCTATGACTATGAGATTATGCAACTCCCGTTTACTGGAGGAACACTTTGTGTGCTACCAAACGTCACAACGTAAATGGGTGATTATAAAGGAGCTCTACAGGTGTCTCCGAAGGTACATGTTGGATTGGCGTATTTCGAGATTAGGATTTGTCACTCCGATTGTCGGAGAGGTATCTCTGGGCCCTCTCGGTAATGCACATCACTATAAGCCTTGCAAGAAATGTAGCTAATGAGTTAGTTACGGAATGATGCATTACGTAACGAGTAAAGAGACTTGCCGGTAACGAGATTGAACTAGGTATTGGATACCAACGATCGAATCTCGGGCAAGTAACATACCGATAACAAAGGGAACAACGTACTTTGTTATGCGGTCTGACCGATAAAGATCTTCGTAGAATATGTGGGAGCCAATATGAGCATCTAGGTTCCGCTATTGGTTATTGATCGGAGACGTGTCTCGGTCATGTCTACATAGTTCTCGAACTCGTAAGGTCCGCACGCTTAAGGTTTCAATGACAGTTATATTATGAGTTTATGAGTTTTGATGTACCGAAGGAGTTCGGAGTCCCAGATGAGATCGGGGACATGACGAGGAGTCTCGAAATGGTCGAGACATAAAGATCGATATATTGGACGACTATATTCGGAGTTCGGAAAGGTTCCGAGTGATTCGGGTATTTTTCGGAGTACCGGAGAGTTACGGGAATTCGCCGGGGAGTATATGGGCCTTATTGGGCTTTAGGGGAAAGAGAGAGGAGAGGCTGGGCGCCCCCCCAAGGCCTAGTCCGAATTGGACTAGGGGGAGGGGCTGCGCCCCTTCCTTCCTTCTCTTCTCTTCCCCCTTTCCTTGACTCCTACTCCTACTACTTGGAAGGGGGGGAATCCTACTCCCGGTTGGAGTAGGACTCCTCCTTGGCGCGCCCTCCTTGGCCGGTCGCCCCTCCCCCTTGGCTCCTTTATATACGGGGGCAAGGGGGCACCTCTAGACACACAAGTTGATCTTCTTGATCGTTCCTTAGCCATGTGCGGTGCCCCCCTCCACCATATTCCATCTCGGTCATATTGTTGCGGTGCTTAGGCCAAGCCCTGCGTCGGTAGAACATCATCATCGTCACCACGCCGTCGTGCTGACGGAACTCTCCCTCGACACTCGGCTGGATCGGAGTTCGAGGGACATCATCGAGCTGAATGTGTGCTAGAACTCGGAGGTGTCGTAGTTTCGGTGCTTGATCGATCGGGCCGTGAAGATGTATGACTACATCAACCGCGTTTCTCTAACGCTACCACTTTCGGTCTACGAGGGTACGTGGACAACACTCTCCCCTCTCGTTACTATGCATCACCATGATCCTTTGCGTGTGCGTAGGAATTTTTTTGAAATTACTACGTTCCCCAACACCAATTCCAAAGAAGCGAAAGCTGGGACCAAAACCTGTGGATTGTGTTTTCCTGGGATATGCTTTTCATAGCATTGGCTATAGATTCTTGGTTGTAAAGTCTGAGGTACCTGGCATGCATGTCGGTACGATCATGGAGTCGAATGATGCGACTTTCTTTGAAGATATCTTTCCCATGAAGGATATGGCTACCTCATCTAATCAGGAGATGCTAGTTCATCGAATCAGGAACCAGTTAAAATTACCGAACTTGCCATTTCGATCGAACACTTTGAAAGTCCTGTGGAGGAAAACAATGAAGTTCCTACTAGGAGCAAGAGACAGAGGACTGCAAAGTCCTTTGGTGATGATTTTCTTGTGTATGTCATAGATGACACTCCCAGTTCTATTTCGGAGGCCTATGCATCGGAAGATGCTGACTACTGGAAAGAAGCGGTTCGTAGCGAGATGGATTCCATCTTGACGAATGAAACTTGGGAGATAACTGATCGTCCTTATGGGTGCAAACCTATAGGATGCAAATGGGTATTCAAGAAGAAGCTTAGGCCTGATGGTACAATTGAAAAGTACAAGGCTCGGCTCGTGGCAAAGGGTTATACCCAAAAGGAAGGTGAAGACTTCTTTGATACTTACTCACCTGTGGCTCGACTGACCACTGTTCGAGTTCTACTTTCACTAGTTGCCTCACATGGTCTTCTCGTTCATCAAATGGATGTTAAGACTGCTTTCCTAAATGGAGAGTTGGATGAGGAAATTTATATGGAACAACCAGATGGGTTTGTAATAGATGGCCAGGAAGGGAAAGTGTGCAAGTTGCTGAAGTCTTTGTATGGACTCAAGCAAGCACCCAAACAGTGGCATGAGAAGTTCGAAAGAACTTTAACAGCTGTAGGCTTTTTTGTGAACGAAGCTGACAAATGTGTGTACTATCGCCATGGTGTGGGCGAGGGAGTTATGCTTTGCTTGTATGTTGATGACATACTGATTTTCGGAACAAATATGAATGTTATTAAGGAGGCCAAGGATTTCCTATCTCGTTGTTTTGAGATGAAGGATTTATGAGTGGCTGATGTCATTCTGAACATCAAGTTGTTGAGAGATGATGATGGTGGGATTACATTGCTTCAATCTCACTATGTGGAAAAGATCTTGAGTCGCTTTGGCTACAGTGACTGCAAGCCCTCTCCAACACCATATGATGCTAGCGTGCTGCTTTGAAAGAATCGAAGAATTGCTAGAGACCAATTGAAATATTCACAGATTATTGGCTCGCTTATGTACTTAGCCAGTGCTACGAGACCTGACATCTCTTTTGCTGTTAGCAAACTGAGCCGGTTTGTTTCAAAACCAGGAGATGTGCATTGGAAAGCTCTAGAGAGAGTTTTGCGTTATTTGAAAGGCACTGCGAATTATGGAATTCAGTACACTGGGCACCCAAAGGTGCTTGAAGGGTATAGTGACTCAAACTGGATCTCAGATGCTGATGAGATAAAGGCCACGAGAGGATATGTATTCACTCATGGAGGTGGCTGTTTCTTGGAAGTCGTGCAAGCAGACCATCTTAACGAGGTCAACAATGTAAGCAGAACTCACAGCACTAGATACAGCTACGGTCGAAGTAGATTGGCTTCGTCGGCTCTTGAATGACTTGCCGGTAGTTGAGAAACCTGTACCGGGTATCCTTATAAACTGTGACAATCAAACTGTGATCACTAAAGTGAGCAGCTCAAAGGATAACATGAAGTCATCAAGACACGTTCAGAGAAGGTTAAAGTCTGTCAGAAAAATGAAAAACTCCAGAGTTATTGCATTGGATTATATCCAAACGTCTAAAAATCTGGCAGATCCTTTTACTAAGGGTCTATCATGTAATGTGATAGATAATGCATCGAGGGAGATGGGAATGAGACCCACAATATGAGTTGTTCACAGTGGTAACATATTCTTTGTAATCGGAGATCCCGTGAATTAGATGTGGAAGACAAGTTGTTGGTCAACTGAGAGGAGAGTATCCTTAGTGTTAAAATACCACTCCATGAAGATGCAATACTCTCCTAATCTGCATGGCAGGTTGATGTATATCTTAATGTGTTCTAAGTGGCTTTTTGAAGCAGAGATGTTGTCCTGCAGAACATCTTTTGAAGAACGCACCTATATGAGTCTGATTGTTAAAAGTCACAATCTATGAGAGTAGGGTTCTCTCTAGTAAACTCATGAAAGGTCACGGAGTATGACACATAAGCTCCACCCGCGGGGAAGACCCACGGTAGCCACGTATCGGCCAAGGCTTTATGTGAAGCTAGATTCGCAGAAAACTTGCAGTTCAAGGCCCAATTCACTGTTCAAGTTGCTTACTAGTGTAGCATAGGGTTCTAGGTGGAAGTTCAACTTAACAGTCTCCATTGCAGTACCGGTATATAAAACAGTGTTTTGGAACCAAAGGTAAATTTTGTGTGCCTCTGGGATCTGGTGGGGGATTGCTGGAATTTTTGTCTATTTGGGCCTAGCCCAATAGCACTTTCAGAAATTCCTAATAAATCCTAGAGGCCCACGCAACCCATTCGTGCAAGGCAAGAGGTGGAACTAAAGTTTAGTCCCACCTTCCTAGTTTAGAGGGAGTTGGACCTCTTTATAAGGGAGGCTCCTTCCCCACTTGTATGAGCATGAGAACAAGAGGGACATCCACGCGCGCTCCTCCTCCGCCGCCCGCCTCGTCACGACGCGCCGCGGGTTGCGGGAATGAGTCGATGTCTAAATTTTTGCCACGCACTGCGTGTATATGAAAGGTCACTCGGAAGCTGAAATATTTTTTTTTGTAGTGGACACTGAATCCGAACAGCGCGCCCCTTTGGCTGCTGCCTGTTCGTTTCGTCTCCCGCATTACCTTCAGCTCCCGGCGTAGCCTCTCACCTCCTTCTCTCGCGCCTATAAAAGGGAGGTCGCTCCTCTCAGAGAGACGCACCAGAACTACTCCTTCCCTCGCCACCGGTTCCATCTTTGAGCTGCTGCTGTCTTCCTCATCCCGGCTTGCGGCGTGCACCGCACGTCGGGACAGTAGGCCTCCGAGACCGCATCTTTTGAGTCCTGTACGGGAGAAGGGTGATAAGGTTTTTGGGGAGCGCTCAGTGCGACTACTGGCTGCTTCATCACGGACGATCCGGTCGCCGACGACTACTTCCCCGACGAAGACTTCTTCCCCGACGTCCACGACCTCCTCAACGACATGGCAGGCGAGGACAACGACCCCAAGTCTAGCGCTTCTACTGCTGTTGTGTCGTACGTGTTCTTCTCCTTTCTGTTAGAAGTCCTGCTACAGTTCTTGGCTCTAGTTTCTGCCCTACGTATATTAGGTTCTATGTCGTATAAGCAACTTCATCTAGTGTCTGTTCTAGATGTGTTTAGCTCAAGTTCATATATGCAGACGATCTTTACCTTCTCTCTGTCAGATTGCATGACTTACTTTATATTTGCTATTTTAGTCATGCTTTATCTAGTATTTCCGTTAGCAAAATTATTTGATAAATTGCTCACATTTCGAACAGTAGTTGCCTGGATTGTATGGATTTGGGCCGGGGGTGGGTGGTGGGGTGGGGGGAGAGGAGGACGGCTTTGCGGAGAAATGGGGAGCGATCCATCACCGTCCGACAAATTTGGCAATCATGGTTGTACATGCTCTTATTGCGCTGAACTGAGCAAAAATTGTTCGAACAGAACGCCTCCCATGGCAGCCTTGATGTTGTTTCGGATCCTTACGTGAAGTGCACATCAGCACATCTCAAATCAATACTTTTTCTCTTCAACAGCTCTTTAGCAGTCATGACTATCATGCATAGATTGGCTTTCCATTAGATTTCGTTGTAGCAAGTATTTATACATTTCTTTTAGCGAGTTTTTTTCTGGGTCTTTTTAACAAGTGAGCTGACCCATGGGCGGGGGGATGCACATTTGTTCTATGTGTCCGCCCCAAAGTGAGAAATAGGAATTGCCCACGACGTACGGTGAATAAACCTGCACCCGCCGATCATTCAGGGTCAGGCCCAGTTCCATTTTTCTCGTCTAGCTAGCATGAATTCGTTTTAACTACTGATTTTCTTCTTCAGTTAGTTATGTCTGACTTTGTAGTTTGGTTTTATGTTACTTTATTGTTAAGTTTTCTTCATTTTTCTAGTTTTTGTTGTTTTTTTCTTACATTTTTTGTTTCTTTTATCTTCATGTATTTTCTTTCCCGCTTTTTATTTGTCTGTGTTGTCTTTTCCTTCTTATCATCTTTTTGAAAATGACGAACATTATTTTTAGAGCAATGAACATTCTTTAAATATTCATCTTTATTTTTTTTAATATTTTGAAAAATTGTATGTAAAAAATTATGAAAATATAAATGTTTTTTAAACTTTTTAATTTTTTTAAACGTTTCCTAAAATCATCAATATTTTTAGAAGTTTCAGTTTTTTTTCAAAATTATGAACATATGAATTTTAATGAATATTTGTAAAATTCACGGATATATGAAATGGTGATGTTCGGTGCCCCTCTCTATTTATGTAGCTATCGTTTATATCTAGTTTATCTTAATATTTTGTGATGTCCGATGATGAACTTGCTCTTTTGGGTATGATTGTACAAAACTTATCCCCATTCTATGTACGCATGCCATGTTGCTATGTTGATCCACGTAGTTGC
>NC_041389.1:547143469-547144500 GCF_002162155.2 Triticum dicoccoides
AGTGACTGATCACTGTCCGACAAATTTGACATTCGTGGTCGTAGATGGTCTTAGTGCGCCGAACCAAACGAAAATTATTCGAACAGAATGCCTCCCGTGGTATCCTTGATGTTGTTTCGGATCCTTGCGTGAAGTGCACATCAGTACATCTCAAATCAGTTCTTTTTCTTTTCAACAACTCTTTAGCTATCATGATTACCACGCATAGATTGGCTTTTCACTGATTTCGTTGTAGCAAGTATTTATACATTTCTTTTAGCGAGTTCTTTTCAGGGTTTTTTTTTAACAAGTGAGCTGACCAAGGGTGGGGGGATGCACGTTTGTTCTATGTGTCCACCCCAAAGCGAGAAATAGGAATTGCCCGCAACGTACGGTGAATAAAACCACACCCGTCGATCATTCAGGGTCAGGCCCAGTTCTCTTTTTCTCGTCTAGCTAGCATGAATTCGTTTCAACTACCGATTTTCTTCTTCGGTTAGTTGTGTCCTTTTTTCTATTATGGTTTTCTGTTACTTTTTATTTCAGTTTTATTCCTTTTTCTATTTTTTCGTTGTTTTTTCTTCAATTTTTTTGTTTTTTTGTTTCTTTTATCTTCATTTTTTTCTTTCCTGGTTTTTACTTTGTCTTTGTTGTCTTTTCCTTCTTATTATCTTTTTGAAAATCATGAACATTGTTTTTAGAGCAATGAACATTCCTTAAATATTGACCTTTAATTTTTGTAATATTTCACAAATTTTTATGTTAAAAACATGAAAATATAAAAGTTTTTTGAACATTTCTATAATTTAAAAACGTTTCCTGAAATCATCAATATTTTTAGAAGTTTCAGATTTTTTTTCAAAACTATGAACATATGAATTTTAATGAATATTTATAAAATTGACGAATATATGAAATGGTGATGTTCGGTGCCCCTCTCTATTTATGTACCTACCATTTATATCTAGTTTATCTATGTATTTAGTGATGTCCGGTGATGAACTTGCTCTTTTGGGTCTGATTGTACAAAACCTATCCCCAATCTAAGTATG
>NC_041389.1:547144869-547157800 GCF_002162155.2 Triticum dicoccoides
AACGGGGAGTGACTGATCACCGTCCGACAAATTTGGCAATCATGGTTGTACATGCTCTTACTGCGCTGAACCGAAGGAAAATTGTTCGAACCAGACGCCTCCCATGGCAACCTTGATGTTGTTTCGGATCCTTACGTGAAGTGCACATCAGCACATCTCAAACAGTGATCACATCTTTTACGAGTGTTTGTTTGAGGAGTAATGCTGAGAAAAGAAAGGTAAACTCTGACTTTCTCTTACAACTTTACATCGCAATGCTGCAGTAAAAAAAACAAACTGCAACATTAAAGGGAGCAGAATAAGAAAAAGATATCGAGCAGGTGACACCTGTGATCCACACCGAACAAGCGCAGTAGTGCTTTACATGAGAAAGCTCTGGCTGGATCTTTGCAGGGGCTTTGAAATGACGGAGAATGTGGACATGAATATATCCGTGAATTTCATTACCTTGAAAAGGGAAATGGTGTAATGCTTCGGCAGCATGCGAGTGTCGATGTAGACAGCTGAAATTGTCAACTCCCAAATCAGCATAGTACTGTATCTTCCAAAGTCTTTGCATTTTTTAAGGTAATCTTTGCATTATTGTTGCTTGTATAACCAAGGCTATGTAGACAGTCTAAACTATCGTAATACTGCAATTATTGTTTCTGGTCTAAACTCTCTTAGCCCCCCTGCGATTCTTTTTGCAAAATCGATGGAGTGGTCAGCTCTTGCCTGCTCTGTCACTGTCCTGATCCTTGCATTCCTGCCTTTGCGTGCGTCCGACGACCGGCTTGTCCCCGGCAAGCCGCTCGTCCCCGGAGCCACCATCGTCTCCGATGGCGGTGACTTCGCCTTGGGCTTCTTCGCCCCGTCCAGCTCAGCTCCGGCCAACCTGCACCTTGGCATCTGGTACAACGGCGTCCCTGAGCTCACCGTGGTGTGGGTGGCCAACCGGGAAACTCTGGTCACCAACAGCAGTGCACCCGTGCTCTCCCTCACCAACACCTTCGACCTTGTTCTCTACGACGGTAACAGCAGCGGCCGCGTCGTTTGGACGACCCGCGTGAAGGCTGCGTCGACCTCCTCTTCCCCAACGGCCGTGCTTCTGAACACCGGCAACCTCGTCGTCCGGTCGCCTAACGGCACCACGCTGTGGCAGAGCTTCGACCACCCGACCGACACGCTCCTCCCCGGCATGAAGATGGCGTTGAAGAACGGCACGCGTGACGGTGAGCGCCTAGTGTCTTGGAAGGGCGCCGGCAACCCCTCGCCGGGGAACTTCTCCTACGGCAGCGACATGGACACGTTCCCGCAGGTATTCCTCTGGGAAGGCACGCGCCCGGTGTACCGCGGCCCCCCGTGGACGGGGTACCGGGTGAAGAGCGACTACCAGTACCAGACGAGCAGCACCAGCTCCATCATCATCTACCTGGCCGTCGTCAACGACGGTGACCAGAGCTACACGACCTTCACCGTCTCGGACGGCGCATGGCTCACCAGATGCGTGGTGACCTACACCGGCGAGCTCCAAATCCAGAGCTGGAACGCCAGCTCGTCAGCGTGGGCCGTCCTCGGGAAGTGGCCGCCGTACCCGTGCGTCAGCTACGGCTACTGCGGCCGGAACGGGTACTGCGATGAGACGGCCAGGCCTTTGCCGACGTGCAAGTGCCTCGACGGCTTCGTGCCGGCCAGCACGAGGGACTGGACCGGCGGCAGGTTCTCAGAGGGGTGCCGGCGAAAGGAGCCGCTGCGTGGGTGCACTGCCGCTGCCGGTGACGGTTTCGTGGCCCTGACGGGGATGAAGCCGGCGGACGGGTTCGTGCTCGTGGCCAACAGAACGCTGGAGGGGTGCGCGGCGGAGTGCGACCGCAACTGCTCCTGCGTGGCGTACGCGTACGCCAACCTGAGCAGTGCCACGTCCAGGGGAGACATGACGAGGTGCTTGGTGTGGGCCGGGGAGTTGGTTGACACCGGGAAGTTGGGCGCAAGCAGCCCCGCCAGCGACACGCTCTATCTCCGGCTCGCCGGATTGGATGATGCAGCTGGTACCACCTGAATCTCTGCTAATTTCTTATACTCCGTTAGTTCCAGAATAGTGCACATGGAATCTTTGAAAGGTCAAATTTCATCCAGTTTGGTTAAGTTGGCGGAGAAAAACATTTACATTTAGAATGCCAAACATATATCACTGGATTCATCATAAGAAGTAGTTTCATATTATATATATGGTATGTGGATGTAAATAGTTTTTTTTATATAAATTTGATCAAAGTTTATAAATTTGACTTCTTAAAAAATCTATACGCACTACATTATTGAACAAAGAGTATTATTTTAGGAACACCTAAATGCAAAACTAGCGAACGAAGCGTCATATATGCAACTGGTTGTTCTTTTTGCCGGCAATATATGCAACTAGTACTATGATGGAGCTGATCGGTGTTATGCTATATATATGCATGCTCATAGGTAAAAAGACGAAGCATAATGCAATGAGGATTGCGTTGACAGCCATAGGAAGTAGTGTGGTGATAATCATGTGCACTTTTCTTGCATGGTTGAAATTCAGTGGTAAGTTAAATTTACGCGATAGGTCATCCACATAACTGCACTTTGATTTATTGGAATTTGTCTGTTAACATTGTAGCTTAGCTTAGTCCATAAGGGCCTCATAACCCATGAATATAAATCCAGAGCAAGTGAGTGTGCCTAACCCGAGTAATGCTACACGCACAGATGATATGGCACGGGACTAACAGACTAGCCTATGTGGGATTCTGTGGTTGGATAGAATTCGTGGGAAGGGGCCCACCCAGTTGAATTCAAGGGGGTTGGAGAGTTTAGAAAGGAATGTCCCATAATGAGCCCATATGTCTAGAATCATCACGATTAACCCTTTATATGTCCTTTGAGCATGTAATTTCATCATCGTGGAGGGCTATACAGTTGTGGCATCATCATACATATGCCTTATGACCTTTTCAAAATTATTAGAGTTTGTCTGATGTACCTCACCGTCGATCGTACACGTGACCCACGAATATACAAATGCAGAACAAGTAATCAATCACTCAAATGTACCTTATTAGCATATGATTTAGCCACCTTGGTACACAAAATAGATGTGTATTGTGGACGAAATTTCACCGTATATGCTAAGCATCACCACAATGTAAATTATGGCGTTTGCCATGGTGGCCTAAGTGTACCATGGCTTGCTCTGCTTATGTGGGTTTGCACTGGTACAATGGGCAAAACCCAATAAGTTCAAGAGGTCAACTGGAGCTCTTTATATTTTTCTGTGCCTACAATCTTATACTCATCTGACAAGAAATGTTATACAACTGTGGGAGCAGGCAAGAACAGGAACTGGGGACAACACAAGAAGGTACCATCTGACGGTTCCAGTGACCTTGAGTTTCCCTTTCTAAGATTTGAGGAAATTGCTCAGGCTACACAAAATTTCTCCGAAACATGTATGATTGGACAAGGAGGCTTTGGCAAAGTTTATAAGGTCATTTGTTCAACATAGTTTCCTCTTATTCATTCCAAAGTTGGTCACCTAGTTGATTTGTTGACAACATGAACTTACAATTATGCAGGGAACACTAGGTGGTCAACAAATTGCTGTCAAAAGGCTAAGTAGGGATTCTCAACAAGGGACAATTGAGTTCACGAATGAAGTAATACTTATTGCTAAATTACAACATCGTAATTTGGTTCGACTACTTGGATGTTGTGGCGAGGGAGATGAAAAGTTATTGATTTATGAGTACTTGCCTAATAAAAGCTTAGATGCCACACTTTTCGGTATATCTAGAAACACACTACAATATCATCACACAACTCAATAGTTTTTTTTTCTAACATTTCTTTTTTTCTTTAGACGATTCAAGAAAGCGGTTGCTTGATTGGGCAACACGGTTTAATATAATCAAGGGCGTCGGAAGAGGGCTTGTTTATCTCCACCAAGATTCAAGACTGACTATAATTCACAGAGATCTCAAAGCTGGAAATGTTTTGCTAGATGGAGATATGAAACCCAAGATAGCAGATTTTGGTATGGCGAGGCTCTTTGGCGATAACCAAGAAAATGCAAACACCCAACGTGTTGTTGGAACATAGTAAGTAACTATACAGTTAGTAGCTCGTATTAACTTGTGATTATACTCAAATTCAATTCCAATAACTCTTGCAAGAATATATAATCAAGCAGTGGCTACATGGCTCCTGAGTATGCAATGGAAGGTGTCTTCTCTACCAAGTCTGACGTCTATAGCTTCGGTGTGTTAGTACTAGAGATTGTAACCAGCATAAAGAGAAGCTCTATCATTCACACCATGGGCTTTTCTAGTCTTATAGACTATGTGAGTACATACGTACTTCCTCTGTAGTTCTAAATTGAGAAAATCATGCCTAGTTTTTGAAAGAAAAAGGTTCTGCAACTAAAATAATGGTTTCTGTTGTTTCAGTCGTGGAATATGTGGAAGGAAGGGAAGACAAAGGATATGGTTGATTCATCTATCATGGATACTTGTTCGCTAGATGAAGTCTTTCTTTGCATCCATATAGCACTATTGTGCGTTCAGGAAAACCCAGATGATAGGCCACTGATGGCATCAGTTATGATCGCCCTAGAGAAAGGAAGTACTACACTTCCAAATCCAAATTGCCCTGCCTACCTTGTGCGCCGGGGAACCGAATTAGAGCACTTTAGAAACAATATCCAGAACTCAGTCAATTCTTTAACTCTTACCAAAATAGTGGGCCGATGATGTTATTTATTATTTCTATGCTTTAGTTATAGAACAGAAAGTCTCTCCACCATTATGTGGTCTATCGACTAATGGTGGAGGGAAGTTACATTCCCACCCCATTCAGTTTTGGTCTATGTCTTGTATTTAATCAAATTACATTTGTGGGTATGGCTTTTGAACATTGAATGTGCGTGTGAGCAGAAAGTATGTAGGTCATGGTCGCCATTTACTCTCTCAAAGAATGAAAGTCTTGCCTAACAAAATGGTCTTGTTTGCAATCGCAAATTTCAAGAATATGACCCAGCCTTGTAGATTTATCAATACAAAGCAGTGTATAGTGCTTTTTTTAAATGTGTGAAATTTAAGTGTAGCATTATGAGCCATAACATGATCCCACAAAATTGGTAAAACTGATCAAATGCAGCAAGTGATGGATTTTCCGGAGAATACATTACTTATTTTTCTTGATTGGAGCCAACAATATACTCCCTCCGCAAAGAAATATAGGAAACACTCTTATATTTCATTACAGAGGGAGTACATAATCATTTAAATATAATATTTTAACTTATAGGCCTTATTTGAGATGTATGCGCTTTGAGAATAATTTCCAATAAATACCTAGAAACACATTTAATACCTATTTTTTTGAGTCTAAACACGCTTGCTTTATTTAATCAAAGTTCATAGGGATACAATCGATATCTGGCGGGTTTATAAGCCACAAATGGCGCCCAGGCCCTAAACCAAAAGCATGCTTAGCGAGGCTATGTGCCTCGATATTAGTCTCTCGTCCTTCAAAGATGAAGGAGCAGTGCTGGAAATCGGCTATAGTATCATTGATCTCCTTAACTACCGGTGCGAACATTCCTCCAGTGCGTTCGTTGATAGCTCGAACAACTCCTTGGCAGTCAGCGGCAATCACAACTCTCGTCAGCTGAAGATCTCTTGCTAATGCCATCGTTTCACGGCATGCCAACGCCTCCAATGTAGCTGGATCAGACAATCCGTTATACTTCATGCATGAGGCCCCCAAAAGGACACCATCCGAATTTCTGCACACAACACTGAAGGATGACATTTTCTATTTAGTGCTGCAGGCGCCCATTATAGGCAAATTTACAAACGGGCGCCTGCAGCACCCCGCGCTGGGACGGCCCATTACAGTGCATTCTCGTCGTACGCAAAAATTGGTCCGCTGACTGAGAATCGAACCATAGACCTCGCTGGAACAGATTCGTTCGCACAGCCACCGCGCCAGCAAGCGGAATATGCTAAATTTCAACTCTTTACTTCTTCCATTACTTGCCTATATCTTTTTCCTTTTTCTCATTTTCCTTTTTTTCATTTTCATTTTCTGTTTTTTCTTTCTTCTTCTTCCTAGTTTATTCCCTCATCTATTTGTTTCGTTTTTTCTCTTTTCTTAAATGCGTAAACTTTTTTCAAATCGATGGTGTTTTTGTTTTCAAAACTAATGAACATTTTTTTCTATTTTTTAGTGAACTATTTTAACAAATGATGATTTTTTTTCAAATTCAATGAACTTTTTCCAAATTCGAAGAACTATTTTCAAATTAGATGAACTTTTCTCATACCGGTTGAACTTTTTTTTCAAATTCGATGAACTTTTTGCAAATCTGATTAAGAATTTTCAAATTTTATGAACTCTTTTTTAAATCCGATGAACTTTTTTGAATAGTTGATGAACTTTTTTTAAATTCGATGAACTTTTTCCAAATCCAGTGAACTTTTTTTCAAATTCGCTGATTTTTTTTTAAATTTGATGAAGAATTTTCAAATCTGATGAACTCTATTTTCAAATCCGATGAACTTTTTTAGGATTTAATGAACTTTTTTTCAAATTCGATGATCCTTTTTCAAATCTGTGACCTACTCATGGTCGCTTTCATTTGTTGTGAACTTTTTTTTACAAAATTTGTGCACTTTTTTTTCCATTTCATGAACTTTTGTTTTTGAATTTGTGAACTTATTTGAATACATGAACCTTTTTTACATTGGCCAACTTTTTTATGCATGTTCTTCAACTATCCAATTTTTTAATATCTTTTTCCATACATTCACGTTCTTCATTAATGTTTTCCATACATTCACGTTTTTCATGAATGTTTTCGATGAACATTTTTATAAATTTGATGAACTTTTTTCAAATTTGTTGATCATTTTTCAAATTTTATGAACTTTTTCGATTCTGATGAACTCTTTTTGAAAAGTGATTAACTTTTTTCGAATTTGATGAAGGTTTTAAAAAATCGCTGAACCTTATATCAAAATTGATGAACCCCTTTCTCAAATTCGATGAACGTTTTTAGAATTTGAGTTTTTTTTCTTTTAAGAATTTGTGAACAATATTCAAATCTGATGAACTTTTTTGCAAAATCGATGAACTTAAAAAAACAATAAATGTTTTCTTCCAAAATGAAGAAGTTTGTTCAAAATCATGATCTTTTTTTCAAATAATTCAAAAAAAAAGATGGTACGATAGATGAATGGTTCTGTTCAATAAAGTAGCAATGTGGCTTACTAATTTTATGTGTTTGCCGCTGTTACTAAACACAAACAACGAGTAGCTCGTGTGGTTGGCTAGGTGGTGAGTTCGAAGCTTGCAGAGAGCAAGGTTTTTTTTTCGTTCTTTTGCGAGCCTTTTGGGTTCACTGGTGTGTATGTTTCATGGGCCGGCCCAGCGCGGGGCGCTGCAGGCGCCAGGACTGCGAACGGGCGCCTGCAGCGGCGTATAGGAGCTCCCCTGAAGGATCCTTCGCTTTAATACCTAAATTATGACAGTCAATTTCAAAATATAGCCTTCAGGCTATCGCACTTGGCTCACCTGCCCCAGTTATAGTTCCTGAAGCCCAGCCTCTCTCCGTTGATCCATAAATTATGGCAGTCAATTTCAAAATATAGCCTTCAGGCTCTCGCACTTGGCTCACCTGGCCCAGTTATAGTTCCTGAAGCCCAGCCTCTCTCCGTTGATCCATCTCGCTCCCACAAAATTAGATTGGCGAGGCCCGATAGGGCCTTGTTCGGTTATAGGGGATCGGTTCCACTTCCAGGAAT
This sequence comes from Triticum dicoccoides, assembly GCF_002162155.2. NCBI lineage: Eukaryota > Viridiplantae > Streptophyta > Magnoliopsida > Poales > Poaceae > Triticum > Triticum dicoccoides. The sequence continues at coordinate 547,152,684 of NC_041389.1, forward strand.
CTCCCCTAGGCATTAGGCATTGGCGGCGCTGCAGGCGCCGGTTACAACTGTTTTCGGCAAACCGGCGCCTACAGCGCTATTAGCTGGGCTCGGCCCATTACCTTTTGTTAGCAACCTGCACCATTTGGTGCTTGTGTTTTGATAAATTCCAAAAAAAGGTGCCAGGCACAGGATCGAACTCTCGACCCGACCGTTCCAAAGGACGCGCCATAACCACCAGGTCATTAACACTCTTCTGTACTCCTGCCTTGTTCTTCTATTTATTTGTTTGTCAGTTCATTTTATTCTTTTTCTTTTACTACTTATTTTCCTTTTGATTTTATTTTTCATAAAATACGTGGTCTTTTAGTTCGTGAACTTTTCTTCCAAACCGATGAACTTTTCTTTTCCAATCTGATGAATTTTTTTTCAAGATCGATAAACTTTTTCAAATTGAATGAACTTCTTTCAAAAGTGATGAATTTTTTTCAAATTCGATGAACCTTTCTTCAAAATCGGCGAACTATTTTCAAACCCGATGAACTTTTTTTCAAAATCGATGAACTTTGTTCAAATTTGATTATTTTTTCTTCAAAATCGATGAACTTTTCTCAAACCCGATGAACTTTTTTCAAATTCAATGAACTTTTTTTGAAACCCGATGAACTTTTTTCAAAATTTGATGAACTGTTTTTCAAATTGTTTGTAAATAACTCAAAAATCCAAATGGTATAGTAAATGGTTGAGTAAAAAATAACGTGGTTGCATTAGTTCTAATACAGTTTGCGTTGCTTTTGTTCACTAGCATTCTGGTGGTCTAGTGGTTAAGCTAAGCAGTGGCAAAATCTATTCCCCGTGGGCCGTGGCCCTAATTGTAGGCATTATTTTTTCACGAGCGTATGTCTTCCTGGGCCGCGTTTAAAAATCCAACAGAGGGTGCGCTGTAGGCGCCATTTCCAGGTTCGGGCGTCTACAGGCATTTCCTAAATTCTTTCAAAAAAGGTGCGCAAGGGAGTTTCCATCCCTAGACCTCAGAGTCTGTTTACAAGCGCAGTAACCGCCACGTACAACATCCTTTGGTGATTGAGATAATCTTTTAAGGTTCTTCAAATAAAGATAGTGAATCTGTTTTCTTTTTTCTTTTTTTTTCGCCTGTTTTTCTTCTATTTTTTCTTATTTCTGTTTCGTGAACCTTTTCTCGATCTCACGAACATGTTTTTGTGAACCTTTTTCTGATTTCGCGAACATTTTTTTGTGAACCTTTTTCCGATTTCGCGAACATTGTTTTGTGAACCTTTTTCCGATTTTGCGAACATTTTTTGTGAACCTTTTCCGATTTCGCGAACATTTTTTTGTGAACCTTTTTAGGATTTCATGAACATTGTTTTTGTGAACCTTTTTTGAAATCGTGAACTTTTTACATATCGATAAACTTTACGTAAATCCGATGAACATTTTACAAATTTGATGAATGTTTTTTCGAAATTGATGAACTTTTTCTGTGAACCTTTTTTGAAAATCAATAAATGTTTTACAAATCCGATGAACTTTTAAAACAAAAATAGGAATATATGCGCTGAAAATTTTTAGGACACATACTGAGCATTTGTGGAAATACGTTGAACAATTTGTGAATACACATTGAACATTGTGTAATATATAATGAACAAAATTAAGAAACATAGTGAACAATCGTATACTCATTGAATAACAAAAACCAAAATAGGAAAAATCGTATATCCTGAACATTTTTATATCCATTGAACATTTTAAATAATACACGATGAACATTTTTGAAACAATATGAATATATGTGTTGAACAATTTTTGAATACGCATTGAAAATTTAGTAAAAACGTTGAAAACTTTCATAATATACGATGAAAATTGGTATAATACATGATGAACATTTTTATATGCAAAGCTGAACAATTTTCATAATATACAATGAACACATTTTGAAATCACGAACAAAAAACGGAAAGTACATTTTTTTAAAATTACATGAACTTTTTTCAAATTTTATGAACTTTTTCTAGATTTCGACGGACTTTTTTCAAATTCGATGAACTTTTTTCAAAATTGATCAAACTTTTTAAAAAATTTGTGAACTTAAAAAAATGGTGAACTAGTTTTCAAAATCGATGAACTTGTTTATCAAAATCAATGAACTTTTCGAATAATTTCCAGATTTACGTTAATGTTTTACTAAAGAACGGTTAAATAGAACCTTTTCCTTGTTACAGAACAATAGAACGTATTCGGTCTAGTGGTTATTGTGTTAGGGGAGGAAGGACATGCGATGCTGAGTTTGAAACCCAGCTATCGCGCTTTTTGTTTCAACGTTCGCTTTTTTCGCGTTGTGGTGAAAGCTCACCTGGGCCGGCCCAGTAGCATGACGCTTCGAGCGCCAGAACACGAAACCGGCGCTGAAGGCGCTGGTTAGGAGCTCCCGCGTCTACAGCGCCAAATAGGATCTCCCTTGGATGCACATTGTGTCAAAGTGTCGCTGTTTCGCACAGACCTCACAAATCCAGTGATGCCCTGGGCCGGGCCCATTAACATGTTGGTGTGTTTTCTGGTTTTGGGAACCTTCTAGAGTTTCCTTTTCGGTTTTTCTGGTTTTGGGAACCTTCTAGAACCGGTTTTCCTGTTTCTTTCTGGTTTTTGGTTTTTCCATTTTTAATTTTCTCTGTTTATTTTTCTTCTATCATTTTTATTTTCTTTTTATTTTCCTTTTCCGTGTCTTTTTTTTGGTTTATTTGTTATGTTTCAAGTTTATTTTTCTTTTTTAAACAGTTAATGTTTTGAAAATTGCTCAAAAACTTAAAAAATGTTTGTGCTTATAAAAATTTCAAATTTTATAAAAATGTTCATGTTTTTTCAAAAATTGTTCATAAATTCAAAAATTGTTTCCATTTTTAAAATTTGTTCAGGAATTTCAAGAAATGTTCCCCTTTTCAGAAATTGTTTGCATGTTTTTGTTCTTGTATGAAAACTTGATCACAAATTCAAAAAATGTTCTTGTTTTCGAATTGTTGGTCATGTATTCAAAATTTGTTCGTGTTTCAATCTTGTTAGGATTTTCAGAATAGATCTCCCATTCGAAATTTGTTCTAAACATTTGAAATATGTTCGTCATTTAAAAAATTGTTCCTTTTTTAAAAAAATTGCTCATGATGTGAAAATGGTCATGTTTACAAAAATATTCAGAATATTAAATAGTGTCACTGTTTTCAAATGAAGTTCGCATTTTCAAAAAATGTTCATGCTTCTCAAAAATTGTTCGAAAATTCAAAAAATATTCCCACTATCAAAAAATGTTCAGAATGTTAAAATTGTGTCACAAATTGAGATATGATTTGTGTTTTAGAAAAATGTTTGGGAATTTTGAAATTTTTTTGACAATTCAAAAAGAGTTCGTATCATTAAATTTTGTTCTCAAAATTCAATAAGTGTTTGAGTTTTTCGAAAGTTTAGGGAATTTAAAAAAATGTTTGCACTTTTCAAAAAAATTTGTTCCCATTATCAAAGTTTTGTTCTCAAAATTCAATAAATGTTCGCGTTTTCTTCAAATGTTCAGGAATTTCAAAATTCTTTCTGTCAAAAAAATGTTCACGTTTTTATTTTATTTCTTGAGAATTTGAAAAAAATTCCGAGTTTTTCAATAAATTATCAGATTTTCAAACATTATTCGTTGTAAAAAAATCAGAATCTCCAAATGAAATTCGAAACAATTCAAAAACCTGTCCAGATTCTGCTTTGCAATTAGTTCTTATACCGTCACGCACCCGATTTTACATGAACGTTTGTTAGCTCCACTGGTTAGCTACTCTCATACATAAGATTGAGGTCCGAAGTTTGAATCCTGGCCAGGATTGTGTCAGCTTCCTTTTTTTAACATCGCTGCGCTATTGTACAACAAACAGACGTCCTTGCTACAGCCTCCACTACTGGGCCGGCCCAGTCGCGGGGTCCCTGCGTGCGTCGCGTGGCTGTTCGACACGAAACACGTCAAATAGAAGCTCCCCCACTTCCACTAGAGGAACCATGCAAGGCTTGGTGACCCCCCATGGGGGTTGAATCCCTTCCACTAAGATATCCCTGCTACCATATTTTATTCCGTTAAACTTGTGTAGTATTTCTATAGTAAACCAAGTTTAACTAGTAGAAGACATTTACATGGATGGTATTTTGCCAACCACCATATGTTATTCATGCATGCTCAAAAAAAAAAATGTTATTCATGAACAAGAAATTGGCAGTCACATAAAGCAGTAAGACCAGCACATACATAGAACAATAATGCAAAGTTATTCCAATTCGAACTTGCTTCCATTAGAACGATAAGGAAAAGAGCAACAATCCTCTCAGTACAACAGAGCATACTACAAATCAATATTCTCATGATTTTGCTAATTAATTATCTTAGAGATGCACCAGGTTGCAGGTCCTGCACCACCCGAGCTGTGCTGGTTCACCATGTCAAGATAGGACCGGCATCTTAACAAAGGAAGAGATACACAATTCAATGCAATGAATCATTTTTCTAAAGTTTACAAAGACACTTCTTTTAACTGATACTAAGAAAAACAACATACAACTCTATTGAAGATGTTGCTGGGACAGGAAATACTTCAGAAAATATAAGTTCATTGCCTGTTATATAATAAGTCATGATTTTTTCTCGAGAGTTTAGAATCTTGTAGTAGATTTTTTTATTTTGAGACAAGAATCTTATAGTAGATGACTGAGAAGTTAAGTGCAAGTCCAGGCCTTATTGGATGCATGGCTGAAAAAAATGCTAGGCGTAGCTGAAGCGATTAACCTTTGACTAGCGCCTAGAGGATGCTTAGAGCATCTCCACTCGCGCCCCGAACATTGCCCTCAGGGCCCCTTTTTAGCGCCGGCGTCGAAAAATCGGCCCATTCATGCCCCCAGGGCCTTATTTATCACAGGTTTAGGCTAAAATAATAGCCGGCGTACCCGAGCCGAACCCAAGCCCACGGGGATCACCTGGGGGCGCCGGCCGAAGCGAAAAGGCGCGTGGGTCCGCTCTGTTGGCGAGAGAGGGCCCTTTTTTCCGCCGATCCACCGCTTCCCCCCCACCTTTCCCTCCATTCTCCCCTTCTCTCCCG
>NC_041389.1:547158141-547202375 GCF_002162155.2 Triticum dicoccoides
CCCTCGCGCCGTTGTCGGTGTCGATGCCACCCAGCCGAAGAAGAGGAAGCCGAGGGCGCCACCGGAAAAACCACCGGGAATGTCGAACGCCGACTCGAAGGTAGAGGTTCAGCGCCGGGAGGCCATCACCACTGACCGGTGGAACAGGCTCAATGCCAAGAGGGCCCGGGAAGCGGCCGCATCGGCGGCAGCTACGGCGGAGTAGGGAGAGACGTCTCGCGCGGCGGAGCAGGCCGAGGCGTCTCGCGCGGGGATGATGAATCCACCCGGCGGCCACGGCCCGCAATCCTGGAGCCAGCAGAGCGTCGGGTCGCCGGCCAGCTTCTCGGCGTCGGGCCCACCCTCGCCAAGGCCAAGGAGACGTGCAAGCCACCGCGCGGCTACAAGCGTCCTTCGAGCAGTGCATCACCGACGCCAAGAACCACGCCGTCCAGAGGGAAGAGAAATCCGAGGCAAGGTGGTCGGCGTTGATGAAGAACAGCGCCGTCAAGCTCAACCTGCTCCGGACCAACGTCATCGCGAAGAAGAGAAACACCGATCAGGCGTTCCAGATGGGGGCTGACATTTCGATGATGGACGAGCAGGTCAAGGCGTGGTACCTGGTGGAGCGCGGCCTCATCTTGAACCAGATACCGACGACGACCGTGCCAACTCCGACGCTGACCCCAACGCCACCGCCAAGCCCGAGCGATGATGCCTCCATGATGCCCAGCACAGAAGCCGCGTCGACGCCGACCAGCCCGCGCACGCTGATCCCTGCCAGTCCGATGTCGAAGGAGGATGCCGCCGTTTGATGCATTGCCTGTGTGTCCTTTCTTTTTGAACGCCGAACTTTCGAGTGATTGATCACCAAACTGTGGGGTGGTGAGCGCCAGACTTGTGGCGTTTTTTTGGGTATCGGGAAATGGCGAGTTTGAATTTATAACGTCTTGGGGCCGACACCCGAGGGTGTGGCTGGAAACTAGATCGCCCCCAGGGCCCAAAAAGCATCGGCTGAGGGGCCAAAATAGCGCCGGCTGGTGCGCTGGGGGGGGCCGAACGGCTGGAGATGCTCTTAAGCTCCCTAGCCGGTCAAAAAGGTTTGACTATATGTACACAAGTAAAAAAAAGTTAATCCAACTTAGGTCAACACTTCCCATTCAGCTGCTAACTTTTTCAAGAGAAGCAAACAAGCAACATTTATATTTCGGAAAAATCACAATGAACATTGTAAATTTCTTTTGACTATTTTCCTACATAGCAAGTATCATTTGTGGTTTTGTCAAATGTTTGATGGTCACTGGTACTACTTAATGAAAATTAATGCAAAATCCCTTTAAGTAGAATAGTCGAAGCATATATTTCATTTCACTAAAAGAATATGCATATTTGTCAGCTCACAAAAAGAAAAGGATATATCTCAATGATAGAATTAGTTGTGCTTTATTTCGAAAAAAGTTGTGGTGGTTCCGTTTCAATACACATTCCACTGCAAGAGCATAAGCACGGTATGGTTACGAGGCTTACATCAGACAGGAACAATGAATCTACAATGAGCAGCTTAGCAAGTATTTGGTCGGAGCCTTCACCAATGTTTCTTGGTATATCTCAATCCATACAATAAGAACATTGTTTTAGACAACACTCCAAGAATTTAGCACTCAACAACGTACATAATCTCCTAAAACTCTAAGCTCCCTTAAAGGAGGCTCTTAGTGAATCGGGGTTGTAGGTTGCGTCATGGGCTCCACATGTATGTGTCTATCTGGAGCATTGTTTTTGCAGTTTGTCTAATTCATATCTAGATGTTTTCTAAGAATGTCGCATCTAAGCTTCCATAAATAACGCAGCAACAAGGAAAAAAAACAGAGACAAAAAAAAAAGACCACAAACATAGTGAACATCAGATTAGGTGACATAACTATGTCACATCTAGACGTGTCCTAAACAGACCCTTGTTTTTGACTCTTGGGGGTCCATTTGCATGTATTGGTGGCGGCTGAGTGTGCATTTGTTGAGCACGTGTCATTGCCTCTATACATTTTGTTTCTGCACATGCACCAATTTTTTTCTCCTTCGGATTTGGGTGAGAGCGGCGTTGTCGTTGGTCTCTAGCATGAGAGTGTGGCAGCGTTCTTCTCGTGGGGGCTCAGTCGCTTCTGCTTCTACGGAGGGGAGGGGCATGCGACCATTTCTTTCTCTCCCGCATCGGCTTCTTCGAAGTTGAAAGTTAGTACAAAGTTGAGTCATCTATTTTGAAACGGAGGGAGTAGATCTGAAGGTGAGGCTGCGGTGTGGTTCGGCTGGTGGGTTTGCATTGTCTGGTTCCTTTTTCTTCTCTGGCCTCGGAGGATTGTTATTTTCTTTGGTCCCTGTTAATTGCTTCCTATTGATTATGGGCATAGAATTTGGTTGTGTTTGGGTGAGGTTTGTGGATTGTGGGTTTGGGGGTGGTGTGCGGGTGTTGGGACGGTTTGTATTGGTCGTTTGCGTGGTCTATATGGCTGTCACGTTGCGGTTTTGTTTTGTCTGTCGTCCATCTTTTTCCATGTATGAATTTGGGGCTAAACTCCAACATAAATATAGGTAGTTTGTGAGCATTCAGAAAAATAATGTTGTTTGCTGTTTATCTAGGCCGATGTTTCCCTGTTTAGAGCAAATCTCCATAAAAAAATTGTTTATGGAGAGTTGGGGCAAAAATAGCTGTCCAAAAGCTCCGGTAAACCCAGGATTTTTTTTGCCGGATCCTTTATAATTCCCTCTAGTAGCAACTTTTAACAGATCACGTATCCACAAAATAACTACAGTTTTGGGGGAAGTTTGGGCAAAAAGTCTCCAACAGATCCCCTAAACATACATTAAATTTATAGGATCTTGTAAACTTACACTACTAGAAAAAAGCCTATACACAAAAACTTACCAGCAGCGCTGCTTAAAATACAACGCTACTGCTACTCGTGATAGCAAAACACGCTACTGAAAGGAAAATAGCAGTAGCGCGTCCTCCGCAAAACGCGCTACTGCTCTAATTGCCATGACCTCGCCCCTCGCTAATTTTAGCAGCAGCGCCCTATAATGAACCGCGCTACTGCTATTCAGATTAGCTGTAGCGCGTTTCGGCAAACGCGCTACAACTATCCCTACCTTATCCCATGCGCACGACCGACCCTCTCTGTAACTCACACTCTCACTCTCGCCCGCGTGCCGATAACCGTCGTCGTGCGTCGTCGCCGCCGCCGCCTTCGTCCGTCCGCCGCCGAGGTACTCCCCTCCTTCCCTCCCTCCTCCCTCCTCCTCGCACATCCTCCCTCCGCCTGCGGCCGCCCCTCCCTCCTCCGCCGCCGCCCTCCTCCCTCTGCCTGCGGCCGCCCCTCCTCCCTCCACCACCGGCAGCCCTCCTCCCACCGCCCTCAACCTCACCGCCGCCACCCGAGCCCACCCAGCACCGCCGCCTCCCGATCCCGATCCCGCCCTCGCCGCCCCTAGCTACCTCTCCGTCGCCCCCTACCCCCTGCCACTAGTTAGTACTAGAATTAGTAGTAGTAGATGTTAATTTAGGGTTCATAGCTAGTACTAAATGTTGCTTAGTTAGTACTAGATTTTTAGTACTGGTAGGTGTTAATTTAGGGTTCACATTAGTACTAGATTTTTAGTAGTAGATGTTAATTACTAGTAGTGATGGTACTAGTTAACTAGGGCAGTATGATTAATAGTAGTTGTAGTTGAACTAGTTTACTAAGTAAATTAATAAACTAGTTGAACTAGTTGAATTAATAAAACTAATGTATTTTTAGTAAGATAATTAATATAACTAGTTGAACTACTTTATTTTTAGAAAGAACTAGTTTTTTTTCTATTTATAGTAAGTTTATATTTAGTAAGAACTAGTTGAATTAATAAAACTAGTTGAACATGTCATATTTGTTGTTATTTTTTTAGTTTAAGCAATCATTTGGGATGTATTAGTGATAACTTATACGGTTTCAGGTGACCACCATCGTCCCCGTCACCGACCCCCTCCGACATCCCCGCCGTCGTCCCAGTCACCGACCCCTTCCGACATCGAGGTGAGACCAGCCAAATATCATTGTACATCTTGTGTTGTTTCTCAAATAGAATATGTGGTTGCCCAAGTGGCCGTTCATGTTCAGTTTACATCTCCGAGTGGCCTATGTTTTGCCGGAGTGTTGATTAATTTCCGTTCCGGCAAATTTCAGGCGCTCGATATGTCCTTTTTTAGCAAATTCATGCCGGATTTTTTCGTGAATTTTGGCATGACTTGTGCTAGAATATGTACACGTTTAATCTTTGAATTATGAACGTAGGAAATGTCGTACTCGGACGATGACAGTCTTCCGGGGGAGTGCAGCTGGTGCCATGACGATCGAGGTATGTGCGACAGGTTCGTTGAGTTGGACGAAGATCGGCGCTTCAGCATTAAGCTCGAGGAGATCTTCGATGTTAAAACGGTACGCAACAACGACAAGTGTTTTTTTCGTAATTAAGCATGACTTCAACTATTTCAACGTCTAATTTTCATATTTTACAATTCGACTAGCTTATTCCATGCCATGCAAGACGCTTTGTCTTGGAGAGGATGGGTTTTGAAGACCATAAAAATTTTGAAACAAAGAAAATACACCTAAGGACCCATCATGATATGGATTTTGAAGTAAATCTGTGCAATGCTCAGAGCGTAACCCATTTTGGTTGCCAAAATTGGGAAGCACTTTGCAAAATGTATGATTTTTATGAGGGTATGATTGTCACCATGGATCTTGGTGATTCTGACATCGAGCAAGACAATATGGACATTTGGGTCCTTGTTGATACGCTTCTGTTTATAGCGCTATGTGAGTTTCTCAAACATAGTTATTAACCAATTTATATTGCTTATTTCAAAATAGTTGATAGCTTATTTCCATTGACAACTTATTTTGATTCTTCAAAGACTGTGCGGAAGATGGTAGATAAAACCCACTACACCGATGGCACCGAATTAACGTATAAGGAGAAAAATCATCTGATCGCATTTTGTACTCTTCTTGAGAATTACAATAACTATTATCGAACTCCTCCAAATTATGGTGAATACGTGCCACTAGTGCATGTGTTGAACCACGGTAACTTCTCTGGAGATACCCTGGTAAGATTTTTTACTATTCCGACATCCGTGCATCTTTTGCATACTTCTAAACCTAGTACATCATTGCTAACTACGAAGTTATTATTATGTTTTTCAACAGAAACTCCCGATGGATTGTGTGCCTCATCTGATGTCTCTGAATGGTCGCCTCTCAGTTCTGAACATACTGCCAGGTAAATCCAGGGAGCTCACCTGTGCATGTCGGATTTCTAAAACCGGTGAACACATGATCATCAAAGAATGGAAGAAATGTATGGACATTCGCAAGGAGGTTCTTGGAAGTAACATTCAGCGAAAGGCAAGAATTGGAGACAGGCTAATCTCCATTCTCCATAATGGAGAGTCAGGGCCTATCTTGTTTTTTGCTATTTCACCTTAGAAAATGTAGTAGGTATTAATCGAATGTAGTAGGTCCTATGAGGTACAATATGTTTATTATGTGGTAATGTGTTAGAGTTGATAATGAGGAGTACTTGTGATTACGACTAGTGACCAATTTGCTATGACAATGATGTATTATGATGATAAGTTGTTAATGATATGATGATGATGATGATATTATTATATCATTGGGTGAAAGAACCGCGGATTAGTTTCAAGTGGATGGACATCCACTTGAAACTAGTCCACGATTCTTTCACCCCGTGATGTAATAACTCATTATGATGTAAAAACAATCTCTAAATTCCTGTTGTATGAAAACTTTTGTAAAGGTGTATGAATACAACATGAAATAAAAAAGAAATAAAATACTAAATAATAGTAGTAGCGCGGGAAAGGGGAAGCGTTACTACTAGTTACCAGTAGCGCGGTTCTGAAGAACCGCTACTACTAAGTCAATTTAGCAGTAGCGTGCATACAGGCGCGCTATTGCTAAGGTTTAGCTGTAGCGCCTTATCAGTAGCGCTCCTTCCCGCGCTACTGATAGGCCTAAAACCCGCGCTGCTGCTAGGCTTTTCCCTAGTAGTGTTAACCTCAACTTCCCTTTTGGTTTACAGGAAGCCTTGCTTCCCGTAAACTTTGGGCATCAAGGTAACCACCTGAAACTCCATGCCGCGCAACCGCCGCCCCGCCAGTATGCTGCCACGTCCCTAGAATGCTAGCATGCCATCGCCGCGTAGCTGGTAAGTGACCGCCGCTTCGCCAAAAAATTGCCGCGTCGCTGGAAGCTGCCTGTCGCCGCTACCGCCCTTGCTTGCCCCTGGAAATGCTCTCACGCGTGTCGTTGATGGGCCCTAGGCCATTATCTAGTATAGTTTAATGAAAATAAAATAAAATAGATTTAGGGGAAGAAGTTTACGGGATCTGACAAAAGTAGCTCCCAGGAAAAGTTCTCCTAAAATTTACATACATCATGCAAAAACACTTTTACAGAAAGGTTTTTAGAGGAACCGTTGGAGTTGCTTTAACTCCCATCACCTTTATGGGAAGATGACCCTTCCGGTATAATTTGGTGGGCATAGAACCACCTAAACTTCAGCCTGAGGAAACCCTCGTGCCACCGCGCTGGGCCACTGCCGGCGTACTACCCCGTGCCGCACCTCTCTGGCCACCTCACGTGTCACTGACTACCGGGCCCTAGGTCATTACCTAGGATTATTTAATGAAAAAATAGGAGAAGATATTTACGGGAACTGAGAAAAGTAGTTATCAGACAATTTCATCTAAATTATACGGACAACCCGTAAAACAACTTTATGAAAAGTTTATTAGGGTTCCCCCGAAAAAAACAGAAAAGTTTATTAAGGGAAGATGTTTAGGGGTGAGGTTTGTTATGTTCCAGGGAAGGGAACTGTTGATGTTGCGCTAGCGCTATTTTTAGTTGTGCATACTTCTTTTTGCATGGGCGTGGCAGAAAACCGCACGGCAAGGTGCGTGTATCACTCTAGTCTCTATTCTTAATGGAGCACTTGGTGAATAGTCCGCGCGGTTTATTTTCGCTGGTTTATTTTCATCATCCTTTCATCACTTTTCCGTCATCCTACCACCTCTGCTAAAACCTCGTACTGAGCCCCCCATCCGCCCCACGCATTCCAGGACCTAACCTCCGGATCATCGAACCAAAACAGTTGAAAAAAGACCTAAAAAAAACCTACGAAAATAAACCAGCGAAGCAAAAACGCCAAACGAATCGCCGTCGAGCGAGGCCTCCTGCCCTCGAGCGAGTCGCACAGCAGATCATGCGCCACCGCCTTCCATCCTTCGCCACCGCCGATCCATCCCTTCGTCGCCGCCCCTCCATCCCTTCGCCGCCGCCCTCGCACCTTTCCTCCCAAAAATCTCTCAGGTCGGCTCGCCCACGCGACCGCCAGGACGATGACGCTGCCGACGCCGACGCCCGCCAGCGACGGCAAGTTGGATCTGGACGGCGTGCTCGTAGCGCCTCTCACCATCTGCGTGATCGGGGTCGGCGGATTCATCTACTCCCACCTTTGCAAGCACCTCATGGTCGAGATCCCGGACTCCGTCCTCGCCGTCGACGTCTACTGCTACAAGATCCGCCGCCTCGTCGACCCTCCCCCGCCCACCTCGCCTGCTGCAGCAACTTCCACCGCGTCAATGTCAAGAACGACTCCGGCATGGAGGGCCTCTTCAAGATGGTCGATCTGGTGCGCCCCTCCCCACCTCCCCTCCCTCCCCGCTCGCTCTTGTCCTATAATGGCGGATTGGTCTGCAAAAAATGGAATGCCAGGGCCGTTTTTGCCGTATTTTTTTCTGTAAAAAAAGAGGAAGTGGGATCAAGCCGCAAATGTTTTGGTCCGCGGCGGTGAGACTGCCCGCCGGAGCTCTATCCGGCGTTCAATTCCATAGCACTACTACGTATCCTGCCGCCCCTTATGCTTTGCCGCTGCAGCTCGTTCCACCGGTGCTTCAGAGTGCTGCAGCTGCAATTCAGAAACTAAGTCAGGCCTGTGCTCCATGATACAGTCTCTAGCAGTAATCTAAGCAAGCTAGCCTATGTGTTACTGGGACTAAGTATTCATATTTACTATCTCTGTGTTTCTTGTTGCCTCAGGAAAAACTACCGGATGAGCTTATAGCGCGAGAAGTTGTTATAAATGATGTTGATCCATCTGTACGGCATAAGCTCATGAAACGGCAAACACAGGATGAGGTAAATCAGTTACAACCAAACATCCCTGATGTACTTGTTCTATTGAAAGTCTACTGCTACATAGGTTATATTTGCTTTCTGTAGCCAGCATATGAAAAAATGTACTAAAAACATTTGAGGCAGTGGATCCCAACAGCAGAACAGCAACTATGCTCGAGGTAATCAACCTTACGGAATACTGGTTGTTCTGAATGCAAGGCATCTTTGATAAATTGAGGGTAATGCCAATGCCCTATTTTTGTTTGTAGATTGCAGGGAGGTTGTCCAAGCTAGAAAAGAAAGGATGGAGGCCAAGGCGAACAATCATCGTCTGCAGTTGGGATGCAGAAGAGTTTGCGCTGGTATGTTCTTGCTCGCATGCTCTCAGATGCTTTCTTATCCGCAAGTGTAAGCTCTAAAGCGTAGAAAAATCCAATGTCTCATATAGGGTCTATGGAATGACCGAAGAGGACATGGATATGCTTTCTTCAAGAACTGTTGCTTGTCCGAACGTAGATATGTCAATGTTTGGGCCTGGAAGTCTGATGCTCTGTGGTGCAACCCCACAACTCGATGAACGAATCAAGGAAGCAAGCAGAATGGTATTTTATCTCTGCACCTAAAGCATTTATAAGCATAGAATTTAAACTCCCTGAGCAGCACTGAGTACATATTAGAGACTTGTCTACATAGATTCCAAATTTATTTAATTATTTGACCCTTTCATTTTTTCTCATGATTGAAGGTACCCGATCCTGATGGTCCGTCTCATACCTTGTATGGCTACATGATTCGCCAGAATCCTCCGATGGGTATAGTGGTGGAATTGTCATATAATTCCGTTGTGGCACAAATGAGCGATCATGAGAGCTTCATTTGATTGAAACATACTGAAGTATTAAGCTTCTATTTTCAGATTGCAAGAGTGGCCGGTGCGGAACAGACTTTGCAACTTTGGCCAGCACATTGGAGTCCCTTCACTTGACATCTCTTATGGATTATGTAAGTGAAAATGCTCTTGGTTAAGGCCGGCATAAAATTCTCTCTTAAACATAATGCCCGTGCGTTGCCACGGGCCAATAATAGCTCTCCTCCCAGTGTGTCCAGCAGCTTGCCATGCTATTGTCATCTGCTTTCAATTCCACTGGCATGTCAGCCCAGCAGAAGCAGCCACTTGCCGTTTACGAACGGTCGTTCAATCTTACCATGTCAGAGGGATGCAAACAGCAAAGGGATCATAAAAGAATCTCCAGAAAGGTCAAGGCTGCACTAAGCAAATATGAGATGCAGAATTCGGTGAGTTAGTTTATCCCTCGTATACCTCTCTCTATATATTTGTTTGTGTCCAAAATTACATCAACCAAAACGCTACTCAAAACAGCTGATGGACCTCGTTTGATTAATTAATTTATCCCACAGTCCAGAGAAACCTCTACATTTTTTAATAGCAATTCCATCAGTTTAAAGGCCTACTTGATCAAAACATGTGGTGGAACTTGCTGCTACCGACCTCCATGGACGCTTATTAGCTTCACTGAATGTGCTGCTTCTTTGTGATAAGCTTGGAATGTTCATTTATGTATTCCTTTTGATTATCCCGCTGAATTGTGGCCACGACACCGTGTAAAGAGAGAGTGGACAAGTACAAGAAGTTCTTTTTATTTCAGTGCATAATTTGGAACTCCCCCTTAATTCGAATGCCACACCTACTGATTTTCTTGTTTTCTGCCGTCTTACAGGGGCACGCCTGTTATCAGCTTCATGTGATCTGCGGTGTGATAGTATCTGTATCTGGTCGTGACTGGAAGCGAAAAACTCGATTGATGATGACTACTACCATCACATACATGCCAACTTTCTGGTGATGCGGGATGTTGGCTCTGTAGGTTCAGTTCCAGTACTCTTCTTTGCTGAACTTAGCAATGACGATGATGGCGACAAGGATAGCCAGCTTTTATGTTGCCCTGTGGATTTTCCAACACCAGGGGCTGGTATGCTCCCGTTCTTATGTTTAAGATAAGATTCTCTTTATCATCAGATAGATAGATATGGATCTTCATTAACTGTTCTGATGCTCATATCACACACACAATCAACTCACGAGAATCTTACTTCTGAAGTCAAGCTAGAAAGTACTCCCTCTGTAATTTAATATAAGACATTTTTTGAGATGTTGTAAGTGTTAAAAACATCTTATATTAAGTTACAGAGGGATTATATGTTTATATATTCTGTAGGTTAAATACTGATGTTGTCTGTTTTGTTAAAAAATAAGTGGGTGTAAATCTCTGCTCTGATTACTAATTGTGTTCTGCATACGTGTGTCAGAGGCAGTGCGCTGCCTTTTCTGCAAGCTAGAAGGGATCAAGATTGCACATGATGGAGACCACGGTCTGGAGGGATCCACGACTGCGACAATAAAAACGGCACCCAAGTCGCCCACCCGTGCCCACTCCCAGCCTTTCCTCTGGACGCAACACACAGGATCGGTGGAGCACCACCGAGCGTAGCACCGACTACGACCTCCATTTTTCTTTGTGGGCTAGAGAAAATATTCTGCCAGAGCTCTCCTAGCGCGTGCACTTTCTTCCGTGGCCAGCAGCAGCGACAAAAAATCTGGGCACTTAGGGTGAGATAGACAAGCATGACTTTCCTTTTTGTAATGATATTTGCATTCCAGAAGTAGTTCTTGCTTCATGAGATTCTGCTTATGTTTATTTTCAGATTTCAGGACTGACATAGAGGAAATGATTAGTACTTTGAGCCGATCGTGGACCTGTGGTAGTTGATATGCTTGATTGTTCTACTCTAGATAGTTATATGCTTTACTGCAGTTTTAATATCTGGTGAGTTGAGAAAAAAAAATTAGTCTTCCTTTATATAGGTATGTTGCCTTGCTGAGGCTGCTTTGCCTTTGCTATATTTGCTGCTCTTGGCTATACTATTGTTCTGTATATATAGAGATCGGAGAAGAGAGCAGCAGCCTATTACTACTGATTTTGTTCAAGCTGCTACTTGCTTACTGTTACACATCTACACATGCAAGGCTGCTGATTGCTGACTGCAATCCATTCATGATATGTAGATATGTATGCTTCTGCTAGGTACTTGTGAACAGGGAGACAACGAATGGACGCTTCAGTGCTAGCCGGTCGGTGGCCACGCATTGGCAGCCACTGCTTGGATACATAACTCCAGCCAGCTATGGTGAGCAGACTTTGATCTTGGTATGTTAGTCCGAGTGGATAAACATTACTAGATGTTCAATGTGATGTGACTGTATTGGTTGGACGTCGATTAGGATATAAGTAGGACATAGCCACATATGATTTTTTTTCCAGTTGCCATATGATGGAAATCAGTAGCTTGATTTGCTCAACAAACGTTCATGGTATGTGTGTGTGCTTGATAAAATGCCCGTCCGAGCAAACAATTTGTTGTGTGCTACCTAAGATATGCAAGTTGGATGTGGAGGAGAATCATGTACAACCCTTAGGTTCTATGGTTAATCTGTTTAACCTAAGAGGTGGTCATCAAGTTTGAGATGGCAAGTGTAGGTGCTATATACTGTTTTCCATGAACCAATAAAATGCATTGCCTATTTTTCTACTCAGATTTGTTTGTTATTTCTGATGGAACATGAAAATACTTCTGAAAGGATTATAATTTCTACCTGAGATTTCAGTGTTTTTGTAGACAGTAAAACTCCAGCTGTTATTTTGCTATATCTGTTTAGGAAGGTTGAGCACAAAGTAAGAAAATACTACTTTCATCATAAAAACAGTTGCTTAAAATATTAGTCTATCATGATCTAAAAAAGGTGTATCATTTGTGATATATGTACTGTTTTTAAATTGTCACAAAGTATATGCACACACTATTCATTCATCCATCTAGATCTAATGTATCTTTTCATGTCCCTGCAAAAGAGCTTATCACTATGTGTGTTCTGGTTATATATCAACAAGAATAGCAGAGGAATCGATGGCAAAAATAAGGAACAATATTCTTATTTCCAAGAAAGGCATTTAGTTGATTCATGTCAGTTCTTGGAACTAAAGCATCATACAATGATAGGTAACAGTAAGATACTTGACACATCTGAAGCTGAAAGTGTTCACTTATATTTTGTAAACTTTTTCAGTGTATTTATATTCTATAAGAGCGTCAAAGTCGTGTTTTGTTTTTTTGGATACAGCAATGATGTTTTGATCATTGCTTTAGTAAAACATACATATGAAGTATGATAGTGAAGCTAAATGCATGCCCAATGGTCAATTCAAGACTTCAAGGTTAATTTGTTTTGTGTGTGTTGCTTAAAATGTTAAAGCTGGCCTACATCAATTTTTGCAGGTGGGCTGGTGCTCTCAGCATAATACTTTTTGTGCAGTTGTGTTACAACATATTTTCATTGAGATGTTATCCAGTATTTTTCAGCTCCTAAAGGTTGTGCACTTGTGCCATAATTTTTTTGCGTGAAACTATAACAAAATTGTGTAAGGTGAAATTTTGGTAGTTGCGTAAGCTAACCATTTTAGTCTTTTCTTTCTTAAGATCACATTATAGCACTTGCATAAGCTGAACCAAGATGCTTTCTTGCTACTGCTGTAGTATGTAATGAAATTCTGAGATAATAATGTAGTTAAGCAACTTTCTATAACTGACTCTGTAGGTCTTAGTAGTGCAGATTCCTTTTGGACTGCAAGGAGTTTACTGAGATACAAATCATTGTGTGCAGGATAATCATATGAATATTCCTGCTTAGTTGTAGATATGTAGGTTTAGTAGCTTCTCGGGTTCCCATCTAATCCTAACATGCAGTTGTTTGTATTTTTTTTCGCCTTTACCATTGTTTTTTGGAATAGTCTATCAGTCATGTCTGAACCTAGCGTTCCTTAACAGATAGGCTCCTCATTTCAAAAGGATTAAATGAGTCTAGATATTGATAGTTTTGTAATAGATGTTAAGGTCGAACATCGCTCAATTTGTTACATGGACATGTCCTTAATCTTTCTTTTCGTTATCAATTTACATTGCAAAAATGGACTTTAATTATTCAATAATTGTGTTTGTGTTATATTGTTTGTATGTGTGAAATTTAACATGTAACTCTTGCAAACTATTTCAAGAGCCCGTGGCAACGCACGGGCCTCTACTAGTCACTAACTAAAAATGCAGGAGAAGAAACTACTATGATTATTCTTCAAAATGCCCTTCTTTTCCTGAACCGAAAAAAAGAACATCAGAATGGACTGAACTTACTGAAGCTCGAATCGAAGGCATATTAATCCCTGCTCTAGAGTGGGTTTCAGTTCGCTTGTACTTTATGCATATTAATCAAAGGGAGAGGGAGTATGTCTAGATCCGGAACAACACATGAGTAGTAATTAACCTGCTGGAGCTTCCATCTTCAATCACATGTTGATAATCGATCATGGCCATGTACTGAAAAATCAATCATGCATGGCAGAATTTATTCCGTATTCAGATCAGAGAGAAGAGCAACAGCTACATAGTGTGACACGGTTCAACAAATTATACGTGCACACACTCAAACCATTATTATTCAACAAAATCATATGAATGCATCAAAAAATTCAACCAGTAAACTAGCTAGCAGACTATGCAAACACACATCGAGTCTTTGATTATTTCAACTCTTAGAAACTGCCTGCCGCGACCGGGAATCATAACCATCACCTGGAGCACCGTCTGGTCTTAGAGGGGCTGATGGATGCGAAAGACCGCTGCGCACCGGCGACCAGAGGGCATGGCGGGAGCCATCGGGCGGCGTCGTGACAAGTAGCGGCGCCTTGACGTCATGTCCGCAGCGACATCTAGGTCAGCGAGGCGCACAGCTCGCCACTCACGACGAACACAGGTAATGTCGGCGGGACACAACCCAAGAGGAGCGGTCTGACTCGGACACGGTGGAGGAGCCGAAGGAGGGTCCTGGTTGAGGGGAGGGGACTCAAATACTGACGGTAGTATCGGTGGTGCAGGCGGAGGGGCACAAGGGAGCGGAGGGAACTCGTACATGTCTGGCAGCCTTTGCGGAGCAGAAATCGCCGACACCGGAGGTGGAGACGCCGACGATCCTGCAATGTCTGCTCTTTCGTCTCCAAACCAACACCAACCAACACCAACCATTCCGGCGACGGCGGTTGGCTCCTCCTCTCCTCGGCCGCACCGTGATCTTGCTGTCCTTTGCCTTTAGTTTCACTCTAAAGCACTCTAGCTCGCCGCCCTTCTTCTTCTTCCTACCCCCAAGCATCAAATGCCTAGGGGATACATCATCCTCGTCGTCATCCTCATCCTCCTCCTCATCATTATTGTTGTAAAATTGCAACCCATTGTCAACTTCTACGTCAGAGCATGGTGGGATCATAGGCGCCAGGGCCACTGCAGCTTTCACAGGCAGCGGGAACTCGGACCGTGTCGGTGCCACAATGGAGCGAGTGTCATTGCTCGCGGAGGCGAGTGTTTCCATTTCCGCCGCCATCTTTCCACCTTGCGGTCCATGCGGCTCGAGTCGTACCCCTTCCCGCCATCGATGACCACCTCCTCCAGACCCGCCGCGTCGCGCGCTAAGAACCTGATGAGTCGGACTTGGAAGCATGTGAGTTCCTCCGCGTCGAACTCCACCACCACCCTCTTCAAGGAACCCTTTAAGCAGTCCAACCGATCACGACTGCAGTGTTGGTAATATAAATCCAAACTCTCGCAACACTCCTCTTCGTCATCGTCGTAGCCTGTCTGGTTAACGGATCTGCACGGCGTAAGGTGTTGTAGTCGATCGGAAGAGGACTCGAACGTACACACGCGAGAGAGGTGAGTTTTGCGCTGCGCACAACCTTGCAGCTTTTCTAGTTTTCTTCTCGTTTATTTAACCACCGATTCAGCTAACTGAAAGATCCTATATTTGTGCCACGACCCAACTACTCGGACGTGCCATCCCACGTCCTAGGCCACGCACAAAGCATCGAGCCAACTGCCTAGCTACTACCCCGATCCAGCCGTGAACAAGCTCACGTTTGCATGGACCGGCTTATTTGCTGAAACTGAAACTAAACGACTAGTTTGACAGGATTACAAACATTCCAACAAATCACCACCTAATCCTGTCATCTAAGACTCCTTTACTTCAGTGACACCAATCCACTGACGCAGCAGGCTGAATCTGACGCGTCCAAGTGCCTTGGTGAGAAGATCGGCAAGTTGCCTGTTGGTGCCAACGTGCTCGACCTGAACTTTTCCATCCTCGATGCATTCACGAATGAAGTGAAAACGTATGTCGATGTGCTTACTCCGATCGTGATGCACCGGGTTCTTGCTCAGCGCGATCGCTGACTTGTTGTTGATGTACAACTTCACCGCCATGGGTTCGCTGCCGGCCAGTTCGCCGTAGAGGCGGCTCAGCCAGACGCCTTGGCATGCCGCCGTCGCCGCCGCCATGTACTCTGCCTCACAGGAGGAGAGGGCAACGACTTTCTGCTTCTGTGATGTCCATGTGATCGGGCTGCCGTTGAGAAAGAACACCACCCCAGTTGTACTCTTGCGATCGTTGACGTCGCCGGCGAGGTCACTGTCGCTGTACCCCACCAGTTCGGCTTCCTCCATGGTCCTTCTGTAGCAGCATCCATAGCCAGAGGTCCCTCGGACGTAGCGGAGGATCTGCTTCACCGCCGCCCAATGCGGCGCGCCCGGCGCCTCCATGTGCCGGCTGACGATGCCAACGGCGTGTGTGATGTCCGGCCTAGTGTTGCAGAGGTAGCGAAGGCTCCCAACAACACTCCGGTACTTGGTGACGTCGATGCCGCCGCCAGTGTCGCCCTTGATCAGCTGCAGCCGGTGCTCCATGGGCGTGTGACTCGAGTTGCAGTCCTTCATCCCTGCCTGCTCCAGCACCTTTTCAGCATAGGTGCTCTGACACAGCGTGATCACGCCCTCACGCTGCTCAACCTCGATCCCCAAGTAATAACTCAGGAGGCCAAGGTCGCTCATGTCGAACAGATGATGCATCTGCTCCTTGAAGCTCTTGATTTCCTCCACGTCAGTGCCGGTGATCACCAGATCGTCAACGTACACGCCGACCAGCAAGACGCCCGCTTCAGTTGCTCTTCGATACACGGCGTGCTCCAAGGGGCTCCGTTCGAAACCCAGGTTGGTGAGCTCGCCGTCGAGCTTGGCGTTCCAGGCGCGCGGGGCCTGGCGCAGCCCGTAGAGCGCCTTGCGTAGCCTGAGCACCTTGTTCTCGTTGTCGGGGTCGATGAAGCCGGGGGGCTGGTGCACGTACACTTCTTCGATCAGCTCGCCATTTAGGAACGCTGACTTGACGTCCATGTGGTGGACTTGCCACCCGGAATGCGCGGCGAGCGCGAGCAGGACGCGCACGGTCTCCATGCGCGCCACTGGAGCGAAGACCTCGTCGAAGTCCACCCCTTGTCGCTACACATATCCTTTCGCGACTAGCCTCGCCTTATGCTTCACGATGTTGCCAGCTGGATCCTTCTTGACCTTAAAAACCCACTTGAGACCGATGGCGACGTGACCAGGCGGGAGCGAGGCGAGCTCCCAGGTGCCATTGCTCCTGATCGCGTCCAGTTCATCCTCCATTGCGTGCCTCCAGCTGGGGTCCCCTCTTGCCTCCTCAACGCCGCCTGGTTCTTCCGCAGCTAGCAAGCAGAGGTGGTTCACCTCCACCTGCTCTTCCTCCCAGGCGTCGTCGAGCTCCTGCTCGATGCTAGCCATGCGCCTGTACCGTAGCGCAGCGCCGGCCGCAGCGTCATGCCGTCCAGTGTCATGCGACGGTGGCGTCGCCCAGTTGTGGGAGCTCAGGGCCGTCGTGCCCGGCGTTGCCTGCGGTGGGCTGTCCGGCCCTGGTCCATCGGGTGCGGCGGGCTGCGGTGTCGCGCCCAGGTCGTGGTGCCCGCCGGTCGGCAGATCACGGTACACCACCTCAAGTGTGGCGTGCGGCGCAGGCGTCGTCTCGCCGCCGCCGTTCCAGTTCCATCTCCGGTGCTCTTCGAACACCACGTCGCGCGTGACGCGCAGCTGCTTCGTCGCTGGGTCGTACACCCGATAAGCCTTGGCGCCGTCCTCGTAGCCGACGAAGACCATGGGCGTCGAGCGATCGGCCAGCTTGTCGATGCCGGGGCTGAGGCGCTTCACATGTGCAACACATCCAAACACACGAAGATGATGTACCTTGGGCTTCCGGTTGTGCCACGCCTCGTACGGGGTTCGCCCATCCAGGCTGCATGTGGGCGCGCGGTTCAGTAGGTAGACCGCGGTGCGCACGGCCTCACCCCAGAAGATCGCCGGCACGCCCATGCTCTTCAGAAGACAGCGCGCCATCTCCACCACCGTCTGATTACGGCGCTCGACGACGCCATTCTGCTGCGGTGTATACGGGGCGGTGGTGCAGTGTTTGATGCCGTGCTCGTCGCAGTACTCCCGGAATGCGGCGGAGTTGAACTCGCCACCGCGATCGGAGCGAAACGCCATAAGCCTCCTGCCCGGCGTTGCCTCTGCGAGCGCCTTGACCCGCTTGAAGCGCTTGAACGCCTCGTCCTTGGACTTGATCACCTCGATCCACATGAAGCGACTATGATCATCGACCATTAGCAAAAAGTACCTGTTGCCGCCCGCCGTGGCTGGCTTGATCGGCCCGCACAGGTCGCTATGGACCAGTTCGAGCCCGCGCTCTGCACGGTACTTAGACGCCTGTGGGAACGGGACGCGGTGCTGCTTCCCAAGAGCGCACCCGTCGCAGAACTCCTCGACGCGCTCGATCGTCGGCACCCCCTCCGCCATGCCCTTCTCTGCGAGCGCACGGAGTGAGCGGAAGTTGAGATGGCCGTAGCGTCCATGCCACAACCATGCCTCGTCCTGCATGACGGACAAGAGGCAGACGGGCGCCGCCATCTTTAGCTTGATGGTGTATAGCCTGTTCCTGGAGCGCGTCACCTGCGCAAGCAGCGCACGGTCGCGGTCGAACAGCTCCACCATGCCGCCCTCGACCACCGTCTTGCAACCGAGCTCGTCCAACTGGCCGAGGCTTATGATGTTGCTGCGCAGCCTCGGGATCAAGTACACGTCCGTGAGCGCGCGGTGACCCTTCTGGCGACTCTCGAAGACGATCGTGCCTCGCCCGCAGATGCTGACGAGCGATCCGTCCCCGAACTTGACCGTGCCCTTGATCGATTCGTCGAGTGTGGCGAACAGCTCTTTGTCGCCGGTCATGTGGTTGCTCGCGCCAGTGTCGAAGTACCACACCCCGGCGCCTGCATCCACCGGCACGACGCGGTCCTCATTGAGGTTCACGACCTCAGTCGCGCCCGGACTGTTTCCGCGGCTGCCGCTCGGCGTCAGCGCCGCGGCTGTTGGGGCGTCATCGCGCCCGCAGCTTTCCTCCGGCGCCGCGTCGTGCGCGACCTCGTCGCACAGCTGAGCCAGCAAGATTGCCGGCTGGTCGTCCTCTCCTTGCGCGAGGTGGGCCTCCTCGCCGCCGTCACGCCGCTCCTGGCGCGGCTTGTAGCACTCGCGGGCGAAGTGCCCCCACACGCCGCAGTTGTGGCACTTGCCATTGCGCTTCGGTGCCCTGTCGCGCCCGCCTCCGTTGCGCCCGCCGCCACGGCCACGACCGCGGCCGCGGCCACGGCCGCGTCCGCCGTTTGCCCCGGAGGAGCTGCCGCCCTGCTCCTTGTCCTTCAGACGGGCGTACCACTCCTCTTCAGTGAGAAGTAGGCGGCCACCCGAGCCGCCGTCGTTGTTGTCCTCCTCCAGGCGTTCCTCGACGACGCGCAGCCGGCCGGTGAGCTCATCCACCGACATGGTCGTGACGTCGAGCATGGTCTCGATGGCGATGGCCACCTGAGAATACCTGGCAGGGACCACACGCAGGAACTTGCGAACAATTTTTACCTCTTCGAGTGTGTCCCCAAGCGACCAGAGAGAGCCGGCGAGCCCTGAGATGCGCATGGAGAACTCATCCACCGTCTCGCCATCCCGGAACGAGATGGCCTCGAACTCCTTGCGGAGCTTTTGCGCGTTAGCCTCTCGGACGCGCTCAACGCCGACGCGCTGAATCTTGATGGTGTCCCACGCCGCCTTCGCCGTCTCCTTGGTGGCGAGCGACTCGTGCATCTCCTCCGGGGTGGAGCGCAGTATCGCCGCCAACGCACTTCGATCTTCGCGGACCGGGGCATCCCCCGTCTCGACCG
Organism: Triticum dicoccoides; assembly: GCF_002162155.2. Classification (NCBI taxonomy): domain Eukaryota; kingdom Viridiplantae; phylum Streptophyta; class Magnoliopsida; order Poales; family Poaceae; genus Triticum; species Triticum dicoccoides. The sequence continues at coordinate 547,177,586 of NC_041389.1, forward strand.
CGTCCCAGAGCATCTTCGCCTGCAGGTTCACCATCATGACCACGGACCACTGGGCATAGTTGGTCCGCGTCAGCATGGGCCAGACGACGTCGCCGCCGCCGATCTCCCTGGTGCTCTCTCGAACTACCACAGCACGCCCACCATGCCGCACAGGGCTCCGCCCGCGGCTCTGCGTGTGGGCGCGCTGATCCACCGGCGTCCCTGCCGTCGCCTGCGCACCTCGTCCGCCGGCCATGGCCCTTGATCGGAGGCTCTGATACCACTTGTTGTAGTCGATCGGAAGAGGACTCGAACGTACACACGCGAGAGAGGTGAGTTTTGCGCTGCGCACAACCTTGCAGCTTTTCTAGTTTTCTTCTCGTTTATTTAACCACCGATTCAGCTAACTGAAAGATCCTATATTTGTGCCACGACCCAACTACTCGGACGTGCCATCCCACGTCCTAGGCCACGCACAAAGCATCGAGCCAACTGCCTAGCTACTACCCCGATCCAGCCGTGAACAAGCTCACGTTTGCATGGACCGGCTTATTTGCTGAAACTGAAACTAAACGACTAGTTTGACAGGATTACAAACATTCCAACATAAGGTCCGCCCTGGCAGCGATCTGGTCAGCCGGGTCGGAGGTTTCCGCTAGATACTCCCGCCAGCGAAACCTGAGATGGAGGTCGCGCACAACCGGGCAGTTGCGCAACAGGTTCTCGACGGCGTCCGCTGCTTTGCTGTGGTTGACTATGCACCCGCAGAGCTCTTCGATCTCCAGCCGCTCGAGTTGGTGGAACTGCGACAAGCCATACCCGGCGAGGTCACTGATGGAGTACATCGTGAGACTGAGGACCCTCACGCAACGATTTGGCTACCGAATCCCAACAAAATTCCGAGGGTGGGCAAGAAACGCGGATACCGCGGTTACCGCAAAATTCCGAAGAAAAACCGCTCGAATTTTTCAAACATAATTTGAATTCAAAAATTTCTGAACTAGGAATATATTAGTTCGGAGCTCAACAAGTTCACAAATTCGCTTGTGGTGCAGTTGCAGGTTCTCCCCGTCCGTTTTCAACGTGTGCAAGAGGTCGTGGTTCGATTCTCCTCTCTGTTTTTAAATTTTTATTTATGAGTTGCTTTTAGCAAAAATAAAAAAGATGGGAGTACCGGGTATCGAACTAGCGACCTACCGCTGTGTTCAGCGAAGGGAGCTTCCTCACAAACACTTGTTGTTTTGGAAGAGTTTCTATCATACTTGACCTCGCCGTAGCCGACTAGCCGTTCAAATTCAAAAATTTCAAAAAATCCGATTTTTTTTGCTCGGTACGCAGCTTTCTTGTGGGGTAGCGAGAAACGCGGGTACCTGGCGGTATCCGAATTTGGCCACGACTACCGGGCAGGTACGCAGCTACACCGCTTACGAGAAACGCGGGTACCAGGCGGTACCCGCGTTCAACTCCATGCTCTGGCCACGACTTGAAGTTGAAGGCGGTGTAGCTGCAGGACAAGTCCTGGAAGGTGTGGACCTGCGAAAAGCTGAGGCGGCGAAGGCGCGGCGCGTCGAGCTCCACCCTGCACGTGTAGAAGTCCACGTTGTCCATGCTCAACATGTGGCAGTTGGCCATGGTGATGACGGTGGCCGCCGGGCAGCTGAGGCAGTACATGTATAGGTTATCTGAGAAGCTCACAGCCTCGAGGCTCAGGTGAGCGAGCCTCGGCGCGACGATGACCATGCCTTGAAGCGTGCCGAACTCTGTGCGGCACTGCCGCAGCCGCAGCGCCTCCACGCACGGGAACGTCATGCGCGGTCCGTCCACCTCCGACCCCTCTGAAGAGTCCTCATCTGACTCCTCGGAGGAAGGCGATGGTGAATGCGTGTGGAGGATGCAGCCGGTGAGATCGAGGACCCGGAGGCTGGCGAAGGGCAGACAGACGGAATGCAGATTTTGTGAGCTTATGCACCCGGGCCTCACTATCCTAACACTCCAATGTTGCTTTAAGATCTGTGCTACACAACTACCTTATTACATGGAATTTTCTCTTTTTTGTTCCTCTCATATAAAACATGTCTTGAACTTCAAACTTTGCAGTACAACATAACTTTGTAACTAGAATGTGAGATAAAACTTTTAGATTTTTTTGTCCGACATAAATATGAAAAATAAGATTTTTTAATCAAATAAATCTCATTTTGTATATTTATGTTGGACCAAAAAATCTGTAAGTTTTATCCCACATTCTACATAGAAAACTTTGTTGTGCTGCAAAGTTGAAGTACAAAATACATGTTCTATATGAGAGAAACAAAAAAGAGAAAATTATTTGCACGAATCGTGATGCAGGAATGAGTGGTTGGATAAGGAGTACCCGGGTGCTCTAAAACATGTTTTCGCAGACAGACGAGGGACAGATCGTAGTACGTCCACCGCGGCGGGGCAGCGCGGATGTAGTGGGGCTGGCCACCGTACTCTAGGCAGTCGATCCGGAGCTCCTCGACGACAGCGGCGTCCTCGTCCCTGCCGCAGGCTGCGCGCAGGATGTCGTCATGCATGGTGCCATCGCGCATGACGAGGGACACCTTCTTGGGGCCGCGGCCGAGGGATTTCTGGAACGCGAGCGCGTGGTCAGCCTCGTCCACGGCGCGCTGCTGGAGAGGGACGCCGCCGGCGTCGATGGTGTAAGAGCGGTAGTCGAGGTTGATGGCGGCGGTGTGGAGCCAGAGGGGGCGGCGCCATCGGCGGGAGAGGGTTGTGGTTCTGGCGGCCTCGCGGGAGGGGCCGAAGGAGAGTATGTGGATCAGCACATCGTCGGGGAGATCAGAGAGCCGGTCCATCGACGCGGCGGTGGTGGCGGTGGCGGCCATGCCTGCCATTCATCTATCGAGATCGGAGGATACGAACGATCCTACACTTACGGAGGATACCCGCTCCGCGGGAGCTCTGCCATTTTTATTTTCATTTTCATTTTTGAGCGTACAAACTGAGTCGGCAACTCATCGGCATTGGTAGCCCAGTCGGCAGTTGGGGCTGGCCCAATTTATCTGGTAGGCTTGCACAAGCATAGAAACATGTACAACAACTCTCTCTCTCCCCTAGGGTTCCACCTATCCTCCGGCGTCCCTGCCGGAGTCCACGTAAAAACTCTTCGACGGCCGATCTAGTTTGGTCGTTCGGTGTGATCTACCATCTTCCGTGGTGCGTGCGCTCGTGCATGGCGGAACCAAGGTCTCAGGTGCAAGGGGGGAAGGGGGGAGCTATGGCGGAAGAAGTAGCGATGGTGGCGGCTCGACCGAGCGGATCGGGGCAGGCGAGAGTGGGGGCTGAGGAAGAGACTAAGGGGAAGGATAGGCTAGAACAGAATTCGCAGGATGTGCGTAATCAGGCGGATAGGGGTGAGGAGGATTACAGCGACTACTATGGCCCCAATCCAGATCTGGAAGATCAGTTCGCGGGGATGAAGCTGCATGGTCGGGAGGAAGAGGAGCTTGATTTCTCGGAAGTAGTGGATGAACTCATCAAGGACGTGCGCTGGCTGGCTCTTTTCCGCGTCCACACCACAAAGCCTTTCAGCCATGGCGCACTACTTTCACAGATGCGTAATGCGTGGGCGGCAGCACAAGGAGTTACTTTCAACGTCAAAGGCCCAAATTTATTTTTAGTTCAATGCCATTGCTTAGGTGATTGGAGGAAGATCATGGACGGGGGGCCGTGGCTGTTTAGAAGGGCTCCGGTGGTACTGCAAGAGTACGATGGATTTTCAGATGTTAAAAGTTACAGACTGAACAAGATACCGGTCTAGGCGAGAGTGAAGCGGCTGCCAGATGGTCTTACTAGGCGTAGAGAGCTGGCAGAGAAAGTGGCCGCAAAGGTGGGTGATCCACCTTTCAATGTGATCGTGAATGAGGGAAGAATAAACCCAGCTAGTACCGTACGAGCTAGGGTTTATGTGGATGTCAATATACCACTGGTTCGGTTTGTGCCAATCACTTTGAAGGAGTAAGAGATATAGTGTCTATTATGAAAAACTCCCAGATTTCTGTTATGCTTGTGGAAGGATGGTACACTTAGTTGATGAATGTGGTGATGGGGTGCACGACCCGAGAACTCTCGAATGGGGTGAATGGTTACTTTGGGAGCCAAAGATGCCGACAGGCCAAGGCCTAGGAGGAAGAGGCAGAGGGGATGGTGTAGGAATAGCAAGTTGGAGGGATGCGGGCAGGGAAGAGAGGGGAGGCCGAGGAGGAAGAGGACCGGGGGTGGCAGAGGGAGAGGAGTAGATGGAGAGGGGGTGTTCACTGCTGATTCACAGCGGGCGGAGATGGATGGAGTGGAGACTGACATGGGTTACCAGCAAGGGGCGGAGGGGGACGATAAAGGAGCCCGCAAGCGTTTGGTAGCAGCGGATGGCAGTGTCAACGTCAGGGGCCAGCCGGTTCCAAATTTAGCTGGCAGAGTTGCTGGTTCGGTCCTCCGTATTGAGGGTGCTACCTCTTCAGGCGCCAAAGAACCGACTTCTACGCCAGAGAAAGTGCAAGTGGTGAAGCGGAGGAAACATGATGAGGGGATGGTTGTGGATGGAGCTGAATACACTTCGAAGGTGGCCTCCGGCGAGGAGGACCGCCGAGCCCAATGAGGACCATGTGCTGGAACTGTCGAGGGATTGGCGACCCTGCGACAGTGCGTGAGCTCCGCGATCTTGTGGAGGCTAGTGCACCGTCGGTGCTTTGTATCGTTGAAACCCAACTGGCAAAGTACCGAGTGGAAGGTTTGGCGAGTAGGTTAGGTTTTAGTAGTAGTTTTGGAGTTGGTAGTAGTGGAAGAAGTGGGGGTTTGTGCTTGTATTGGAAGAATGATATCAATCTCGAAATAAAAACCTTTTCTCAGTATCACATTGATTCGGTGATTTCCCAACCCAGGGAGGAACCCTGGCGTCTTTCTTGTTTCTATGGAGCTGCAAACCGGAGCTTGAGATACAAAACATGGGACACGATGAAGATCCTAAGAGGTGAAAGCACGCTACCCTGGGTTTGCATGGGGGACTTCAACGAGATACTACGGCCAGAGGAACAAATGGGACCAAATGAACGTGATAGAGCACAAATTGCAGGCTTTCGAGAAGCTGTTGATGTTTGCAACCTAGCTGACTTGGGGTACAAGGGTTTGGATTGGACCTTCGAAAAGAGAGTGGTGGGGGGAGAGTTCTGTCGCGTACGTCTTGACAGAGCTCTGGCTACCCCGAGCTGGTCAGCGTTGTATCCTTTTGCTTCTCTGGAGCATCTCACCGCAGCAAAGTCAGACCACTGCCCGATCGTCCTATCAAATGCTTTGGAAGATAGTAGTTTGAGACACTCGTGGAAGAAACCTTTCCGATACGAGTGTGCTTGGGAAACGGACGACAGGTTCGGTGATGCGTTGGGACAAGCGTGGGAAGAGGCACTCCCAGCAAATACAGTAGGCGAATTGGCGAACAAGTTAAACAATGTTGCAGCAAGTTTAAAGAGATGGAACAGACAAACTTTCGGTTCTGTCCGGCAGGAGTTAAGAGATTTGAGGCAGCAGTTGGCGGGGTTTCGAGCTGACCCGTTGAGGGTCGGTCCCGGCCCTGATGAGAAACGGGTGCAGGACAGGATGGTGGAGCTATCTTTTCGAGAAGAGGTGATGATGAGGCAGCGCACACGAGTGCAATGGTTTTCAGAAGGAGATGCAAATACAAAGTACTTCCAGAAGAAGGCTAGTGCACGGAAAGCAAAGAATAAGATCAGTTCCTTGGTGCGTGACGATGGAACTACATGCTCGGATCCAAGAGAATTGGCGGACATGACAAGTGCCTTTTATGAGAACTTGTATACATCAGAGGGCTCTATTGGGATCGAGGAGGTGTTGTCTCACATACCACGAAGAGTTGATGCAGCAATGAACACTCGTCTGAATGCGAGGTACAGTAGGGATGAAGTAAAAGAGGCATTATTTCAGATGTTTCCCACAAAGGCTTCCGACCCAGATGGCTTTCCAACACACTTTTTTCAGCGGCACTGGGATCTTTGTGGCGAGGAAGTGACATGTATGGTAGTAAGACTACTTGAAGGAGATGACTCACCGGAGGATATCAACAACACGTTCATTGTTTTGATTCCCAAGATTGCTAGTCCAAAAAATTTAGGACAATTTCGGCCGATAAGCCTTTGTAATGTGATCTACAAGATCGCTTCCAAGGTTTTAGCTAACACACTGAAGATAATCCTTCCGGATGTGATTTCTGAAGAGCAGTCAGCTTTTGTCCCGGGGCGTCTGATTATAGATAACTTCATTACAGCTTATGAATGCTTACATTACATGAAAACGAGGAGGGTGAAGGGCAATCATTTCTGTGCTCTGAAGCTCGACATGATGAAGGACTATGATAGGCTTGAGTGGTCATATCTCAAAGCGGTGATGCTAAAATTGGGTGTCATCCCGAGGTTTACTGAAACCATCATGAGGTGTGTATCTTCGGTTTCTTTCTCAGTTCTTTTTAGGGAAAATTGATTTTATACCCTTAGTTGTGTCACACTCGGCAGGTTTGCCCCTAGTTTCGGAAAACACTCGTTCTTGTCCAACTCACTTTGGTTTTCTTATGCTTTTGCCCTTCCGGCACGGTTCCGTCTAGTCAGCGCCGTTTGACCGCTACCGGCGGTAGTTTTTGGACTTTTTACCCCTCTTGTGGATAACCCTCAGTACCCCTTCGTCCTCAGCCAGCTCGCGTGAAAAACAGAGGGAGGGAAGGCACGACAAGTTTGGAGCGGGAAGCGGGAAGCGGGAGATGTTGATGGAACCCTACTTTGTTTGATGTAACTTTGCAGTTGCAGTTGAATTGATGTCACTTTATCTGATGTCGACGACGACGTCGACGACAAATCTTATGTGATGAGTCCAAATGTGGATGGTAGATGACGATGATAACAGCAAAATAGTGATGGACAAAGGAGATAACATCAAGCAGCAAATAGTGCATTAAGCAAGCAACAAACATTAAGCAAGTGCATAATAGTCAGTGCATAATAGCCAGTGCATTAAGCACTCAGAAGTTCACATAGTCAAGTGCACAGATCAACATCTAGTTCATAACAGCATCAAAACAAGTAGAGCACAATACTTAAACATCTAGAACTTTAATTTTTTGCTCCTGGTGTTCTTGGCTGGGTTTGGAGCTTCCCTTGCCTTGCTTCTAGTGTTCTTAGCTGGGTTAGGGGCAGTGGGTGGAGCTTCAAATGCTACTGGTGCTTTCTTTAAAGGAGAAATAACCTTGCTGTCAATACTGCTTCCAGTAGCTGAGCAGAATGTATTTGCTGGTTGCACCCCTTCACCTCTCTTCTCTTTCACACAATTCGGAGAAGCTCCTCTATCTGCTGCTCTTTTGTAGTTTTTCCTAGGGCTAAAACAATTGCAAACATGTCACAATTTGTAAGGTATCCATTAAGATAAGATTTATGGATTTGGGAATTGGACATACCTTACTACACTTGCTTGTGTAGATGCTTCATGTGATGGTTCCTTTGGTGGTGGCATTTGCTGCTGGACAACATTAGGTACTGGCTCATCCTCATCCTCATCTTGCACTTCTGCTTCTACTGGCTCATTAGCTGTAGGATGATCATCTGCATTTTCAGCACCCCAATGTTCTTCTTCTCCAAATGCTGGATCTACAGATTGTGTGCAGCCCTTGGCTTGGTGTCCATATCTTCCACACCTCTTGCACTTCTTCTTCCTAGGCCCAAGGCCCTTTCCTTCACTGCTAGCTCTAATCCTCTGCTTTCTGGGCCTGCCTGGTGCTTGCTTCTGAACAGGAGCACATAATTTGAAACCAGGATCTACAGTGTCCCACTGTTGCTTGCCTTCCAAAGCAGGTAGGTTTTTAGCATATGTAGCTTTGAACATCTCAACAGAGTAGTACTTATGGACATACTTGTCAATAGCACTAGCATCACCTCTTAGAGCAGTGATAAAGAAAAGAGCATAGATGCATGGCTTACCAGTGACCTGCCACTGTCTACAACTGCAAGTCCATTTTTGCAGGTCTACTGGGTACCTCCATTCTCTCTTCTCTCTATCTGTTGCACTTACCTCAGCTTCTGTTGGGCTTCTCCTAACAATAGTCATCTCCAAACCTTTAGTTTTCTCCATTAATGTCTTCATTACTGATGGTAAGATGTAGTGGCCAATGAAATGGTCAATGCAAATTCTTTTTCTTAAGTCAAACTTCTCCATAATATATTGCCTAATCTTGTCCAGCAGGTCAACTAGGTGTAGGCCCTTGTATTTCTTGATTCTGGAGTTGAATGATTCAGCAAGGTTGTTGTTTACATAGTCAACTTTGCTAAACTCAGTGAAACTTGCTCTAGCCCAGATTTTTGTGTGGTGCTGCTCAAGATATTCCTTTATTTTTGGTCTGCTCTTCAGCTGGTTCAGATGAAAGTTGTGCTTCCTAATGCTGTAAGTTAGTGAGCAAGGCCATAGATTGTCATCATAAAATTTTCCTTTGAATTTCTTGCTGAAATTTTGGGCAAGATGCCTCATACACTCTCTGTGCTCCACTCCTGGGTAAACATCATCAACAACACTCTCCAGTCCTTTGCAAGCATCAGTATGTATGACTAAACCTTCAGGGTGTCCTATTGCTTCCTTCGGGTTTTTGAAAAACCAAGTCCAGCTCTCAGTTGACTCCACCTCAAGAACACCATATGCAACAGGAAATAACCAGTTATGAGCATCTAGAGCACATGCTGCTACAAGTTGGCCCCTAAACCTACAATGCAATGCAGTTGCATCTACAGCCAAGTATGGCCTGCACCCCTCCAAGAACCCTTTCTGACAAGCTTTGAAGCATACAAAAACCCTTCTAAAACACTCCTTGTAGAATTTCTTTCCTTTTAACTTGTACTCCACTGTGTGCTTGTCTATGTCAACAACACTTCCTGGTGATGCCCTCTCTACTTCAGCTTTGAATGCATAAAGTAACTGGAAACTATCACTGTACTTACCATAGATCTTGTCAAGTGCCATCTCCTTACCATAGTAACATCTGCTGTATGGCACCTCAAGACCATACTTCTCTAACAACCTACCCTGAATTTCCTTTGTTCCAATCGCTGGATTTTTCCTGATCCAAGCCATAGAAGCATCTGCAATCCACCTTCTTTTTGCAGCTCTCAGTCTCTGAGATCTATTCACACTAGGACATGTGTGAGGGTGGGGATTCACTTTGATCTGAAAATAAAACAAATAATCAGTCAGGATAATATTAGTAAAACAAAAAGGCACATTTTATTAAAAACACATTACTAAAACAGTACCTGAAACAGAGTGCTCCTCCTCATCAGAGATGCATGCAGCCTCCACTTACACCTCTCATAGGCACATTTCACAGTAAACCTAGTTGGGTCACTCTTAAGTGTAATGTACTCAGTTTCAGACTTGATTGAGAATGTTCCAACTGCATTCTTGCAATCAACTGCATTAGGAAAGACCACACCTTCTTCAATGGATGGATTATCTCTATCATACATCATTACAGGTCTATCCTCATCTGCATCCTCAAAAGCTCCCATGTCATTATCCTCTTGCCTCTCATCATCATCAGTATCTGAAAATTCTGCAGGAATGTACTCTTCATGTGTTGTATGCTCATCATTGTTGTGCTGGACATAACCTGGGTAAAGTTTCTCATCCTCCTCATCAGATAAAATAGGTGCATCAGGAAGTGCCTCTTCCACAACTGGATCAGGCTGATCCTCTGGTCTATTAGTGCCACATTCAGCAGTAGCTGGAGTGGTACTTGCACTTGCTGCACTAGTTCTAGGAGCACTAGGAGTACTAGCAGCTGTCCTGGATCCACATGGCCTACCCCTTTTTCTACCCCTATCCCTCCAGCAGTTTTTTCACACCTTTCTCCTCTCTTTCTCCTCTCTTTCTCTGAATTACTGTTATTTCTAGATTGCATGACCTTGTCTCTGCATTACTTGCAAACATCACACCTAACTCATCATCACATTGTAGAGGGTTCCAACACTCCTTTAAACTATCCCAATATCTAATTTCAACAGCATCAAACAATCCCCATGGATACTTGGCACAAATAGCAGCCCTAAAGTCATTAAATGACCTACTACTGCTATCCACAACTAATGGAAATGTGAATCTGATCTCCTTTCCTTCCGTACCAGCAGAAACGATAACTGTCGTCTCCATTCTAACAGACAGAAAGAATGCAACCTCTGGATCCATCCTACAGTAATGAGCATTCCATCTCCCATGAGCAATTGAACCAAAGCTACCCTAAAACTTATCTGAATCCACTAAGCATGAGTAGATCTGAGACTGAAACTTACCCCGCCGGGATCTGACGTGCAGATGTGGTGCCCTCGCCGCCCTGACTGCCACCAAAGCCGCCTTCAACGCCCTCCCGTGCCGATGCGCTGCTCTTGCCACCGTCGACGACACCACCGCCGCCATTTCCACCATCCAATGGTGATGGGGACACCGTCTGGCCGTGCACGCAGCCACGGCCCTTGCGTTGCGATGTGCCGCCCTCCCGTGTCGATGCGGTGCCCTTCTTGCGGCGCGCGCGGCCGCCACCTAGGGTTTCTCCATCCTCCCCCATCGCCTGACCTGGAAATAGATGTGGTGCGAGGATTGGTTTGTGGATCTGGTGGTGAGCCGCCAATGGCGACTAGGGTTTTTGATGGGGGAAAGAGAGTGAGAATGGGGAACGATAGAGTGAGAGTGGGAATGAGTTGGTTAGGTCGACCGAGGGGCAAGCCGTGTCCAAAAACTAGCGGCGGTAGTGGTCAAGAGGCGCTGACTGGACGGAACCGTGATGGAAGGGCAAAAGCATAAGAAAACCAAACTGGTTCGGGCAAGAACGAGGGTTTTCGGAAACTAGGGGCAAACCTGCCGAGGGGGACACAACTAAGGGCACCAAATTAATTATCCCTTCTTTTTAATGGTGGAATTCTCGATGCTTTCAGGCCATCACGGGGTTTACGACAAGGGGATCCTATCTCCCCCTACTTATTTCTGTTGGCGGCTGAGGGCCTTTCTTGCTTACTGAAAGCACAAGATGCGGGGATTAGAGGAGTTTCTGTTGCGGCCACAATGCCGGTAGTAAACCACCTCCTCTTTGCGGATGATAGCTTGCTTTTCTTTGAGGCTACCGCGGAGAGTGCAATAAAAGTCCGGGAGTTGCTGAAGAAATATTGTGATGCGTCAGGCCAATGTATCAACACAGACAAATCGTCAATTTACTTTAGCAAAGGTGTGCCTGAACCATTGAGGGATGTGGTAAAAAGTTTGCTTGATGTGCATAATGAATCACTTTCGGAGAAATATCTTGGGCTTCCAACCGACGTTGGCAGCTCGAAAGAGGGGTGCTTTCGGTACTTAAAAGACAGAATTTGGAAGCAGGTACAAGGTTGGATGGAAAAGTGCTTATCAGCAGGAGGGAAGGAAGTTCTCATTAAATCGGTAGCACAATCCATACCAACTTATTCTATGGCTTGTTTCAAACTGCCACAAGGCTTGTGTGAGCACATTAATGGTCTACTCAGAAAGTTTTGGTGGGGCAGCAAAGGTGGAGAAAGGAAAACGGCTTGGGTGTCAGGGAATACTATGTGTAAGCCTAAATTCATGGGAGGAATGGGTTTTAGAGATATTGAGCTCTTTAACCTTGCTTTGCTAGCCCGACAAGCCTGGCGCCTATTACAGGACCCCGACTCTTTAAGCGCAAGGGTGCTCAAGGCGCGTTACTACCCACAAAGCAGCATCCTTGAGGCATCATTAGGTAATCATCCCTCTCAGATTTGGCGCTCGATCATGGAGGGCAAGGAAATCCTAGCACTCAAAATCATCAAGAGAGTGGGGACAGGTGAGGATACTGACATTTGGAGTGATAACTGGATACCACGTGATTACAAGCTTCGGCCTCTGTGTGCTTTGAGGGCTGATCCACCGCGCCAGGTGGTGGAATTGATCGACTCGGTCACGAGGACGTGGAACAAACAGATGCTTGTTGAACATTTTGTTGGCCCTGATGTGGATGCTATTCTGAATATCCCATTGAGCTCAAGGGTGCAAGATGATTTTTATGCATGGCACTATGACAAGCGTGGCATCTTCTCGGTCAAATCAACATATAGGATGTTGACGGGCATAAAATACCAACGAGAGAACTGGATTGAACATGGCGCAGGCACATCCGTTCAAGCCTCAACCAAATGGGATTGGACCCGCCTCTGGAAGACGAGGGTACCGTCGAAGGTTAGGGTGTTTACCTGGCGACTTGCACATACCTCGTTGCCAACGGGGGTCACTAGACATCACAGAAACATGTCAGACACTGCGGTTTGCCCTTTATGCAATGCTCAGGAGGATACATGGCGCCACTCCTTGTTTGACTACCGTATGGCTCGCTGTGTGTGGGCACTGGGTGACGAGGACGTACTGGAACATGTCATCTCTAATAGATCTCCGGATCCCAGGTTGTGGTTGTTCTGGCTGTTTGAAACTTTAAACGAACAGGAGCTTGCAAAAGTTTTGATCACCATGTGGGCAGTGTGGTGGGCGCATAGGAAAGCAATCCATGACAATGAATTTCAGAGTCCACTGTCAACTTGGTGCTTTATAACGAGGTATCTTCAGGACCTAGAGATTGCAGTAAAACGGGATGTGCCGAACACTATGTCAGCTGTTGGGACCCGGCCCCGTAACAAAACATGGCTACCACCGGAGGAAGATGAAGCAAAATTCAATGTGGATGGAGGTATATCGAGGCACGACAATATTGGGGCAGCAGCGGTGATATGTAGAAACAAGGACGGCCTGTTCCTGGGGGCTTCGGCACTGGTTTTTGACGGTTTGAATGATGCGGCAGTTCTTGAGGCACATGCATGTAATGAAGCTCTCGCCTTGGCTACAGACCTGCACCTAACCCGTTTGCTGATTGCCTCCAATTGCCTGGAAGTGCTGAATAGGATAGAAGCAGCAACGGCGACACATTATGCATCGGTGTTACATGACATATCGGAGAGGAGAAGGGACTTCCACCATGTCAAGTTCAAGTTTGAACATAGAGAAAATAATTTCGAAGCGCACGCACTGGCGAAAGCAACATCTTCTCTTGCTGTAGGCCGCCACATTTGGCTAGGGACATTACCAGACATTATTTGTATTCCAATGTTGATTACTACTTAATAAAGTTCCTAGTTCCCCGTAAAAAAAGCATAGAAACATGTCCACCAAAGACGAGTGTTAGGTATGTGGAAATAGAGACAGTCCAGCATAAGGTGACAGCGGAGATGAATGATTGGTTACTTAAACCATACTGTGAAGAGGAGATCAAGAAGGCCTTATTTCAAATGTTTCCCACGAAAGCACCAGGGCCGGATGGCTTGCCGGCTCATTTCTTTCAGAAACATTGGAATCTTTGTGGAGAGAAGGTCTCTCAAATGGTTCTGAAAATCCTTAGGGGAGATGACAATATGGAGGTAATTAACATTACTTTTGTAGTTCTAATTCCAAAGGTTTACACACCTACTGCTTTGACTCAGTTCAGACCAATAAGTTTGTGTAATGTTATATATAAGATTGTGTCAAAGGTTTTGGCAAATAGGCTCAAGATTATTTTGCCAGACATTGTTTCTTTGGAGCAATCAGCTTTTGTCCCTAGAAGATTAATCACAGACAATATTATCTCTGCTTTTGAGAGCTTACACTTCATGAAGAAGAATAAGGCAAAGAAAAACAGAAGTTGTGTATTGAAAATTGACACGATGAAGGCTTATGACATGGTAGAATGGAATTATTTGGACGCGGTTATGGAGAAACTGGGTTTCAATTCTGTGTGGATTTCGTCGGTGATGAAGTGTGTAAGGACTTTCTCTTTTTTAGTTCTGTTTAATGGACACCAGTTTGAGAATTTTAAACCGACTAGGGGAATCCGACAGGGAGATCCTATTTCACCGTATATGTTTTTGCTAGCTTCAGAAGGCCTGTCTTCTTTGTTGAAGGATAAATGTAGACAGTCGGAGCTGATTGGGTTGATGATGGCACCCACGACACCAAGGGTGAGCCATCTCTTATTTGCTGACGATAGTATATTTTTTATGAAAGCTTCCCCACAAGCTGCATCTGAAATAAGAGAAGTGCTGAATCTATACTGTAATGCTTCTGGCCAGAAGGCAAACTTGGAGAAATCATCAGTTTTTTTCAGCAAAAAGTGTCCTATTGATTTGAAGGCCGAAGTAAAACATGTCTTACAAGTGCATTCAGAAGCGCTTTCGGAGAAATACTTTGGTATGCCAACTGAAGTAGGAAGGGGAAAAGGTGTATTTAAATACTTGAGAGATAGATTATGGAAAAGGATATAGGGGTGGTTTGAACAGCTGCTATTGGTTGCGGGAAAGGATGTTTTGATAAAAATCGATGGCGCAAGCTCTACCTACCTACGCTATGGGATGTTTCAAACTTCCAAGAGGATTGTATGAACACATTGATTCATCTTTGAGGAACTTTTGGTGGGGAGCAAGGGATGGAAAGAGGAAAACCGCCTGGGTCTCTTGGAAGGATATGTGCCAATCGAAATTTTTGGGTGGTATGGGATTTAGGCAAATGGAACTTTTCAACTTGGCCTTGTTAGCAAAGCAAGGATGGAGAATTTTGGTGGAACCAAACTCGCTAAGTGCTCAAATCCTCAAAGATGTATACTTTCCGAATTGTGAGTTTCTTGAAGCAGAATTGGGGACTAGGCCTTCTCAAGTTTGGAGATCAATCTTAGAAGGAAGAGAAGTGCTAAAACATGGGCTTATTAAAAGGATTGGTACTGGAACCTCAACAAACATATGGAATGATAATTGGTTGCCAAGAGAGAATATGATGAAGCCGCTAGCGCCAGTAAAGGACGATCCTTCACTATTGGTGAGTGAATTAATTGATCAGGTAAACAGAATTTGGAACCTGGAAGCCTTAAATGAACAACTACTTCCAATTGATAGGGAGGTGGTCCGTCAAATTCCATTGCCACTGTTAGGCATGGATGATAGATGGGCGTGGTGCAAGGAGATATCAGGAAACTTTTTTGTCAGGTCGGCGCATCGAATACTTGTTCAAACAAGAAACATAAGAGAGGCCTGGCTTGAAGGTAATTCTAGCATATCTGATCTAAAGAAGGAACATAAGGGTTGGACTAGCCTCTGTAAGTATGAAATACCTAGGAAGATCAAGATTTTCGCTTGGAGGTTGGCTAGACAAAGTCTGCCAACTGCGGATATTTTGAGACATAGAAACATGGCTACATAGTCCAACTGTATAGCTTGTGCGAGGGATGATTTGTGGAGACATTCTTTGTTAGAATGTCGGATTGCACGCTGTGTGTGGGTCCTAGTTGATGAGGAGATGTATGATGGGATTTGAAGCTGTGGAGAAACTAATGCTAAAAATTGGCTGTTTGAAATGGAAGAGCAACTGAATCATAATTAGTTCATCGTTATGATGGTAACTCTCCGGGCTTTATGGAAGGCAAGGCGTGATTTGATTCACGAATATACCTATCAAAGTCCTTTTGCCACAAGCAATTTTATTACGAGTTTTTTGGCTGAGCTTACAGGACTGAGTGAATTGCAAAAAACCACCACATTTCAAGTTGAAGCATCAGATTGCCACCACATTTGTTGCGCGTCCCAAAAATCCACCACTTTTCTTGTAAATTTTTGCAATAAAAACAAATGACCGCTTTCCGCAGTTAACCCGATTTCTGATAGAGTTGGCCCACCCGTCAGGTGCCACGTCGCACAAACCAGACGGCGCACGGGTTGACGGCCGTTAGGGCAGGCGCGTGGTCAAAACGTTGCCCTCCACTCACCGCCGCTCCACTCGCTCACTCTCACTCTCACTCCCCCCCACTCTGCTATGTCCTCTGCTGTCGCCGCTGGAGCTCTTCGCCGCCGCTGGAGGCACGGTTCCCTCGCCGCCGTTGAAGATGCCGTCATGGAATGATGGAGAGGAGAGCAGCGAGGAGGAGCTGGTCGGCATGGAGCTCGAGCAAAACTGGGTAAGAAATCTGATCTGTTTCGCACCGAGGATTAGGGTTAGGGTTCAAGTGTTCTTCGTTTTGAGACAATGGTTTGGAGCACTTGCGCTATGTTCTGAGCACTTGCACTTGTGCTACAATGCAGGCGAACCATGACACCACCATAGATGCATCCTTCCATGGTAGAGCTGCAGATGCAAGCATCACATGTAGACTGCACTTGGCCCCATGCATGAAATATGTTGCATTTGAAGGAAAGGACACTGGGAGGAGGTTCTATGGATGTGCTGTTCCTAAGGTCAGTCAGTAATACCCAACTAGGGTTTGTGTTTTTGGTAGTTAGTCTGCAAGAATAAAATTATGTCAGTAAATTCAGTCAACAACAACATGGTTTGGACCGTCTGAAGATGCAACAATAAAATCATGATTTGGACTGTCTACAAATGATTTGACTGTCTGAAGTAAATGAAACATGATTTGGACTGTCTGCAAATGCAAGAATAATATCATGTGAGTAAATTCAGTTAATGAAACATGATTTATGCCAGTAAAGTAAGTAAATTCAGTTAAATGAAACATGATGCAGCAATTGCAAGATGCAGAAACATAGATGGAAGCATGTATATTAGTTTTATGATACCCAAATTGAAGCATTGACCCTGTTGTTCTGATATTTGTACTGTCTGTATGTACATGATTTGTACTGTTCTGTTATTCAGTTAATGTGGTGGTATCTGAAAGTTTGAAGCTAGCATATTTATGATACTTGATGCAGGATGGTATTGATTGTGGAGTTGCTCAGTGGGTTGATGCCCCATGGCCTTCTATTCTGCAAAGATGTTTGGTGAAGATATGGGAGATGTTTCATGAGGAGAACAATGGCAGAATGGTTGACCATGAGAAGTATAAAAAAGAGTTGGAGAAGGTGCACAAGGAGTTGGATACACTTGGTGATCAGTACAGTCAGCTGATTGAGGATGTCACCAAGATGTTTGATTGGGCAGATCAGAACAACAGGGGCATCAGTGATGAAGAGTTCAAGCAGAAGCAGATGGATGTGGGGACATGGAGAAGCTAGCTATCAGCAAGGAGAAGGACAGTGATGGCATTGGCAAGATGAAGGAGATGGAGAAACTAGCTCAGGAGCTCAAGGAGATGAAGTGCATTTATAGATCTCAGGAAGAGATCATTAGGAACACCAGGAAGGAGAGGGATGGCTTCAAGAAAGAGAGGGACTGCTGATAGAGGAGAAGAAGAGGCTGGAGTTTCTGGTGGGTGATCTTATGAAAGCAGGTCATGGCAACAAGGACAAGCTTGAGAAGATCAAGTCAATCCTTTCTGAGTGAACAATGATGTTCATCAGTTATGTTAAGCTAATATGTGGCCTTGGAACAATATAGCCGGCCTTGGGGTTGTATATTTTGGGAATCCACCTAGTTATGTAATGACTGTAATGACTATAATGATTATCTGCAAAACTACCCCTATTATGTAAGGTTGTTTGCTCTCTATAGTAAGAGCATAGTAAGAGCTGTATTATTCTGCTTGTTTGGACTAAATGGTCAGTGCTCAAGACCAACTGGGCATGGACAAATTGGGCAAATGCTTACAGAAGGTAAATTGTTGATCACATAAACCACAAAGAAAATGCCAAAACCACCATTAAGTAGCAAATGCCAAAATTAAACATGTTCTGAACCATACTAGTTCTCAGCCATAATAGTTCTGATCCACAATTGCTCTCAGGCATAATAGTTCTCAAGCTAAATAGTACTAACACAAACAAGTTCTCAAGCTAAATACTGATTACACATAGCAGTTCTCAAGGCAGGCATAGTTTCTGAAACTTAGAAATACTTAAGGCAGGTAGTTCAAAAGACAACAACCAAATTGTGCACTGACTAGTTGCCACTAGCATAAAAGTAACCCCTCATCCTGGTGTTCTGGAACCTCTTACTTTTGGACCCTACTGTTGCTTCCTCTGTTGTAGTTGCAGCCCTAGGTGCCATGTAGGGCCTTCCACCTCTCCTGCTGGGTGCATTGCTTGAACCTGAAGCTCTTGTGGAAGCCTGGGAAGGAGTAGTAGCAGCAGCTGCTCTTCTTGGCCTTGTAGAAGCAGCAGGCTGGGCAGGACTACTAGCAGCAGCAGTTGTTTTTCTTCCCCTTGTAGATGTAGCAGGCTGGGAAGGACCACCAGAAGTTGATTTTCTTCCCCTAGTTGTTGCAGCAGGTGGTGCACTGGTTGCAGGCTGGGCAGATGCAGCAGAACTCCCCTCAGCTTCATGGTAGTGAGTTCTGGTTGTCTAAGAGAGCACACATGATAGCCTAACAATTAGGATTAAAACAATGAAAACTGTTGAGGGCAATAGGTGCATATTCCATACCTTGTGCTTGTCCTTTCTTGCCTGAAGATGAGGCTTCAGGGGCTGAGGGCAATAGGTGTACCTATGTTTCTGCATCTTGCAGTTGCTGTAGGTGATAGTTGCCATACTTGATGTATCCTTCCTTTTTGGGACCTCAAATTGCCCCTTCCTCCTAGCTGTTTGCTTCCTGCCCTTCTTCTCTTTGAACACTGGTGGATCTATGTCAGCAGTTGGTGTCTTAGGCCAACAGTCAGGCCCTGGTAAAGGGTAGATGATGTGCTTGTATGTTTCCTTATACAATAGTTTTTTGAAGAACTCATGCACATAGTCTTCTGGCTGTCCCTTCACTCTTTTAATGGCAGAAACTGCATGGTTACATGGCCAACCACATAGGTCCCACTTCTTGCAGTCACAGGTCCACTTATCAAGGTTCACACAGTAGGTAGACTCCCCACTAGTGACTTGCCAAATACCAGGACCTGCCATGTAAGCAGTGCAATGCCTAGAGTACTTCTTTGACTCCTCCAACTTCTCCATATAAGTGGGTGTTATCTCCCACTTACTCTTCTCTGTCTTCTCTCTGACTGCTTGGTACTTAACCATCAACTTAGTTCTGAATCCATCTACACAGCTCCTTATTGGCTTGTTCCTGACATCTAGTATCATCTTGTTAAATACTTCACTAAGATTGTTGACTACTAGGTCTGTCTTGCATGTGTGATCCATAGCATGCCTTGCCCAAGTCTCTTTAGGGATATTTGAAAGCCACTTCCAAGCATCTTCATCCTCCTTTTTCAGTTCATTCATTGCAACCTCAAAACCATTCTTTGTGTAAGAATATGCAGCATTGTCCATATGCTTCTTCAACTCCTCACTCCTGTAGCCTGCTGACTGGAAATTTGCATAGATATGTCTAAGACAATATCTTTGAGGTGAGTGTGGGAACACAACTTGAATTGCATTCAACAGCCCCTGTTTAAGTAGTAATAGAGATTATTATTTATGTAAATTGCTCCTTCCATGCTAATTCAATTTTGAAATGAAAAATATACCTTCTGTCTATCAGAGATGATTGTGTATGTGCCCCACTTGTTCCCTTCTCCAATGCAAGCTCTTAACTGGCTAAGAAACCAAGTCCAACTATCCTTGTCCTCCTTATCAACAATACCAATTGCAATAGGGAATATGTTGTTATTCCCATCCCTCCCAGTGGCAGCAAGTATCTGTTGCCCAGTAGAAAGCTTGATAAAGCAGCCATCTAAACATGTATTAAAGTAGTGAAATGAGTACATTATTAAGTACAAGATATTAGCAGTGAACTGGAGTAATGTAGAATGCATATAATACCTATAAATGGCCTACACCCATTCAAGAAACCTTCTTTTGAAGCATTCAGATAGTAGAACATGTAGTGGAACCTAGGATTTGGACTAGGATGCAGCTCAAGCTCTGTGGTAGTCACAATGTATCTGCTCCCAGGGTTGGTATCAAGCACAGCTTGAAGATAATCCCTAAACCTTGTATATTGTCCCTTCATGCCACCTTCCACCACTTCAATGGCCAATGACCTTGCCCTATAGGCCTTTGTCTTTGGCACTTCAAGCCCATACTTAGTCTTTGTTCTTTTTAAAATTGCATCAACACCAGCCCTTGGATTATCTCTCAGTTGCTGCTCACAGGTTCTGGCCATCCAGTCAACTGTCACTTTGGTTTTTTCTCCATGTGCACCACAAGTGTGTAACAACTTGATCTTCTTGATGCAGAATGTTTTCTCATGAGCAATTGTTGATGCAGTCATGAAAAAAGGACACCCATTGTCCCTTTCTGTGCAATGCACAATGATCCTATCCTTGCAGTTCCTATGGTATACAAAATTTCTAAGGATTCTAATATGAAAATTCCTAAGTGCTCTTCTAAACTGATACACATCAGTGAAGCACATACTCATCCAAAGTTGGTCATGAGCATCTGGCTTGCTCTCATCATACCAGATCCTAGTCCTGGCCCTCTTGGCTTGACTCTTCCTTCCACAAGGCAGTGGCAGACCTGACTCATCATCTGATTCACTAATGCCATAGTCCCCAGGGAAACAAGCTGAATCATCTGATGGAATGAAATCAGGAATTACCTCAATGTCAGCTTCATGGTGTGATCTTGTAGTGGGGCATGCTTTGCCTACTTTCTTAAATGTTTGAGGAAGTGGTGTCTCAGGTTCTGTGTCTGAGTCCTCTGCCTCTGGACACATCTCTTCCACTTCTGTGTCTCCTTCAAAGTGATGCATAGGATCGTCTCTCTGTTTCCTTTTCTGCTTCAACTTCTCAATGATTTCATCTTCCTCCTCATTACCTATGTCATGCTCTTCCTCTTTCTCCTCACACCAGTTCAAATCAACAAACACTTCATCATCAGAGGGGCTAACATCTTCATGTAATTTCTCTTTGCCCTTTGCTTTTCTCAATGTCATGCTCTGTTGTGTATTAATGTACTCAGCCTCTTCACCTGGCTCTACAACAGCAATAGGAACAGCATACAACTCCTCAACTGTGTCTTCAACAGAAATAGGGAACAATACTCCTGCCTCATCTACAGAAATAATGTTGGAATCCCCCACATTATTTATAGGTACTTGTTCCTCCACAATATTTGCCCTGTTAAACTCTCCTGGATTAGGCTCATTAGCCTTAATTATAGTTATGTTGAGCACCTTCTGCTCAGCATAATGGTCTAGCATCTCCTCCACACTCTCTTCACTGTCAATAACCTGCATCCCTGCTGCCCCCTTTCCCTCTTCTTTCATATAGAACATGTAGTCAGCTTCAGTATATCCCTCTTCAGTCTCTAGCAGTGCTAACATGTTGATATAAGTGATTTCTGACAGAATAATGGTCCTTTCCAAGTTGTCTTTCCCTTGAAAATGGTACCTTATTTCCCATATCTCATCATCCAAACTACACAAAATGTAGGAGAATTAGTGCTTGATTGATTGATTCAGTTCCACATAATTTACAGGACAACAATTGAGTGTAATTAACAAGGAGTAAACAAAACATTCATGCATAAATCCATAAACCCAGAGCTATAATTCCTACTGTAACATGTTATAGAGAGAATATATTAACTATACCAGCCCTAAAATGAAACGGCCCTAAAATAATCTTCAGTAATCCAGTAAACAAAGCCCTAAAATGAAACGGCCCTAAAATCTAACAGCCCATTAACAAACACAAACATGCACTATTTGTAGCCCTAAAATCTCAATCCAGTGAATGCAGTTACATGGAAGAGAGGGGTGGAGGGGGGTGGACGAGGAAGAAATCTTACCACACGCCGCTGAACCCTGAAGCCCACTGATGGCCTTCTCCAACGCCGGAAGCCCTGATCTTGCGTGCTAGGGCCGCCGCCGCACGACGCTCAAGGTCCCACTCCGGCGGCAAAGGGGGCGAAGGGGATCGCTCCGGTGAAGGAGCTCGCTGCGTCGGCAAACTACTGCTGCCGAGCCAGTTGTCTACCTCTGAGAACCCATCACCATCGCCTCCAGTCCCTCCGCCTCCTGCTGACTCGCCGCCGCCGCCGCTAGGTTTAGCCGCCGCCGTCATCGCAGGACAGAGAGAAAGACGGGGGAGAAAGAGGGGAGAATGGGCCAAGCAGACTGATAGGGCAACGTTTTGACAACGCGCCTGCCCTAACGGCCGTCAACCCGTGCGCCGTCTGGTTTGTGCGACGTGGCACCTGACGGGTGGGCCAGCTCTGTCAGAAATCGGGTTAACTGTTGCAAAGCGGTCATTTGTTTTTATTGCGAAAATTTACAAGAAAAGTGGTGGATTTTTGGGACGCGCAACAAATGTGGTGGCAATCTGATGCTTCAACTTGAAATGTGGTGGTTTTTTGCAATTCACTCTACAGGACTAGACAATGGTGATACACACAAAACAAGGAGAGTATTTCGGGACAGGAGAATCACATGGAGTCCGCCGTCACAAGGCAAGGTGAAAGGTAATTGTGATGGTGCAATTTCAAAAGAAAATGAACGAAGCACAGCTGCTGCTATTTATAGATCAGAAGAGGGAGTGTTCATGGGAGCTTCGGTGCTGGTTACAAATGGAGTTCTTGATCCTGAATGTATTGAAGCCATGGCTTTTCGTACGTGAAGCTCTTTTACTGCGGCAAGACCTGAATTTAAGAGCAGTTGTTGTTGCGTCAGACTGTGCAAATGTGGTACGCAGCATCAAAGAAGGCAGCCGAGGCATGAGCTCCATGATAACAGAGGAAATACGAAGAATGACGACGATGGCTGGGGATGTATCTTTTAGATATGAAAGACGTCGGGCAAACTTTGATGCACACCATATAGCTAGAAGTCTCTTGAATTGGTGCCAAGCTGCTATTTATGGCTTCGGAACCCCCTAACTATGTACATCTTGAGATTAATTAAGGTCAGGTGGTTTTCTAAAAAAAAAAGGTATGTGGATTGCAAGATTCCTGGAAACATAGTTTGCTTGAGTGTACCATGGCGTGTTGTGTTTGGGAATTAGTGGATGAGGAACTCCTAGAACATCTGATGGCATCTACAGAACCCTGGGCAAAAACTTGGCTATTTGATATATATGATGGAGGTTCTGAGTCATGACGAGCTTACCCGGATGATAGAAACTTTATGGGGTATCTGGTATGCGCGCAGAAAGCTTATACATGAGGGAATCAACTAAAGCCCTCTGACCACTCATATGTTTGTCAACAACTTTATCTCGGAGCTCGAACAGTTGAAATCGCCTTCGGACACACATGAAATGTTGGCTCCTAGAAGAGCTCAAGAGAGGGGACCTTGGCTGTCGCCTCCTGCGGGATATGTGAAGATTAATGCTGATGTCGGAGTCTCGATTGATCGTAATCTCGGGACTGCAGCAGCTATTTGCCGCGACAGGGATGTGAGTTATCTTGCTTAGAAGCGCAACCAGATATTCAGATTAAATAAAGAAACTATTACCATGAGTAATTTGATTTTTTAGGTAAACCGTTGTCTAACTAAGACTACTTTATCAGGAAGTGTTTTGTATCACTTAGCTTAGAAGTGAGACATTAAATTCTGATCTATCATTTTTTCATAAATGAACACTGAACATGTTAGGTAGATATCAAATCTATTCAGTTTACATGTTTTAAATCTAAGATCACAACATCCTACGAATAGATCACTGCCTAGCAGGACCATTGTGGTCAACCTCATAAGTATACATTTCAATCCTAGGAAAGAAACATGTTGGAGTAACTTACTGTATCAAAAATAGGTAGTGAACACATGGCAAGCCGTTTTCAGAATTAACGAAAAAGGGTTTCCCCCCGCTTTGTATTACAAAGCAACCACCGATACATCCAACAATAGGTGCTGGGGCCGCAGCACAAATAGGCCCAAAGAAAAACAAAGAAGAAAGGAAGAGAAACAAATGCCAACAACGGCAGATCGACGAAACGAAGATGACCGGCGACCACTGCACCCTCCGGAGAAGTACCACCACGTTCCCAGCACCCGAAGCGCCGCGTACCAAGCAACACCTTCAAGAAGGAGGCGACGATGACGCCGCTGCTGCCCGGACTAGTCCTAGGGTTTCCCCCGGTACGCAGGAGGGCAGTGAGGGGAGGGGTGTACCCGATGCCCTTCAGGAAGGTCCGACGGCACCCACAGGCGTCGCCGCGTCGGGGCCGGACAAGCCGCCAGAGATTTCTCCCAACCCAACCCCCCCTCCCACCACCCCAAACGAATCATAGTGCACCGCCCATCGCGCCGCCCACCAACATGTGCCACCACGATCACCGGATCAACTCCGCCGTCTCCCTGAGGTCACAGACACGAGACCTGGAGGATGGGAGAAGGGAGAGTGTCCTTGGGGGCATCCGCAACATCACCGACGTGAGGGGACAACCACCACCGCCACCGCGGAGCCGACCGGACGCGCGGACAAGGGGCCTGCCAGGCATCGAGGCCCGGCCGAACCCAACAGGGTCCGGACAGCCCCTACCGTCACGCTGCAGCTCATCGGCCGACGAAGCCGCCACCGCCCGCAGACCACCGCCACTTCACCACCAACCAGGGAGCAGCGCCGCCACGCACCGAGTCGCCGGCCCGCCCTAGCCCAGATGGGGCCCGAAGGGCCCAGATCTGGGCCGCGCGGGCGCCGCCGGCCACCAGCACCGCCACGCCAACCCGCGGCCAACGGCCGCGCCGCCGCACTGAGAGCCAAGGAGCTCGCTGGACTCCCGCCGCCGAACCCCACCAGAGGCCGAGCAGCACCGCCGCCATCGGGAGGCCCCCGCGCCCCCCAAGAGCGAGCGGGGAAGGGACGGCCCGCCGCCGCCAGCGCCGCGCGGGCAGGGCCCGGCGGCTCCGACC
>NC_041389.1:547202674-547217960 GCF_002162155.2 Triticum dicoccoides
GGCAGGGGGCCACCCGTCGCCCGCGGGGGGGCGAGCGGGTGGGCAGGTGCGCGGGGGAGGGGGAGGGGGAGGGGGAGGGGGAGAGGGAGGCGGGGAGAGCGCTGCGGCGGCCGACGGAGGCGGGAGGGGGCGGCCGCCGGCGGCGGCGGCGGCTGGGGGAGCCGGGCTAACCCTAGTCGAACCCAACGGTTTTCAAGTCTTGAATCCTTGCTGGACACATCTTTTTAAGAGAGCCAAAAATTATGCTATGCTTGCTCCTATGCTTCACTTAGAATTGCACAAAGGGTGAGAGGCTTCAGTACACAAAAATATCGAAAAAACAATACTTATTGTATGAAAAATGGCAATGGACCTACTGAACAATTGCAGAAAAAATGGAACCCTTAGTGGTCTTAAGAGCATCTCCAACAGGGGCACAAAAGTTTCGTGCGTTAAAATAGTTTTAGCATATGCCACTATAACACTTTTAGCGTGCCAGACCCAACATTGGTTTACCAGATGCCGAAAAACGTGCGCCCAAAAAACACACAGTCCAAATTGTCAAGTGCGTGTAATCCGGCGCCCCAAATTTGCAGCATGCGACATCGCTTTTTAGCGCATGCCCAACCTTTTCTTTTGTGCGTGCACTATTTTACAGCTTCTATCTAGCATGCACCTGGAGTCAGACATGGCATCGATGAGCATCAATATATAAGCATAGCCATGTCCCTGGAACACATTATTTACAGAACTGTGAGAAAATTCAGAATTACATCTCCTGGGAAGGCCATCATGTCATGAACACAGTTAGAACCAAAACAGAATTTGGAGTAGCAGAAATAACGATCCACTTGCTTGAGAAATTAACAATATAGTAAGAAAGAAGAAAGGAAGAAGTTGTTGATAGCATATCAAACAACTACACTGAAATGGCCAATGTACACAGAAAATAAAGTGGTTTCTACTAGTCAAAAGGCAAGTTCCAACATACTTCAATTAGCTAAAGGGCTTGAGGCAATTTTTTGACGTATTCTTTGAAAACCCATTGATACGTCTCCATCGTATATATAATTTTTGATTGTTTCGTGTCAATATTCTACAACTGTCATATATTTTTGGCAATATTTTATATTATTTTTGGGACTAACATATTGATCCAGTGCCCATGCCAGTTCCTGCTTGTTGCATTTTTTTGTTTCGCAGAAAATCCATATCAAACGAAGTCAAAACGTGATAAAATTTTACGAAGAATTATTTTGAAATATATGTGATATTTGGGAAGTGAAATCAAGGCGAGACGATGCCGGAGGGGCCCACAAGCTCAAGGGGCGCGCGCCCTACCCAGGGCGCGCTTGTCAAGGTTGTGGCCACCCCGTAGGTCGGTTCGAGGTGTACTTTGGCCGCAAGGAATCATATATCTGGATAAAAATCGTGTTAAAATTTCATCCAAATCGAAGTTACGGATATCAGGATATTTAGGAAACGATGAAAGGCTAGAAAAAAGGTGAACACGAAACAGAAGAGAAGAGAGAGATACATCCAATCTCGGAGGGGCTCCTGCCCCTCCGCTGCCATGGAGTCCATGGACTACGGGGGGAACTCTCCTCCCATCTAGGGGAGGTCAAGGAAGAAGAAGAAGAAGAATAAGGATGGGGTGTCTCTCCCCCTCTCTCCCACTGGCACCGGAACGCCACCGAGGCCATCATCTTGATGGCGATCTACACCAACAACTTCACCGCCGTCATCATCAACTCTCTCCCCTCTATATAGCAGTGAAACACCTCTTCTCCCTGCTGTAATCTCTACTTAAGCATGATGCTCAACATTATATATTATTATCCAATGTTATGTGGTTATCATATTTTGTTTGAGTAGATTCGTTTTGTCCTACGGGTTGATTGATGACCGTGATTTGTTTGAGTTGATCGTGATTGGTTTGAGTTGTATGTTTTATTTTGGTGGTGTCCTATGGTGCCCTCTGCATCGCGCAAGCGCGAGGGATTCCCGTTTTAGGGTGTTTCAATACATTCATGATTCTCTTATAGTTGGTGGAGAGAGTAACACAAGCTTATACCCGAGTAAGGGGAGTCTTGCGTATGGGAGTAAAGAGGACTTGATACTTAATGCTATGGTTGGGTTTTACCTTAATGATCTTTAGTAGTTGTGAATGGTTGCTAGAGTTCCAATCATAAGTGCATATGATCCAAGTATAGAAAGTATGTTAGCTCATGCCTCTCCTTCATATAAAATTGCAATAATGATTACTGGACTAGTAATCGATTGCCTAGGGACAAATAACTTTCTTGTGACAAAAAGCTGTCTACCAAAACTAACTTAATTGTTTCTTTATATAAAGAGCCCATAGCTTTTATTTACGTGTTATTTATTATCTTGCAAACCTATTCCTTTATACCTACAAAGTACTTCTAGTTTCATACATGTTCTAGGTAAAGGGAACAATAAGCATGTGTAGAGTCGTATCGGTGGTCAATAGAACTTGAAAGGGATATAAATTCTACTGTGAGCTCCTCATTGAGTTCGACACTCTTACTTATTGATGACCCACAAGTATAGGGGATCAATCGTAGTCCTTTCTATAAGTAAGAGTGTCGAACCCAACGAGGAGCGGAAGGAAATGACAAGCGGTTTTCAGCAAGGTAATTTCAGCAAGCACTGAAATTGTAGGTAACAGATAGTCTGATAGCAAGATAATTTATAACGAGCAAGTAATTGTAATGGTAAATAAAGTGCAACTAGTTAGCCCAATCCTTGTGTGGCAAAGGAGAGGCCAAAATGATCTCTTATAATAGGCAAAGCGTTCTTGAGGGCACATGGGAATTTCATCTAGCCACTTTTATCATGTTGGTTTGATTTGCATTCGATACTTTGATAATTTGATATGTGGGTGGACCAAAGCTTGGGTGTTGTTCTTACTTGAACAAACCTCTCACTTATGATTAACCCCCTCGCAAGAATCCGCAACTACGAAAAACGTATTAAGATAAAATCTAACACTACTAGGAAAATGCTTATACATAGAAGTTTAGCAGTAGCGTTTGTTTGGGACCCACGCTACTGGTAATTGTTAGCAGTAGTGTTGTTTAGCATGGGCCGCGCTACTGTTACATGTGCCGCAGGGCCGAGAACGGAAGTCCACTTATCTGTAGCATGGCTTGTCCACAGACGCTACTGCTAATGGGCTTAGTAGTAGCGCTGGCCCGTACCCAGCGCTACTACTAAGCCAAAAGAACACCCCCCGCACCCCGGCCTCACTTTGATCGATCCCCTCGCCAGCCGCCGCCTCGATTACGGTTCCGTCCGACGCCGCCACCGTGCGCCACCTCCCGCCGCCACAGGTAATGCTCCTACTCCTCCGCTGCTCCTCCCTCCTCTCGCTGCCCCGATCTCTCGCCACCTGCATACCCACTCCCCCTGCTGGCCCCCAACTCCGTCGCCGCCCCCACTCCCCCTTCTACCCCGCCCGCCCAACTCCGTTGCCACCCCCACTCTGATGACGGGGCCGTGGAGGGGAACGCGCTGGCCGGGGTGACTTGCACGTAGGGGTTGCCGATGCCGTTGCTGGCCACCATGACGGCGACGGCCGTCGAGTGCGGTGACGAGAGAGACGTTGAGAGCCCCCTGCTGCCCCGCTCCCAACCAGCCGCCCTCACTGTCCGATGACGAGAGAGGCGTTGAGAGCCCCGCTCCTCAAACCCATGATGATGTTCTTGTTGTGTTAGATCCATTGATCTTGTTTAATTAGTACTGATGCTAGTTGTTGACCGATCCAAGTTTTTAGGGATTATAGCTAGCATACCGATGCTCTGCTTTAGTTGTGTTTTTTGGGTTCCTCACAGTAGTTGTTTTTTGATGCTATATTGAAATTGGTGTACCACTGTCTTTTGATTGGGTTAATTCCAGCATCTCTAGATCCTACTGTTAGTATCACATATAAACCTGAATATATTCAGTTTGGCTTGTGTTGAGATATATTATGGTCCAGTTTAGGTTAGATGGCATAACACACTTGTGTGGTTTGGTTTGGTTTAGTTTCTTGTGGTTTAGTTTAGGTTAATCATATAGCAGTTCTTATTATATGTTTTTCTTTCCTCTGAAGTGGATCGTTAATCCTTTTCTAATATTGCTTTAGGAAAATGGCGCCACCACCACCACCATGTCGACTATGCAAGTCAAGGTGCGCCAGCAGCCTTGCAGCTGGCACATTGTTTGGCATCTATTTCCAGCCGAGTTTTCTTCCTGCGGCGGTAACAAAATATATGAAACTTGTAACAACTATTTTATGTTTAGTGTTATTGGCATTAATGCATTGTGTATATATCATTGTGTATACACAGATCGCCCCATGCAATGTGAGGTTGGAATTCAACAAGCTGACCGGAGACACTGTGACCTTTGAGGCTCTTGGGGCCCCTACACTATGGAGGTCGAGAAAAAGACGAAATATATCACAGATGGGAGGAGATGGATGGCCGTTTCATCTCCCACATGGGTATCTGATTGACGGCGGCCCGATCTTTCGATAAGAGTGGGGATAACTATCGATTTGGTGGATTTTGAACTTGACGATCGGCCTATACCGCACCCGATGATACGCCTCGACAATTGCTAAACCAATCTCCAATGGTTATTGACCTTGTCGCAGGCACGATCAACCTGGACAACGAGGTTCGAGTTACTGCAAGCAACCGAAGGATCAGCACGTCTCGTAGATGCGAATTGTAGCGAAAGCTAGACAATACAATAAAATCCGGGTCTAAACCCTAATTTAGACTACTCCCTCCGTCTAGGTGTGTAAGTCATCTTAAGAGAACCAAATAATCCCAAAACACTTAGGCGCGGTGCATTAACTTCTACCTCGTTTCTTGTTTCTTCACATATCAACCAATAAGAGACGAGGGTGTGCATGCTTCTAATGACTTGAGACAACCAAACACGACATGCAGTGGTTAGTTCATTGCATGCAATGCTATTAATTACTCCCTCTGTAAACTAATATAAGAGCGTTTAGATCACTACTTTAGTATTCTAAACGCTCTTATATTAGTTTACGGAGGGAGTAGCAAATAAACATTAAAGTCTCTCGCTTTTCCCTCCTCCTTAGCCATGGTGCATATAACCTAAGATGACTTATTCATCTAGACGGAGGGAATACTATTTATTAAGAGTAGATCATGCGGCCGCGTCCGTCGTTGTGTCCCATCCGGATTAGGCTAGTCATAGTGGGGAGTAACTTAGAGTAGTAACATGCACATGTTATCGGTCGTGGTCTGGCTGCAGAGGCTGACGTGGCAGGCGGTTTGCAAGACCGCGCGTGTGTAGAAGCACCTGGTGCAGCCAAAAAGTCCAAGGCCCACGTTCGTGGCTAATCCTGGCTCATTAACCCAAATCCATTGGTCCTTGTGCACTTCATGCATGTGCATGCACGTGACATGCTTGGTGACTGGAACTGATTCGGTGGTGGACATGCATGCACTGTTAATTCATCCGATTTGGGTGCACAGTTGTCTTCGTCTCTAATTTCTCCTTTGTTCATGAGTACAAGCAAATCAGAACATGGGTGTAGCATCGTACTTGCGTCAATCAAATTATGTGTATAAAGGAGCGATAGTACCTGGCCATTTATTTGTCGCGCACGCGTTCTAGTCAAATGATCAAGTGGAATAACTGATGTAGGAGTCGCGACGGGTGTAACAGTAGAAGAGATGTCCTCATCAGTATCACTGGTGGTGAGTTGATCAGTTTCTCCTTCAGAGCAGAAAGACCCAAACTAGCCGTCATTTATGTCAACACGGAGGAAGATGATGAGGACCCACTTGATGAAGCCATCTATTCTCAACGAATAAGGCTAGGCGAGGAGGAGGTGTGCAACCTATGGGACATAATTTCGCCACGTGCTGACTTTGTCAGGGTGCCATTCGTGACCCGCTTGACAAGTACCATAGTTGATCAGCATGTTATGGTATGTTATACTTACTGTAGTAATTTCATTATATGCTTTATTGTTATACTTACAAATGCAAATTAGCTGTATGTAAAATCCGATGATATGCATAGTGTAGAATCCAATGATATGCTTAGTGTAGAATCTGATTACATGCATACTTAGTGTAGAGTCCAATAATATGCTTAGTAAATCCGATGATATGCTTAGTGTAGAGTCCACTGATATGATGTGTAGAAGCTAGCCGATGATATGCTTTAGTGTAGAGTCCGATGACATGCTTAATTAGTCTAGAGTCCAATGACATGCTTACTTTCCGATTGATGATATGCTTTAGTGTGTAGCTAGAGTCCAATGATATATATGCTTACTATAGAATCTGATTGATGATATGCTTTAGTGTAGCTAGAGTCCAAGGAACCGTTAATAGTGTGGAATCCATATTTATTAGTAGAATTCAAGCTTAGTAGAAATGTAGTACTGTTTTTGATAGTGTAGAAATCTATAGTTAGTAGAAATATATTTGAAGTATGTGTGAGGCTACTTATTAATTGATATGTTTTTCTTATTCAGAAATTGCCAAATAGCCTATCTGTGAGTTGTGGTTTCGAGAATGATGAAAAAGGCTCTGCTGAAATACACCTTACCGCAAGGAGCTCCGTCACCACCAGTGCATACGGCGTGAACACGGACGATCACACACACTTCAACTCGGTTGGATGGAAGAACTTCCTCGTTGGCAAGAATCTTTGTGATGGACATGCCATCCTAATTACTATCAGGAACACCCACCGCCATGGTTTGAGGATGATGGTCATCGTCGATATCATTTAGAACTACATATGTATGTGGTTGTATGACTACCCTTAGTAGATTGCTATATGTTGTATGACTACCTAGTACTACTTATCATATATGCTACTGCATGAACCATATATGTGTGTGAGGATGGATGCATGTTGACTATATATGAGTACCTATAATGCTTAATGATATTGTATGACTAATGTATGACTATATGGTATTGTGGTTAATGATATTGTTATCTGGTATATGTGAAATTACAGTTTATTGAAACGGGGTACTGTTCTAGATCAATAGGAAGCAGAAAAAAAAGTTGAAAGATACAACAGCAGCACGGGGACAGAAACCCGCTACAGCTACTTAATAGTAGCGCCTGTCAGAAAAGCGCTACTGATATAGTCAATAGTAGTAGCGCCGGTCTATACAATGCCACTACTAACTGTTAGCTATAGCGTCATATTAGTAGCGCGACCATCCGCGCTACTGATAGCGTTAATACCCGCGCTACTATTAGGGTTTTCCCTAGTAGTGTAACAATAGCATTAAACATATGGATCCAAATCAGTCCCTTATGAAGTAGCGCATAAAATAGGGTTTAACCTTCTATCACTCTAGTAACCCATCATCTACTAACTACTCCACAATGCATTTCCTTAGGACCAAAGATGGTGAAGTGCCATGTAGTCAATGTTCACATGACACCACTATGGGAATCACAACATACATATCATCAAAATATCGAACATATATCAAATTCACATGATTAATTGCAACATGATTTCTCCCGCGACCAAGAACAAAAGTAACTACTCATAAATGATAATCATGCTCAAGATCTGAGGGGTATTAAATAGCATAACAGATCTGAAGATATAATCTTCCACCAAATAAACTATATAGTAATCAACTACCAAATGTAATCAACAGTACTAGTCACCCACAAGTACCAATTTGAGGTTCCGGTACAAAGGTTAAAAACAAAAGATGAATTAGGATTTGAGATGAGATGGTGTTATGGAAGATGTTGATGAAGATTGACCTCCCAAAGATGAGAGAGTTGTTCGTGAGGAGATAGGAATGCTAGGGATGTACGCCTGATGTTATTTTCTCTGACACCGAGCAGGAGTGCAAAAACACACCTCCAAGTCAACCAAGCATGATTCCCTAGTAATCAAGCAAACTCAAACCGAGGGGAGAATATCACTCTGTTGCCACAAGCGGTTCACCTGCCATGTTGTTTGATGAGAGTGGAACAGTGAAATGCTATTCCATTTGGTCAATATTGACTCTTTGGAGCCACCTGTACCATGGCCACTAGGTTTTTCATATATATACATTTTCATAGGGATATATTAGAGTCAATTACGCCGGTGGTGCTAGAACTTGGTGTAAATGTTCACTTTGGTGCTAGAAGTTACGGTGTACATTGAAGTGGTGCAAAAACTTGGCTTGGGCGTGCAAATACAGTGCATATCCCGTTTTGTATACCTAATCTGTGCTGACTAGGCGCGTGGGGGTCCGCTGTCAGCCAGTGAACCAGGAAGAATGTATTTTTAAACCCCTTCAAAAAATATAATTTTGACAAAAAAGGCCATATGGATGTGGAATTTTTCTTCTCTACTATGCCCAGTGGGCCCCGCTTGTAAGTATTAACAGAAGAAAGAAGTATACAAATCACCCTCAAATCCATTCTTTGGGATACATACCCCCTTGAACTCAAAACCGGGACAAATAACACCCTCAAATCATCAAAACCGGGTTAATAACCCCCTTGAGTGGTTTCTGTCTAATTTCGAGTGGTTTTTGTCCCCATGATGCTGATTAGGCGGTGACTGGGCAGAAAACGCTGAGTGGGACCCATTAGTCAGTTGTCTCTCTCTCCTTTTTTCTTTTTCCCCTCGCGCCCTTCCTTTCTTTCTTTCTCGTCAATCGCAGGCGCCCTCCGCTGCCGTCATTGTTGTTTGCAGCTTGTCCGTCACCGGCTGCAGGATCATCATGCCGAAGGATATATCTGCAGTCGACTCCCTGGGTTCACAAGAGCGAGCGAACAATTACCAACAAAATCAGAAACAAAAAATTCAGAAGCAACAGATTAACAGAGAGGAAATTTGAGCTGCAGTTGTAGTACCTCCTCCATCGGTTCTTCGGGCTCCATGAGATCCATCTTGGTTCAGCTGCTTGAGTTCACTTGCGTTGTCAGGCAACTGAACATTTCTTTTCTTGAATGCCACAACAAGAACCTGTTTGATGCCAAGTATTTGGTCGAATTGCCATCAGTACTACTAGAACAGATCGTAGTCTTGAATATGAATAAACAAACACGCGGCGGATACTTGCAAGATTCTCGTGATGGCGCTTCCACCGGGCAACTGATTCCTGTAGAAAGGGAGGCCAGCCATCCATATGGGCATCCCAAGCAGCACGCACAGTACGCACAGGGTGAAGCCGATGTCCCATCCTCTTCGATTCTCCACCCACACGACAAGCACTACGCCAACGAAGCCGCCCGAGGACACGACGAAGGTGTACCAGTTGAAGAAGCTCGTCTCCTGCCGCTGCTCCACGGGGTCGGCCGTGTCGAACTGATCGCCCCCCCCAGCGCTGGCAGGCACGCACGCGCCGCGCCGTCGCCGATGGGGATCAGGTAGAGGCTCAGGTTGGAGCCACGGACAGTCTCGCAGGTCTGCTGGCCAGTGGGACTGCAGGGCGGCGAGTGCGGCAAAACTGCAGCGGCTCGTACTCCATTGGACCCTATCGGTAAGGAACCGGCGCCTGCGACGGCGCCTGCGTGGCCCAGGACACCCGGCTCGTGGAGGAGCTACCTGACGGCGCCATTGCTTCCGCTGGTCGGCGGCGAGAGGCGAGAGGCGAGGCGCCGGCGACTGGGAGAGATAAAGCGAGGCGAGGGTTCATCGGCGATTGGGGAATTTTCGCGAAAGATAAATGAGAAAGAGAGAGAAGTAAGGGATATCTGACTAATGGGACCCACTGTAGCCTAGTCAGAGTTTTTTGCCCAGTCAGCGTCTAATCAGGGACAAAAACCACTCAAAATTAGGGAGAAACCACTCAAGGGGGTTATTAACCCGGTTTTGATGATTTAAGGGTGTTATTTGTCCCGGTTTTGAATTCAGGGAGGGTATGCATCCCAAAGAATGGATTTGAGGGTGATTTGTACACTTCTTTCTTAAGAGAAAAAGATTTCTGGCTGGTTTCGAACCCGCGGCCACAGGCTACCAAAACAACAGGATAGCCAATCCACCCTACGCGTTGATTTGTAAACAATGATAACGACAGAGTAAATATTTAGTAATGACGCTTATGGAGCTTAAATGGGTTGTAGATATTGCAGCCCATTTTGCACAAGCAATATTTATAAGATACTTTAAAACGCAAGTAATAAAAATTATGTTCTAATATTTGTTTGTTATCAATACTATGTAAATAAAAACAATGAAATATGTACCCATGTATATATAAAATATTTAGCCAATACATATATTAAAATGTATATTAGATACAATGTTTAATGAATACAAAAAAAGTATACACTCATGGCTTATATTTAAATTTTAAAATGATGAACACAAACATTTACTTAATATCTATAATTATTCACATGTCTATATCTTTTATCCATGACTTATATTCGAAAACAGTATATATTTTTAATATTATACAGAATTGAATATCCATATCAAAAGTTTAAAATAAAAATATGAACATTTTTTATTATAAAAATTGAGATATAGGAATGTTCTTATAATTATTAAATGTTTGTGTAATAAAATGATATATTAAATGTAATTCTAAAATAAATTGTATTATTTTAAATTTTTTACACATTTTTACAGTTCATAAATATTTTCAATATGTGAGTGTGTATTGAAATAATACAGGAAAAAGTTTTAAAAATAAGGTATTTCGTTTGTATGCTTGGTAGTTTTTAAATAGATGTACCAATGTTTTGAAAATAACACATGAACATTTTTATTTAATATACATTTTAAATTTCTGTATTAACTAAATATTTTATATAGTACGTGGGTGTATATTTAAATGTTTTTATTTACTAGTCATGGTTTGTTTGTATAAAATTTATAGCACACATAAATTTAAGTATAATTTTGATAACTTACATTTTATAAATATATCTTTAAAAAACAGCGCGTTCAAAACGGGCCGCAATATCTGGAGCCCATTTAAACTTCAGATTTGTACCTGTTAAATTAATGTTGCTAAAAAACCTGGTGAATACATACAGGATAGTTATGCATTGAGAACGTCATGATTGCCACAGCGTATTGGTTGTCCAGGTTTCCTCTCTATTCTTTGTTGTGTGTTCGAGTCCTGATCTCCCCTTTTCCTCTTAATTTTGACCAGCAGGCCCGTTAATTAAAGATCTATGATGACATGTACTTTTTTGCAAAAAGATATTCTGAGGGGGTTTTCAAAAAATATCAGGCCACCCCACATGCCTAGTCAGAGCAGATTCCGTATACCAACGCGATTAGCACTATATTTGCACGTCCGAGCCAAGTTTTTGCACCACTTCAATATACACCGCAACTTCTAGCACCAAATTGACCGCTCGCGCCAAGTTCTAGCACGACCAACGTAATTGACTCGATATATTAATATTAGTCCTCCCTGTATATCAGGTTCCAATTCGCTTAAAACATCTCCAATAGACGCCCAAAAAATACCGCATGCGCTAAAAATCATCGTTTTTGTGGGTCGAAGAGCAAAAACTGCGCTCCAACGGACGTTGTAAAATAGAGCGTGCATAAAAAACTTTGGTGCACGGGTGTGCGTGCGGGCTGCCGGGCTGCAAATTTGAGGCGTAGAATTGTGCGCGCGGGATGCTGCAAATGGGGCCGCCGAATTGAGCGGCATGTTTTTATGTATCTGGAAAACCTCTTCGTCGCTCCCACACGTAAAAAGACTATTTTGGCTCTGTAAAAGAATTATACCGCGCGGAGGCAAAGCGCGCCGGTTGGAGCATCGATCACATGTTCTTATTTTGGAACCGAGGCAAAATATTTGCTTTGTTCTATTGATCAAGAAAAAAAAAATTGCCCGGTTAATTGCAGGACACCCAGCCAGTGCGAAAACCGGCACATCAATTAAACTCAACAAAAGCACAACAAACCGCTACATGCATGGTGTGCTTCAGTCACATGTTGATGATCGATGTACTCAAAAGACAATCATGGCAAAATTTATTCATTATTCAGACCAGCGAGAAGAAACAATCTTTACATGGTGTGACACACACGGCACACGCCCAAACCGTTATTCAACAAATCAGATGCGTGCATGCAAAAATTCAACCAGCTCAACTAAAAAGCACAGCATGCAAACAGACACCGGGTCTTTGATCGATTTATTGCCCCTCCTATAAAAACTGCATGAGGCGACTGGGAATCATATATCCATCACCTGCAGCACCGCCTGGTCTTAGCTAGAGGGGCTGATGGATGCGAAAGGCCGCTGGGCACCGGCGCCCGGAGGACATGGTGGGAGCCAGCCGGCGACGGCGGCGTGACAAGTAGCGGCGCCTCGAGCTCATGTCCGCAGCGACATCTAGGTCAGCAAGGCGCACAGATCGCCACTGACGACAAACAAAGATACTGTCGGCCGGACACAACCCAAGAGGAGCGATCTGACTGGGACACGGTGGAGGAGCCAAAGGAGGGGCCTGGTCGAGGGGAGGGGACTCAGGTAGTGCCGGTAGTATTGGTGGTGCGGGCGGAGGGGCACAAGGGAGCGGAGGGAACTCGTACATGGCTGGCAGCCTTTGCGGAGGAGAAATCGGCGGCACCAGAGGTGGAGACGACGACGATCCTGCAATGTCTGCTCCTTCTTCCCCAACCCAACCCCAACCATTCCGCCGACAGCGGTTGGCTCC
The DNA here is from genome assembly GCF_002162155.2 of Triticum dicoccoides. NCBI lineage: Eukaryota > Viridiplantae > Streptophyta > Magnoliopsida > Poales > Poaceae > Triticum > Triticum dicoccoides. The sequence goes on from NC_041389.1 coordinate 547,215,328, forward strand.
TCCTCTCCTTGGTCGCACCGTGATTAACCCGCCCTTTGCCTTCAGCTTCACACTAAAGCACTCCAGCCCGCCCCCCTTCTTCTTCTTCCTGCCACCACGCATGAAATGCTTGGGGGAAATATCATCCTCGTCATCATCCTCATCCTCATCATCCTCGTCGTCATAAAATTGCAACCCATTGTCAACTTCTACGTCAGAGCATGGTGGGGTCTTACGTGCCGGAGCCGCTGCTTTCACGGGTAGCGGGAACTCGGACCGTGTCGGCGGCCACAGTGGAGCAGGCTTCGCTGCTCGCGGAGGCGAGCGTTTCCATTTCCGCCGCCATCTTTCCACCTTCCGGTCCATGCGGCTTGAGTCGTACCCCTTCCCGCCGTTGATGACCACCTCTTCGAGACCTGCCGCTTCGCGCGCCAAGAACCTGATGAGCCGGACCTGGAAGCATGTCAGTTCCTCTGCGTCGAACTCCACCACCACCCTCTTCAACGAAGCCTTTAAGCAGTCCAAACCATGGCCACAGTGTTGGTAATATAAATCCAAATTCTCGCAGCAGTCCTCTTCCTCATCGTCGTAGCCGGTATTGTTGATGGATCTGCACGGTGTAAGGTCCGCCATGGCAGCCATCTGGTCAGCCGGGTCGGAGGCTTCCGCTAGGTATTCCCGCCAGCGGAACCTGAGATGGAGGTCGCGCAGAGCCGGGCAGCTGCGCAACAGGTTCTCGATGGCGCTCGCCGCTTTGCTGTGGTCCACGATGCACCCGCAGAGCTCTTCAATCTCCAGCCGCTCCAGGTTGTGAAACTGTGGCAAGCCATACCCGGTCCTGACGAGGTCACCGAGAGAGTACATCGTGAGGATGAGGACCCTCACGTGGCGCACAGCCATGTGCATGGAGTGACGCAGGTCTGCCGCCGCCGATGCGGTATGCAGCGCCAGGTGAACCTGCTCCAGGTCCTGCGGCGGCGACCTGAATTTGAAGGAGTTGTTCCAGTAGGAGGTGGTCTGGAAGGTGTGGACCTGCGAAAAGCTGAAGCGGCGAAGGCGCGGCGCGTCGAGGTCCACAGTGCACGTGTAGAAGTTGACGTTGTCCGTGCTCAACATGTGGCAGTTGGCCATGGTGATGACGGTGGCCGCCGGGCAGCTGAGCCGACATGTGTAGTCCGAGAAGCTCACAGCTTCGAGACGCAGGTCAGCGAGCCTCGGCGCGGCCAAGACCATGTCCTGAAGCGTGCCTGACTCCGTGCGGCACCGCCGCAGCCGCAGCGCCTCCAGGAAAGGGAACGTGATGCACTGTCCGTCCTCGGACTTCTCCTCCGACGGGGGCTCCTCATCCTCCTCTGAGTCTGCGGAGGAAGGCGACGGGGAAGGCGCGTGGAGGATGCAGCCGGAGAGCTCCAAGACCCGAAGGCCGGCGAAGGGCAGGGAGACGAGGTACAGATTGTAGTACGTCCACCGCGGCGGGGCGGCGTGGACGCAGTAAGGCGGGACGCCATACTCTAGGCAGTCGATCTGAAGCTCCTCGAAGCCGGCGGCGACATCCTCCCGGCCGCAGGCTGCGCGCAGGACGGCGTCATGCATGGTGCCATCGCGCATGACGAGGGCGACCTTCTTGGGGCCGCGGCCGAGGGAGCTCTGGACGGAGAGCGCGTGCTCAGCGTCGTCCACGGCGCGCCGCCAGAGAGGGAGGTCGTCCGCGCCGGCGCCGGGGGTGTAGGAGCGGTAGTCGAGGTTGACGGCGGCGGTGTGGAGCCAGAGCGGGCGGCGCCATCGGCGGGATAGTGCGGTGGTTCTAGCGGCCTCGCAGGAGGGGCCGAAGGAGAGGATGTGGATCAGCAAGTCGTCAGGGAGATCGGAGAGCCGGTCCATCGACGCGGCGGTGGCGGTGGCGGTGGCGGCCATGCATCGATCGAGATCGGCGGTAGGTAGCAACAATTCCTACACTCACGGAGATCGAGATCGAGTCCGCTGGATATATACCGCGTAGGCACAATGGCGGACCGGCCGCACATGCAAACACCGAGTCGGCAACTCGGCATTGATAAGCCCACTGGGCAGTTGGGCTGGCCCAATTTATTCTCTTCTCGGCAATGGTAAGAAAAAACAGTAAGCCTGCCCTACTAGATTAAAAAAAAAACTAGATTAAAAAAACTAGATTCAAAAGAAAAAAACTAAGCATGCCCTACCCTTGTGAGATGTTGAGGTTGTAAGTTGTAACTGAAACCAAAATGAACTAGATCAAATATAAAAAGCTGATGGTCTGTGTTAAAAATACCCAAGCTTGTAGTTCACTGTTCATTTCCCTTAATGAAAATTTGAGGGGGAAACCCTTCTTTGATCAAAGCTCCGAGTTAGATAAGGCACATAAGTATAAATTGTATAATGGAAGTGTTACAATGGTCCCCTCTGTTTCAAAATATTTTTTTTTAACTTTAATATAAAGTTGAGACACTTATTTTAGAACTGAGGAAGTATACACTTAAAATAATTGTTACAATGGTTCCCTCCGTCCCAAAATAAGAGGAACTGGATTAAGAAACTTAGATAGTTGCAGCCTTTATTGTAGCCAGGCTCTGCATGTAGTTGCACTGCTCCCAACACGGATCAAGCAAGGACTTTGATGTCTCCTCCCTCCGGCTACA
>NC_041389.1:547218322-547230859 GCF_002162155.2 Triticum dicoccoides
GGGGCGAATTTTTTGCCTTCGTAATCAGTTGGTTTAAATTTTTATGTGTAAAAGAACATGAATCTGATTAGATCAAAATGGTTTCAGGTAGCGCCGTGGTAGGACAGTTTTCTTCAGATCAAGTCTAGAGTTCGATACCTGATGCACAAACTTATTTATTATTTTCGCACCAAATATATATTTTTGGCAAAATTATGTCCTAGCTGAGATTCGAACTGTGTCCAGCTGATTACTGACCAACGGACGAAACATCAGGTTAGATATGCACTTCGGTTAGATGTGTACTACACTCTTATTTATCTAGATGTTTACATTCAATTGTTTTTGGAATTCAAAAAAAAAATCGGTGATTTGTCCGAAATAATTTTTTAAATTTCAGAAATTTCGCACATTTCGAGGGTGAGCGAAATTTTTGCCACTTCGAAATCATATACTATGGGCGTCACTATCCTTCCCAAAGCCATGAATGCAATGCAGTAGAGAATAATGCACATTGGAGTGTCGTATTAGGTCACCGACTAATTCAGCCATGATTCATTCTACTTATATTGATTTAGTGTTGCATTGTTAGTTTAGCGGGACACTCTCAAAGTTTGGGTTGATACAAAGAATAGGAACAAGTGTGACTAAGAATAACATGAATAACAATTGGTTGCGAAGGTCAAGATCTATGAGGCCTACTTCCTGCCTCGATGACCACTCACGAATGCATGTGAGTCTATGAGTGACTTCAACATTGCCCCAATTGCAGAGTGGAATAGACCGAAACTCTAAGAATGGTTTCTGCCAATGGACATTGATGTTTTATAGAAAACGTTCCTTTGACTTCGCCGTACCAAGGGGACTGCTCGGCATGGCACCCCGAGAAGACACATGTTTTTCTCGTAGCGTCTACTCGTCACGACTAAAAGAACAATGAAGGATTGGCTGAAGGGCCAATCCGCGACGTCGCACTCCCAGCGTGACAAGAAGCAGTTGGCATATTTGTGGCACATGCAGTTCCCGCAAAAAAAATTACGTTTTCTTATGACAGCTCGCGAAGCAGTCTCTCCCATCGGGAGACATTCTCTATCACATGAACATGTCGACCACGTAGAGTCTATGCAGGATATGTGGTGAATAAGATTCATGGAGACAATCATTGGAGTGCACAATGGCAATGTGTGTATGGGCTCTCACGGTCAAAGAAACAACATGTATAGTTCCTAATTCATAGAGAATGTGCTAGGTTGCGGTTATTCCAAATCATTGAAATTTTACATTTAAAACAGGTGACAAAGGTAGTTCTAACCATGTGGGCTATTTGTGGCCCATGTCGGAAATCTTTGCATGAAAAAACTTCCCAGTCTTGTGACAACCCACTGCTTTATTAAAGGATTTTTTACTGGCCTTGCTATGTCTCGGCCAAGGAGGAATACAATCCCACCTCACATCATTGGTGCGGTGCTACATTGGATCCTACCATCGGTTGGAGTTGTGAAGATAAATGTTTATGCTGTCATAAGTAAGAACATTGACAGATGTGAGATAGTTGCAATAGCTCGAGACAAGAAATGGCAGTTGATTAGAGCATCAACTATTGCTTTATCTGGACATGATGATCAAGAGTTACTGGATCAGAGGCGCTAACATGTAGAGAAGCTATTGTGTTGGCTCATGACTCATCAATTCAGAGGGCGGTGGTGGCCAACGATTACTTGAGAGTAATTAACACGTTGCATGAGTCACTTAAGACAACCTACGTAGCATTCACTGAGGAGATCAAAGAAGGAAGCAAGGAGTTCAACTATAATAAAAGAGTTACAAGGTATATACATAGAGGAATTGAATGAAGAAACTTAGATAGTTGTAGTTTTATTTCTTTTCAGGAAATTGTAGTTAGGTCATGCATGTTGGTGCCATGTTGCCGACGTGGATACAGCAATGCACGATCTCCCTTTCTTCTGGCAACAACCCCGCGATAGCCCTCTTCGGAGGAGCATGGAGACCATGCTTTGGGGGGGGGGTTGCATCACCATCCTCCCCGAAGCCATGAGAGCAGTAAAGTAGGACGTGGCACGAAGCGTCACAGTAGGCCATCGTCTGTTTTTGGTATGGCACCTTCTATTTATATTGTTTTGTCATGCTTTGTTAGTTTCGATGAGCATATGATGTTTTATGAGAGTCAGTCTTACGCTCTTAGCAGAGGGTCACTAAGTAGTACTAGGGTAAAGAGTTAGTGTATATGGTGCCACCTCTATCCGAAATTTTTGTATTGTGCAACTCTTTTTCTATGTACTAGATCAATTAATTTATAGTGTTGGCAGCCTCACTGTCACATTGCACAAAAAAGGGAGAAGATGTGGGTGAGAGGCAATAGGAGACAATGATGCATCGGTAGTTCTACCTATTACCTGCCATAAAATCACCATGAGTTGAGTAACTTCGGCAGAAGCTCTCCGGAATCATCATATATGTAGAACTACCGATTTATGGAGTAACTGCATCGGTAATTCTATGAGATGATCATAAAATTACTCAATGCAGCTCTGTGAGGAGAGCTATAACCTGCCATAAAAGTGACTAACTATATCTCACCCCCACAATCATGAATTGTGACATCCACACCCTACACTTTGGTAGAAGCTCTCTCTCCCTACGCATGCTCTGGTAGAAGCCCACCTTTCCCTTTGTCTAGATCACAATGATCCAATATGGAACATAGTGCCGGTACCACTTGTTAGAATTTATGCGAGTAGACCATTGGGGGAATTAGACGAGGGATGCGACAATTGACAATGAGGTTGAGACGTCAACCTACATAGGCCCGTGACATGATTAAGGATGCTCATTCCCATGTGCTTAATGGAAATAGTGTAATCAATAAAAACCCACATAAGTCATATAACACATCACAAACATCGCACTACAGGAGGGTCCGGTCACCCCTTCCACACCCGCATGTACCATCCCCTTCATGATCATGTGTGGCTATCCACAATCCCCTTTATATATTATGTATGGGTTACATGTGTTTTACTCAAATCCCTACCCTCAGTATACACCAAATCCAACTATAGTGCTAAAAACATATTCAACAGTATTTCCAAATTTCCAACAACAAGTTCACATAACTAGATGATAAATTATATGTGAAGGCATTACAAGAAATTACTACCTCCATCATGGTTTATTAGCCCCCTTCGTATTTTGTGCTACATTTTGACTATAGATTTAACTAACAAAATGTTAGTGCATGTCATAAAAAATTATATCGTTGGATTGGTATTAGAGCATAGTTTCCAATGATATTATTTTTTATAACATGCACTAATATTTTATTAGTTAAATCTAAGTCCAAAGTTTGGCATAAAATAATAAATGGGATTAATAAACCAGGACGGAGGTAGTAGCTAAGATTCTACATGGGAATGAACAGAAGTCTACCACCTATTGGAAGAGAGGGCATGCTTGGTTTCTAGGGAGGAAGATGTTCAAGAGCAACTGTAGTGGGAATTTTCTTTCACATTTTGGTGGGTTTCCATCCAAGAAAGTGCCACTATTTCCCCCTGCATTTAACCGAATCGAGATGTGTCCCTAAAGCGGCAAAAACACTTTAGGAGCATGTATGTGTAAACTATAACATCTCTCATTAATTTTCTAACATAATTGCAAAGTTGTTTGTGACGCCCAGATAATTAAGCTACAGTGATCCCACGCTAATGGTGCCACGTCATCATGGTTAGTGCTGCTAATATATTGTTAGATCAAAACCGGTCCAAAATTCAAATTCAAAGTTTGGTAAATAATAAAAGTTTTCAAACATTAAAATAAAAATGTTCGGGTTTTACTAAATATTACATAGATAAATATGGTGTAGTAAACACATTTTTATAAAAAGCTTAAATAATTTAAAATGATTTAAAATAGAAAAGAAAATAAATAAAAGAAAGAAAATACAAAAGAGAAAACAAACAAAAAAAAGAAGAAGAAAAGGAAAAGGACCCCCCGGGCCAGCCGACCCAACATGCCGGCCCATTCGGCCGCACAGACCGGCCCAACCCCTCCCCTCCATAACCCCCCACCAGGGGGAAACCCTAACCCCATCCACCCCGTCACCCACTCGGCCCCCTCCTCTCTCCCGATCTGGATCGGGATCCAGAGGGGGCCGACGCCGCTCGACGACGCCCCGCCGCCACACGACGCCGCCCGGAACCCCCCCTATCCGGACCACCTCGCCGGCCTGCTCCTCGTCGACGCCGTCCCCGTCCCCCTCCACCACGGTCCTCCCCGACCTCCATCGAGCACGCTGCCCGTTCCCTACGCACCCCGGTGAGGACCCCGGTACTCCTTCTCCCCATCCCCTCTCGCCGACGCTTGCCTCGCTCCGGTGCCGCGCTCGTCGCGCCCCGGTCCTTCCCTTCCCTACACTGTCGCCGGCGCCGTCCCGTGCGCGCACGCTCCGTCGTGACCGCGCCCATTCCCCTTTCACCATGCCGGCGTCGCAGTCACCGCCGTCGACCTCACCCCACTCCTGCAACCACCCCCCTGCTTCGGCGCCCTGTCGGCTCCGGTCGCGCCCTAGCCGTTTGGCTCGGCCTCCCCCGTGACGCCCAGGCCGCGTCCGCGTGCTCCCGCGCCTCCCCACGCCCGCCGTCACCACGCCACTCCCGTCGTCGCCCGCGAGCCCCGTGGTGCCCCTGTTTTCCCCCTCCGTTGCTGCTGGCCCGCGTCCGCGGCCACCCTCTCCGTCGACGACCCGTCTCCGGCCGCCGCGACCAGCGTTTCCCCTGGCCGACGCCGTGGCCGCCGGCGCCCTGCTGCGCTAGGTCAGGGGCTCCGCCCGCTAACCGGCGCCCCGCAGCCCCCCTGCGCCCGCGTGCCCATGTGCCCGCTAACCCGCATCAGCCCCTCTGGGCCAATGACAAACGGGGCCTGCGCCCCCGAACGATTAAAAATAATAATAATAAATATAATTAAATACTAAATAATCAATTAATTAACTAAATAATTAAATTAATTAATTCTGTTAAATCAATTAATTAAATTAGTTAACCTAATTAATTGTAGTTAATAAACCTAATCATTTTAGTTAGACTAACTAAACCTGATTAGTTAGTCTTAGACAATGTCAACCGGGACCCACTGGTCAGGTTGACTAGTCAGCCACTGTTGACTGCTGACGTCAGCATGACATCATGCTGACGTCGTAAATCTATTTTCGAATTAAATTAAATAATTAACTAAATTCCAGAAATTAATAAAATCTTTAGAAAATCATATCTTTTAAACCGTAACTCGGATTAAATTATTTTCAACATGAAAGTTTCTCAGAATGACGAGACGAATCCGGATACGCAGCCTGTTCGTCCGCCACACACCCCTAACATATGGAACATGCAACTTTCCCCCCTCCGGTTCATCTGTTCGAAAACGCGAAACACCGGGGATACTTTCCCGGATGTTTCACCCTTTCGTCGGTATCACCCACTACCGTGTTAGGGCACACCTAGCACCGCGTATTGCCATGTTACGCTTTGTGATGCTTTGATTGCTCTGTTATTTATTGTGTTCCCCTTTTGTTACTTCTTTTCGGTAGACCCCGAGACGGTCCGCGACCCCCAGTTCGACTACGGTGTTGACGACTCGTCCTTCTTGCCAGAGCAACCAGGAAAGCCACCCCTTTGATCACCAGATATCGCCTACTCTTCTCTATATTGCTTGCATTAGAGTAGTGTAGCATGTTACTGCTTTCAGTTAATCCTATACTGCTGCATAGCCTGTCCTTGCTAGTACTGTTGTTACCTTTACCTTCTATCCTACTGCTTAGTATAGGATGCTAGTGTTCCATCAGTGGCCCTACATTCTTGTCCGTCTGCCATGCTATACTACTCGGCTGTGATCACTTCGGGAGGTGATCACGGGCATATACTATATACTTTACACTATTACATTACCTGTGGTACTATTCGGAGATGGGTGCTGAAAGGAAGGGTGGCTCCATCCCGGTAGAGGTGGGCCTGGGTTCCCGACGGCCCCCGACTGTTACTTTGTGGCGGAGCGACAGGGTAGGTTGAGACCACCTAGGAGAGAGGTGGGCCTGGCCCTGGTCGGCGTTCGCGGATACTTAACACGCTTAACGAGATCTTGGTATTTGATCTGAGTCTGGCCATTTGGTCTATACGCACTAACCATCTACGCGGGAGTAGTTATGGGTATCCCGGCGTCGTGGTATCAGCCAAAGCCTTCGTGACGTCAGCGACTGAGCGGCGCGCGCCGGATTGGAACGTAAGCCCGCTCTTGTATTAAGGGGGCTAGTTCTGCTTTCGGCCGCCCTCGCAACGTGCAGGTGTGCTAAGGGCGATGGGCCCAGACCCATGTGCGCTTAGGTTTAGACCGGCGTGCTGGCCTCTCTGTTGTGCCTAGCTGGGGCTGCGACGTGTTGATCTTCCGCGGCTGGGCATGACCCAGGAAAGTGTGTCCGGCCAAATGGGATCAAGCGTGTTGGGTTATGTGGTGCACCCCTGCAGGAAAGTTAATCTATTCGAATAGCCGTGATCTTCGATAACATGACGACTTGGAGTTGTACCTTGACCTTATGACAACTAGAACCGGATACTTAATAAAACACACCCTTCCAAGTTCCACAGACAACCCGGTGATCGCTTTTCCACAGGGCGACGAGGGGAGGATCGTCGGGTAGGATTATTCTATGCGATGCTACTGGAGATGCTACTTGGAGATGCTACTTGGAGGACTTCAATCTACTCTCTTCTACATGCTGCAAGACGGAGGCTGCCAGAAGCGTAGTCTTCGATAGGACTAGCTATCCCCCTCTTATTTTGGCATTCTGCAGTTCAGTCCACTGATATGGCCTCCTTACACATATACCCATGCATATGTAGTGTAGTTCCTTGCTTGCGAGTACTTTGGATGAGTACTCACGGTTGCTTTCTCCCCCCTTTTCCCCCCTTTCCTTTCTTTCTGGTTGTCGCAACCAGATGCTGGAGTCCAGGAGCCAGACGCTACCGTCGATGACGACTCCTACTACCGGAGGTGCCTACTACTACGTGCAGCCCGCTGACGACGACCAGGAGTAGTTAGGAGGATCCCAGGCAGGAGGCCTACGCCTCTTTCGATCTGTATCCCAGTTTGTGCTAGCCTTCTTAAGGAAAACTTGTTTAACTTATGTCTGTACTCAGATATTGTTGCTTCCGCTGACTCGTCTATGATCGAGCACTTGTATTCGAGCCCTCGAGGCCCCTGGCTTGTATTATGATGCTTGTATGACTTATTTTATTTGTAGAGTTGTGTTGTGATATCTTCCCGTGAGTCCCTGATCTTGATCGTACATGTTTGCGTGTATGATTAGTGTACGATTGAATCAGGGGCGTCACAAGTTGGTATCAGAGCCGACTGCCTATAGGATCCCCCTTTCTAACTCCTTGGCCAAAGTCGAGTCTAGACTTTACAAAACTTTTACTGACATGGCTGTGCGGCCCATGGGCCCACGTCGCCATTGGGTGGTATTAGGATCTTTTACTCCTTGTCTATACTCTGGGACTCTAATCTCTCTTCTATTCGGGTTAAATGAATTTTGCTAAATCTAACATTAGGATCTCGTTATCACTTTCTCCCGGAGAGCCCCTCACTCCAGATGATTGCTTGGTGCGCCGAAGGATTCCAAAGATACCCTCTGATGTTCTCACGAGACTTTGTGCCTGTTGCTTTTGCAATTCCCTACCATTGAAATATCCCTATGGATAAATACATACATCTGTTGTTCTTACTTTTGTTCCCAGTTGATCTTGTCATTGGAAGATACCCTGAAATTCTCTCTATTGATCCGAGAATACTTTGTGCGTACAGCCTTGCAGTTCCTTTCCACCTGAATACCCCTACGGATAATTTCTCGCCCTTATCGAGTATCCAATCATCCCCAGTTGTTCATGTGTTTCACAATGGTCTTTGAAATACTATTCAATCCTCCAAAATTCCTCAGTAGCTTATTGCTCTGCAATACTTGTCTGCTTGCATTATGGATGCTTTCCATATGTCTGGCAATATTCGTTAGTATCCTTAGACACCGTCATTTTGATCCTATTGATTCAACAGGAGTGCGAATGCACGCAATCATCAGTTGATCCTTTTAAATTATCTTTCTGGCCCAGACGTCATTTTGAACATGGGCTTGTTCTCGACCAATCAAATTGCCGTCGATTGTAACCCTAAGTTTGTTCAACTTATCCATCCTTAATCAGAGCGTTGCTTCTGATCCCTTGAATTTGAAATCATAATTCCTTTGCAATTGAGCTTTGAATTAGTCAGTTGTTTCTATAATCCAATGCCTTTGCATTGTTTCTTCCTTTGATTATGTCGGTGCTCACATCAGCTTTGTTATGGACCATCAGATCCTTGTTGGATTTTAACTGACAACATCCTTCAGGTTCAATCACTTTGGAAGTTCTCTCCCTAATACATAATGCCATTGGTAAATCCTATCCCTTGATGTGGCCAACCATGCTCTACTTTCGAGCTGGTGATATTTACTATTGAAGCTTGTGGTATATGTTTCCACGATGCCCCGATGGGTTGAACCTATGCCTTCCTTAATATGTGTGAACTCGAAAGTTTTCACGAGTCATACTCTTCTGGTATTTTGCCAGATAAAATTTCAACACTACAGCTTCATCGAACGTGAGAAGTGAATGAAAGATTATACATTGAAGAAGTGGGAGTCGACCTTGAACCTTGTGTGCATGCCCATGGACACGATGTAGATCTTATCATTAAAAGCTTCTCTTAAATTAATTATTCCCTTGGTATAAGTTCAACTTATATCTGGGATCTGGCCTTTTGCAATCGTGGTTCCGACCATATGTTCTTCCTTGATCCCATTTCTTGGGCAAGTTTAAGCACTTGTCCTCTGCAAAGCAGTACCCCAGTCCAACCTCTACGTTGGTCTATCGTCGAGTATTACCCCTGGTATCTCGAGGATATCATGTCATTGCACTACATTACCCTGTCCTTTGATGGAGTACTACCTTTACCCTGTCTTTGTCACTTCATGCTTCTGGGTTGTTTGTTAACCGAGAAAACCGATAAGTGAATCGATTCAGCACTCCGATTCAATAACTCTAAGTAATTTTCGTTGCTTACGAGTTTAATAATCCTTTAAGTCATTCCTAGCCTGATCAGCTATATCATCATCATACTATTTTTTTAACTATGCTACCTGGTCCTTATTCCCGGAGCACAACTTTCAACGATGAACTAAGCTTGCGTCGATTTTCGTCGTCATATCATTTCTCCTTGAACAACAAACTTGATTTCGAGTTTGTGTCCTAACCGGGGTTCCAATAAACTTTCGCTTCATCATTCGTTTGACTTGATGTCATGTCGATCAATTACATCTTCGTGTAACCTCTCGACAAATGTGTCGTGATCATCATCAACCTTGTGAGCTCTTCCAGGATATCAATCGGATTCATGATGAGAAATACCATCCTTGCCTCGATGATTTGTGTTATCATCAACCACTTTACTGCCTTCCCTCCAACACAAACTTGTTCGTGTTTTGTGTTATACCTTGAGTTCCTTACTATCCAGCAGTTGATCTTCTTTACCTTGGAGCATTAACATCTCTTATGTCATCAATGTTGTGAGAATTTCACCACCTCTTAAGAATTCTTGATACATGTGATACTTCTCACCATCACCATTCTTCTTGGTCCTCGTGTTGATTCCAACCGGGGTACCAACAAGTGAACGGTGCAGTTTGGATTCTGCCCTTCTAGCAACCCTATTGCTTTGATGTTAATGGTCGGCCGTTCATTCTTGGACTATTGATTATTGAATCACCATTCTGACGTTGGTCGTGCAACCCAACCATATTTCGGGCGCACCTTTTAACCAATGTTTAATTGTGTATGTTTTCCTCGAGCATACTACATTATATCATTTGAATTGACAAGTGTCATCTTCTTGTTCACCTTATTGTGGAAATCCATCCGTTTGGAACTCTCGATGAATTGTCGCTGAGCCCATCAGCCACCTCCTCATCCCCTCCTTGGTTTAATGATGAACTATTGTTTTAGGAACCCGCTCCCATAGTTCATTTCTCAAGAATCTTGCAATGTCATTTCATCGATTTGTGTGACACCTTTTCTTCTTGGACATCCTGAGTCTGAGGTATCATGGCACCAATCAGTTCTGAATCTCGGCCAGATATGATGGTTGCGACAACTTTCCAAGAGTTATGATGTTGGTCCTTTGATGACCCGATAACATGATGTCATGCCTAGCACCCCCCCTGCTGGAGGACCTATCATTATGATTTCTTTTGCAAGATAACCATTCTTCCTAGAGGAAATTGTAAGACCTATTTTATAAGTTGCTCCTGATGGATCATTTGTGTATCCAGAGTCTGGCCCTTGATTGAAACCCCATATCATTTCTACCTCGAAGCATGACTATGATAATCCGCTCTTCAACAAGAACATTGGAGGCGCGATGCTAAATGTTTCTTGGTCAGCTATCCAAACACCGTTGTATGGGTAACATCTTGATTAATCCTTGCCTCTTTATCTGAATGGTTGGGTACTTGCTCTCCTACCCTGTATGCCATGTTCTGCTTGTCCATGGGAAGGATATGCTCCTAATAATTGTGTGTGATCATAATTTTCCTTCCCATTGTTCTGTTTAATCTAATAATCGTGTTTTCCTTTCCATTCTTTTGTTTAACCTTTCCTGTAATCTGAGTTAGCTGAGCAGAGATAATTCCCTGCTTAGGTAAGCACCTTTTTGTACCACTCTGTCGGTAAGACCCTGTTACTATTGTTAATGACATTCCGGTAACCACCGATGGGTGAGAACTTTGCCAATTGGTTCGCCTCGTTCAATGAACGAAAAATGGTTCTCTTCGTCCCTCGCCCTTGGTACCGAAGTTGTTGCCGACATATTTGACAGTCTCTTCTCTGACGTGCCTTGCTATCATGACCATGCAAGCTGTCAACGCCTTTCTACTTTTAACCCACATGGTGGGCCCATAACCCACAGTTCCACAGGATCGAAACCTGACTCTCCTGTACACCCCATGTTCCCAAGGTTGTTCCTCGCGCATGGCCTCGTATGTAATTCACGAGCGACCTTCTGAGAGATCATCAATTCTTGTATCAGACATAATACTTATTCCCGTTGCTTTGAACCTCCTTTCACGCCCTGTTCCAGGCATCGAATGATTGCCAGCTCCTTACTTTGCTCTCGATGTTTTCTTAAGTTTCTATTCGAGAGTTACATCACCTTCCCTGATGTTATCGACCAGATAGTCGACCTTGTAGAGGTCTGTTCTCCTGGAATTTTTTTCTCTCTCTCTTTTCCTTCGTAAGTACGATGGAGTTCCCGAAGCAAGGATGCCTACTTCATCATGATGACCGGAGCAGAGAAATGAAGACATCAAAGAAAGGAATTAACTTCTTCGAGAAGAGCAACCAACACCGAGAAGACCCGTTAGAATTTTGTAACCAATTCCCTTCCCCCTTACTCCCGCTCCTAAATCTCGGGACGAGATTTCTTGTAGTGGAGGAGAATTGTGACGCCCAGATAATTAAGCTATAGTGATCCCACGCTAATGGTGCCATGTCACCATGGTTACTGCTGCTAATCTATTGTTAGATCAAAACCGGTCCAAAATTCAAATTCAAAGTTTGGTAAATAATAAAAGTTTTCAAACATTAAAATAAAAATGTTTGGGTTGTACTAAATATTACATAGATAAATATGGTGTAGTAAACACATTTTTATAAAAAGCCTAAATAATTTAAAATGATTTAAAACAGAAAAGAAAATAAATAAAAGAAAGAAAATACAAAAGAGAAAACAAACAAAAAAAAGAAGAAGAAAAGGAAAAGGACCCCCCGGGCCAGCCGACCCAACAGGCCAGCCCATTCGGCCGCACAGACCGGCCCAACCCCTCCCCTCCATAACCCCCACCAGGGGGAAACCCTAACCCCATCCACCCCGTCACCCACTCGCCCCCCTCCTCTCTCCCGATCTGGATCGGGATCCAGAGGGGGCCGACGCCGCTCGACGACGCCCCGCCGCCACACGACGCCGCCCGGAACCCCCCCATCCGGACCACCTCGCCGGCCTGCTCCTCGTCGACGCCGTCCCCGTCCCCCTCCACCACGGTCCTCCCCGACCTCCATCGAGCATGCTGCCAGTTCCCTACGCACCCCGGTGAGGACCCCGGTACTCCTTCTCCCCATCCCCTCTCGCCGGCGCTTGCCTCGCTCCGGTGTCGCGCTCGTGGCGGCCCGGTCCCTCCCTTCCCTACACTGTCGCCGGCGCCGGCCCGTGCGCGCACGCTCCGTCGTGACCGCGCCCATTCCCCTTTCACCACGCCGGCGTCGCAGTCACCGCCGTCGACCTTACCCCACTCCTGCAACCACCCCCCTGCTTCGGCGCCCTACCGGCTCCGGCCGCGCCCTGGCCGTCTGGCTCGGCCTCTCCCGTGACGCCCAGGCCGCGTCCGCGTGCTCCCCACGCCCGCGGTCACCA
>NC_041389.1:547231271-547313863 GCF_002162155.2 Triticum dicoccoides
GTGGCGCCCCTATTTTCCCCCTCCGCTGCTGCTGGCCCGCGCCCGCGGCCACCCTCTCCGTCGACGACCCGTCTCCGGCCGCCGCGACCGGCGTTTCCCCTGGCCGACGCCGTGGCCGCCGGCGCCTTACTGCGCCGGGTCATGGGCTCCTCCCGCTAACGGGCGCCCCGCAGCCCCCCCTGCGCCCGCGCGCCCATGCGCCCGCTAACCCGCATCAGCCCCTCTGGGCCAATGACAAACGGGGCCTGCGCCCCAAAACGATTAAAATAATAATAATAATAAATATAATTAAATACTAAATAATCAATTAATTAACTTAATTAATTCTGTTAAATTAATTAATTAAATTAGTTAACCTAATTAGTTGTAGTTAATAAACCTAATCATTTTAGTTAGACTAACTAAACCTGATTAGTTAGTCTTAGACAATGTCAACCGGGACCCACTGGTCAGGTTGACTAGTCAGCCACTGTTGACTGCTGACGTCAGCATGACATCATGTTGATGTCGTAAATCTATTTTCGAATTAAATTAAATAATTAATTAAATTCTGGAAATTAATAAAATCTTTAGAAAATCATATCTTTTAAACCGTAACTCGGATTAAATTATTTTCAACATGAAAGTTGCTCAGAACGACGAGACGAATCCGGATACGCAGTCTGTTCGTCCGCCACACACCCCTAACATATCGAACACGCAACTTTCCCCCCTCCGGTTCATCTGTTCGAAAACGCGAAACACCGGGGATACTTTCCCGGATGTTTCCCCATTTCGCCGGTATCACCTACTACCGCGTTAGGGCACACCTAGCACCGCGTATTGCCATGTTACGC
This sequence comes from Triticum dicoccoides, assembly GCF_002162155.2. NCBI lineage: Eukaryota > Viridiplantae > Streptophyta > Magnoliopsida > Poales > Poaceae > Triticum > Triticum dicoccoides. The sequence goes on from NC_041389.1 coordinate 547,232,108, forward strand.
TTTGCGATGCTTTGATTGCTTTGTTATTTATTGTGTTCCCCTTTTGTTACTTCTTTCCGGTAGACCCCGAGACGGTCGGCGACCCCCAGTTCGACTACGTTGTTGACGACTCGTCCTTCTTGCCAGAGCAGCCAGGCAAGCCCCCCCTTTGATCACCAGATATCGCCTACTCTTCTCTATACTTCTTGCATTAGAGTAGTGTAGCATGTTACTGCTTTCAGTTAATCCTATACTGCTGCATAGCCTGTCCTTGCTACTACTATTGTTACCTTTACCTGCTATCCTACTGCTTAGTATAGGATGCTAGTGTTCCATCAGTGGCCCTACATTCTTGTCCGTCTGCCATGCTATACTACTGGGCTGTGATCACTTTGGGAGGTGATCACGGGCATATACTATATACTTTACACTATTACATTACCTATGGTACTGTTCGGAGATGGGGGCTGAAAGGACGGGTGGCTCCATCCCGGTAGAGGTGGGCCTGGGTTCCCGACGGCCCCCGACTGTTACTTTGTGGCGGAGCGACAGGGCAGGTTGAGACCACCTAGGAGAGAGGTGGGCCTGGCCCTGGTCAGCGTTCGCGGATACTTAAACACGCTTAACGAGATCTTGGCCATTTGGTCTATACGCACTAACCATCTACGCAGGAGTAGTTATGGGTATCCCGGCATCGTGGTATCAGCCGAAGCCTTCGTGACGTCAGCGACTGAGCGGCGCGCGCCGGATTGGAACGTAAGCCTGCTCTTGTATTAAGGGGGCTAGTTCTGCTTTCGGCCGCCCTCGCAACGTGCAGGTGTGCTAAGGGCGATGGGCCCAGACCCCTGTGCGCTTAGGTTTAGACCAGCGTGCTGGCCTCTCTGTTGTGCCTAGGTGGGGCTGCGACGTGTTGATCTTCCGCGGCCGGGCATGACCCAGGAAAGTGTGTCCGGCCAAATGGGATCAAGCGTGTTGGGTTATGTGGTGCACCCCTGCAGGGAAGTTAATCTATTCGAATAGCCATGATCTTCGGTAACAGGACGACTTGGAGTTGTACCTTGACCTTATGACAACTAGAACCTGATACTTAATAAAACACACCCTTCCAAGTTCCACAGACAACCCGGTGATCGCTTTTCCACAGGGCGACGAGGGGAGGATCGCCGGGTAGGATTATGCTATGCGATGCTACTGGAGATGCTACTTGGAGATGCTACTTGGAGGACTTCAATCTACTCTCTTCTACATGCTGCAAGACGGAGGCTGCCAGAAGCGTAGTCTTCGATAGGACTAGCTATCCCCCTCTTATTCTGGCATTCTGCAGTTCAGTCCACTGATATGGCCTCCTTACACATATACCCATGCATATGTAGTGTAGTTCCTTGCTTGCGAGTACTTTGGATGAGTACTCATGGTTGCTTTCTCCCCCCTTTCCCCCCCTTTCCTTTCTTTCTGGTTGTCGCAATCAGATGCTGGAGTCCAGGAGCCAGACGCTACCGTCGACGACGACTCCTACTACCGGAGGTGCCTACTACTACGTGTAGCCCACTGACAATGACCAGGAGTAGTTAGGAGGATCCCAGGCAGGAGGCCTACGCCTCTTTCGATCTGTATCCTAGTTTGTGCTAGCCTTCTTAAGGCAAACTTGTTTAACTTATGTATGTACTCAGATATTGTTGCTTCCGCTGACTCGTCTATGATCGAGCACTTGTATTCGAGCCCTCGAGGCCCCTGGCTTGTATTATGATGCTTGTATGACTTATTTTATTTGTAGAGTTGTGTTGTGATATCTTCCCGTGAGTCCCTGATCTTGATCGTACACGTTTGTGTGTATGATTAGTGTATGATTGAATCAGGGGCGTCACATTGTTACTTCACATTTATGATTTTACCTTTGCTGGATCGAAGAGGCCATGATGATCATGTACAAGGAGAAAGAAAAGCACACAGAAATATCATGTGTATGGTGCATCACTGGATAATTCAAAATAATTGTGAGAAGTGGAGGGATTGGCATATCCTCCAATGGTATGAGAAAAAAAAGGAAAATACCTCTATCAATTCTTCTATTCCCATTCATAGTACCTAGTCTACCAGGATGGAAGAAGATGGGTCACAAAGTGTAGATATAGGTGGGACCACGGATGAGCACTAGACGGCCGAGGAGACATAAATAGAAGGAGAAAGCAAAGATAAGCAGAATCTTGGACAAAGAAATGAGCTATATGATGCGGTGAAGGACGAGAAGAGGGTGGGATGGTATCAATTTCATATCGCTTCAAAAATAGAAGGTGACAATGAGAATGAGAAACTTGCAACATATGGTGATAATGGAGGCAGAGAAGCTTGACTTGAGCATGTTTACTGGGAGTCCTAGACCCATGTCATGTGACAGAATTGTTATGTATGAGAACCAAAAGAAGTATGTGGATGCTATGTGAGCTATGATGGTCACTCGCGTTACCACCGACGGTGTTTGATGCAGCTACTTCTATTTGTGTTTTTTACTATCAAATTATGTGTGAAGGTTTTATTACTAGTTTGGTAGGATGCCTTATGACATATGACATGTAACGATGCAAAGCATATAGAGTAAGGAGATGCCTGAGCGGTGCAGGTTTTTCAGACATGGTTCTACGCACACCCTATATAGCATTTTAATTTTAAAAACTATCAGAAATATCAAATAATTCTGAAACTTATTCATGGCTAACATAATTGAATGTTGTTTTCATGTGTGAAATTTTGCGAAGAAATGACCTTGGTGTTCTTCTAGTGAAAAAACTAAATTGCAACTTCGAAAAATAGCTAGCACATAAAACAACTGAAGTCAATTCTTCGCGAAACTTTACAGGCAAATACTATATTAGCTGTATGCGTTACAAAAAGGTTTTTGAATTTTTGAATTTTTTATATAGTTTTCAATTAGGAATTTAGGATACACCTACAGCCAGGTTATTTTGGGATGCATGCATATATAATAACTAGCACATATGCCCGTGCGTTGCAACGGGAGAGAAAATTATCGTGTCCATCAAAACATTCACCAGCGCGACACAGCAGCCTCTGGATGATGCCACCCATGGATGGTAGTGGGGAAAATGAGGTGGGCTCCTGCCCGATGACGCCCAAAACAGAAGCGCATCAGTGCGGGCTTCGACTAGTTGAAGCGGTAGTTGGTGAAGATGTGATGGTATGCCGTGTGCATGCATGCACCTTGTACACGTCCAACACTCTCCCATCTAATGCTCCTGGATGATTTTATATGTCTAGGTTCTCGATGAGTACTTGAAGGAAATATGCCGTACAGGCAATAATAAAGTTTTTATTTATATTTCCTTATATCATGATAAATGTTTATTATTCATGGTAGAATTGTATTAACCGGAAACTTAGTACATGTGTGAATACATAGACAAAACAAAGTGTCCCTAGTATGCCTCTACTTGACTAGCTTGTTAATCAAAGATGGTTATGTTTCCTGACCATAGACATGTGTTATCATTTGATGAACGGGATCACATCATTAGAGAATGATGTGATGGACAAGACCCATCCGTTAGCTTAGTATAATGATCGTTAAGTTTTATTGCTATTGCTTTCTTCATGACTTGTACATGTTCCTCTGACTATGAGATTATGCAACTCCCGAATACCGGAGGAACACCTTGTGTGCTATCAAACGTCACAACATAACTGGGTAATTATAAAATGCTCTACAGGTGTCTCAGAAGGTGTGTGTTGGGTTGGCATATATCAAGATTAGGATTTGTCACTCCGTTTATCGGAGAGGTATCTCTAGGACCTCTCGGTAATGCTCATCACTATAAGCCTTGAAAGCAATGTGACTAATGAGTTAGTTGCGAGATGAAGCATTACGGAACGAGTAAAGAGACTTGCTGGTAACGAGATTGGACTAGGTATGAAGATACCGACGATCGAATCTCGGGCAGGTAACGTACCGATGACAAAGGGAACAACATATGTTGTTGTGCGGTTTGACCGATAAAGATCTTCGTAGAATATGTAGGAGCCGATATGAGCATCTAGGTTCCACTATTGGTTATTGATCGGAGACATGTCTCGATAATGTCTACATAGTTCTCGAACCCGTAGGGTCCGCACGCTTAACGTCCGATGACGATTTGTATTATGAGTTATGTGTTTTGGTGCCTGAAGTTTGTTCGGAGTCCCGAATGAGATCACGAACGTGACGAGGAGTCTCGAAATGGTCGAGACAAAAAGATTGATATATTGAAAGGTTATGTTCGGACACCGGAAAGGTTTTGGAAAGGTTCGGGCATTTTTCGGAGTACCGGGAGGTTACCGGAACCCCCCAGGGGAAGTATTGGGCCTTAATGGGCTTTTGTGGAAAGGAGAGGAGGGCCGTAGGGTGCCCCCCCCATGGCAGGTCCGAATTGGACTAGGGAGGGGGTGGTTCCCCCCTCTTTCCTTCTCCCTCTCTTACTCCTTCCGTCTCTCCCCCTCTTGGAAAAGGGAAGGGGACTCCAAATAGGATTGGGAACTCTAGTTGGACTCCCTCTATAGGCGTGCCCCTCCTTGGCCAGCCTCCTCCTCCTTCCTCCTTTATATACGGGGGCAGGGGGCACCCCAAAGCACAACAGTTGTTTTCTTAGCCGTGTGCGGTGCCCCCCTCCACAGTTTAACATCTCGGTCATATCGTCGCAGTGCTTAGGCGAAGCCCTGCGCCGGTAACATCATCAACACCGTCGCCACACTGTCGTGCTGACAGAACTCTCCCTCGTCCTCAACTGGATCAAGAGCTCGAAGGACGTCATCATGTTGAACGTCTGCTGAACACGGAGGTGCTGTACATTCGGTACTTGGATCAGCTGGATCGTGAAGACGTTCAACTACATCAACCGTCTTACTAAACGCTTCCGCTTTTGGTCTACGACAGTACGTTGACACACTCTCCCATCTCGTTGCTATGCATCTCCTAGATAGATCTTGCGTGATCATAGGAATTTGTTTGAATTACTATGTTCCCCTACAGTGGCATCAGAGCCAGGTCTATGCGTAGATGATATGCATGAGTAGAACACAAAGAGTTGTGGGCGATAATAGTCATACTGCTTACTGATACATCTCCAACATATTTATAATTTTTGATTATTCCATGATGCTTTATTATCAATCTTGGAGAATGAGAAACCAACTAAGCTTAGGGATGCCCCTGAGTAGCATCCCCTCTTTCTTCTAACGACCATCGGTATTTTACTCGAGGCTATATTTTTATTCATCACATGATATGTGTTTTGCTTGGAGCGTCTTGTATGATATGTGTCTTTGCTTGTTTTATTTTGTGTTTTAAGTGATCAATCCTTGCTGGACACACCTATTTGAGAGAGCCAAAATTATGTCATGACTTGTTAGACTTGATCTCTATGCTTCACTTAAATTTTTATGAGCAATGGACTTGCTCTAGTGCTTCACTTATATCTTTTTGAGCACAGTGTGCTTAGTATTTTTGAAGAAATGCTCTCTTGCTTCACTTAGATTTATTTGAGAGTTAGTAAAATTTTGAAGAAATTATCTCTTGCTTCACATAAATTATTTTGAGAGAAAGAAAATATGTTATGCTCATGATCTTCACTTATATTTGTTTGAGCTTATGAAAAGCAACACATGAAAATTAGTCCCAAAGTGATAGATATCCAAGAAGGATAGCGAAAGAAAAATTTATGTCATGAAGATCATTGGAAAAATTAAACTTGATTCTTAGTAATAGTTTTGAGATATGATGATGTGATATGTGAGTTATGTTGATGAGTAATTGTGCTCTAGTAAGAATATTGGTGTTAAGATTTGTTATTCCCTATGAATGCACGAAAGTAAATAATCATGCAATGAAAATTATATCCTACTTATGGTGCATTACTCGGTGTTAGTTATGCTTAATGCTTGCTTATGAGATTATTAGTTTCTTGGTTGGTCGCTTCTCAATCTTTTTGCTAGCCTTCATTTTACACCAAGTATGACCTCTACTTGTGCATCCAAAATCCTTTAAATCAGTTTTGCCACATGAGTCCACTATATCTACCTATATGCGGTATTCTTTTGCCGTTCTAAGCAAATTTGCATGTGCCATCTCTAATTTTCAAAATAAACTTCTCTTTTGTGTGTTTGTTTCGCTCGCGGAATGGTAATGAGTGGCTAATAGTTTCCATGCTAGATGTGTTATTCTCACGACGAGTGTTTATTCACTTGTCATTGCACGAGAGTAAGGCAAAGGTTTTAGGGATGCCCAGTCCCGAAATGCAAAAATGAATTTACTTTATGTTTTCAAATAATAAATTCCTTGGAAAGTGTTGGTATGGAGGGCAATCGTGGATACGGCTAGCCATGGAAAGTGAAAGTATGGTGGAAAAAGGAATAAACTTTATTTTCTATTTGGGAACCGCCTACGATATATCTAGCATGGAAAGTGTTGGGATGCTCCAAGTCGTTTTCGTTGGTGGGATGGATACACTTCCCAAAATGTTTTTATCTCTATTTTTTTCGCTTTGAGCTCTGGCACCTCTACAAATCCCTACTTCCCTCTGCGAAGGGCCTTTCTTTTACTTTATACAATTTTTATTTTTGAAATTGAGTCTCCATCCTCTCTTATAAAAGCACCAACTAGGGGGCAATATGATCGTACTTAAGTATTGGGTGTAGCTAATATTCGAGTGTGTTTCATGAATGGATTAATGTTTGAGCATGATGGGCTAGGGATAACTTGTTTGAGCATTAATATTTTTAAAGACATGGTTGCTTGTTGATATGATTGAGTACCTCAATTATTATGTCAAACCTAGACTATTTCTTTGAATCACATAAAAGTCCAAATGTCCATGCTATAAAGAAAAGAATATGATATGACATGATAAACAACACTCCACATAAAAAGTTCTGTTTTTATCACTTACCTACTCGAGGACGAGGATGAGTTAAGCTTGGGGATGCTGATATGTCACCAATGTATCTATAATTTTTGATTATTCCATGATGTTTTATTATCAATCTTGGATGTTTTATAATCATTTTATAGTCATTTTATAACCTTTTTTTGTACTAACCTATTGACATAGTGCCAAGTGCTCGTTGCTGTTTTCCGCATGTTTTTTACATCGCAGGAAATCAATATCAGACGGAGTCCAAATGCCACGCCCATTTATGATGATTTTTTATGGACCAGAAGGAAGAAGTTGGGCCCTGGTTGCACTTGGGGGGAGTTCCGAGTAGGGGACAACCCACCAGGGAGCCCCAGGAGGCCCAGGCGCGCCCTGGTGGGCTGTGCCCACCTCGAGTGCCCCTGGACCGCCTCTTTGCTCTATAAATACCCCAATATTCCAGAAACCATAGGGGAGTCGACGAAATATTCATACAGCCACCGCAGAGTCCAGAACCACCAGATCCAATCTAGACACCATCACAGAGGGGTTCACCATTTCCATTGCTGCCTCTCCGATGATGCGTGCGTAGTTCTTTGTAGACCTTCGGGTTCATAGTTAGTAGCTAGATGGCTTCCTCTCTCTCTTGATTATCAATACAATGGTCTCTTGGAGATCCATACGATGTAAGTCTTTTGGCGGTGTGTTTGTTAGGATCTGATGAACTTCGAGTTTATGATCAGTTATATCTTTTCGTATCTGTGAAAGTTATTTGAGTTTCTTTGATCTCTTATATGCGTGATCTCTTATAGCCTAGTATTTCTTCTCCGATATTTGGGTTTTGTTTGGCCAACTTGATATATTTATCTTGCAATGGGAAGACGTGACCGGTAGTGGGTTCGATCTTACAGTGCTTGATCTAGTGACAGAAAGGGAACCGACACGTATGTATTGTTGCTACTAAGGATAAAAAGATGGGATCCATATCTGCTGCAATAGATAAACAAATCTTGTCTACATCATGTCATTGTTCTTATTGCATTACTTCGTTTTTCCATGAACTTAATACACTAGATGCATGCTGGATAGCGGTCGATGTGTGCAGTAATCATAGTAGATGCAGGCAGGAGTCGATCTACTAACCTTGGATGTGATGTCTGTGTAATGATCATTGTCTGGATATCATCATAATTATTTGAAGTTCTATCAATTGCCCAACAGTAATTTGTTCACCCACCGTTTGCTATCTTTCTCGAGAGAAGCCACTAGTGAAACCTACAGGCCCCGGGTCTTCTTTCTCATATATTTGCCTTGTGATCTACTTTTTCCTTGCTTTTTCAGATCTATTAAACCAAAATTACAAAAATACCTTGCTGCAATTTATTTGTCCCGTGATCTATTTATCCTATCTACAAATTTACCTCACGTCATTTGCCTATCTTGGGGCGCCGTACCCTGAAAGGGATTGAGAACCCCTTTAACACGTCGGGTTGTGAGGTATTGTTATTTGTGTGTAGGGGCTGTTTACGTTGTGTTGCTTGGTTCTCCTACTGGTTCGATAACCTTGGTTTCATATCTGAGGGAACTACCTACCGTTGTTGTGCTGCATCATCCCTTCCTCTTTGGGGAAATACAGATGCAGCTTCAAGCGACATCACTTACCACCAATGTCTTACTTTGATTCAGAGGTATTGTTGGATCGAGTTTCCATTACATGACATACGTGGCTGGCGGGTGTCTGTTTCTCCAACTTTAGTTCCATTACTTCGCCCGGACCGACATTACATGACTGCGTTCATGAGACTAGTTCTACCGACGTGCTTTTCCACATACGTGGCTGGCGGGTGTCTGTTTCTCCAACTTTAGTTGGATCGAGTTTGACTACGGCTGGTCCTTGTTGAAGGTTAAAACAGCACACTTAACGAAAAATCGTTGTGGTTTTGATGCGTAGGTAAGAACGGTTCTTGCTAGAAGCCCGTAGCAGCCACGTAAAACCTGCAATAACAAAGTAGAGGACGTCTAACTTGTTTTTGCAGGGCTTGTTGTGATGTGATGTGGTCAAGACATGATGTGATATAAATTGTTGTATGAGATGATCATGTTTTGTAATAGAGTTATCGGCAACTGTCAGGAGCCATATGGTTGTCGCTTTATTGCATAAAATGCAATCACCATGTAATTGCTTTACTTTATCACAAAGTGGTAGCGATAGTTGTAGTAGCAATAGTTGGCGAGATGACAACAATGCTACGATGGAGATCACGGTGTCAAGCCGGTAACGATGGAGATCATGATGATGCTTCGATGATGAAGATCATGAGCACAAGATGATGATGGCCATATCATGTCACATATTTTGATTGCATGTGATGTTTATCTTTTATGCATCTTATTTTGCTTAGTATGGCGGTAGCATTATAAGATTATCCCTTACTAAATTTCAAGGTATAAGTGTTCTCCCTGAGTATGCACCGTTGCTACCACTACTGGAATCAGCTTCTTTGCCGTCCGCCATGGAGGACGGCAAAGGCATACAAGGCTGACGGCAAAGACCTTTGTCGTCTGTCAGCTGACGGCAACATGTCCGGCTGAATGGGCTATGGCAAAGGCTTCTTTGCCGTCAGCTAGCGGACGACGAAGATGAAACGATCTTTGGCGTTAGCCGGCTGACGGCAACGGTCCTGGACGGCACACGTGACAACGTTCGGCCATTAGGGGGCTAACGGTGAGCTTTGCCGTCAGCTGGCGGACGACAAAGTAACCAAATAGGACAACCCCAGGTTGAACAGGGAGCTGCCACGTGGCACCTTTGCCGTCCGCTGACTGATGGCAAAATGCTTTGCCGTCCGCTGGCCGACGGCAAAGATCCTGTATAGCCCCAGTTTTTTCTGTTTTTTCTTAAATTCATTCAATTTGAACACACAAGTTTCAACACACAAATTTCATAAAAGACATATCCAACACACACGTTTCATCATATATACATACATAACCAACACGTACATAGTTCCATCCATACATATTACAAAAGTTTCACATTGTTCATCCAACACCGTTATCCATCCATCCATATAACAAGTTCCATCCATGCAAGTTCATCGATACAAAATAAAAGCAGAAAGGGAAAAGAAGCACTCCATCCATGCAAGCTTCCGTGAATTAAATGAGATCTAAAAAGTGGGAAACAAGAAAGTTAGAAGAAGAAGAAGAACATGAACAAGAAGAAGAAAATGAAGAAGAAGAAGAAGACTGGAATAAGAAGTAAGCATATACTTAGGTAAAATGGAGCTAACCTAGCTAATTATGCCATCTTTGAGTGAACTAAGCATATTATGCCATCTTGGTCATTTTGGAGCTAACCTAGGTAAACTTCGTCATTTTGGAGCTAACCTAGGTAAACTAGGTCATTTTGGAGCTAACCTAGCTAAAATGGATCATATTGGAGCTAACCTAGGTAAACTAGGTCATTTTGGAGCTAACCTAGGTAAACTTGGTCATTTTGGAGCTAACCTAGGTAAACTAGGTCATTTTGGAGCTAACCTAGCTAAAATGGATCATATTGGAGCTAACCTAGGTAAACTTGATCATTTTGGAGCTAACCTAGCTCAAATGGATCATATTGGAGCTAACCTAGGTTAACTTGATCATTTTGGAGCTAATCTAGCTAAAATGGATCATATTGGAGCTAACCTAGGTAAACTTGGTCATTTTGGAGCTAACCTAGGTAAAGTAGGTCGTTTTGGAGCTAACCTAGCTAAAATGGATCAAATTGGAGCTAACCTAGGTAAAGTTGGTCATTTTGGAGCTAACCTAGGTAAAATGGATCACATTGGAGCTAACCTAGGTTAAATGGGTCATTTTGGAGTTAACTTAACTAATTATGCCATTTTTGAGCTAACTAAGCATAATTATGCCATTTTTTACACAAGTAAGCCAAGTGTATATGTCATTATTGAGCAAACCTAGGAAGCTAAGCATATTAGAGATAACTTAGCATATTAGAGCTAACTTATGTCATTTCGGAGGAAACAAAGCTAAGTATATATAGATCATTCTGGAGATCTGATATACCTGACATAGTTCACTCCTCATTCTTCTTCTCCTTCTCCTTCCTCATCCTAATGCGCCAAGAGCGGCAAGGCGGTGGAGGCAGTGGGATGTAGTCTTCTACCACAATTGGCATGGTCAGGTCGCCTGGCTGTGGGATCGCCGGCGCCAACACCATCGCGAGGTCATTGTCAGGCACCACCACCATCGTGAGGCCATCTTCAGGCAGCACTATCGCTAGGTCATGCTCAGCTACCACCATCTGTTGCCCATCGTCAGCCACCACCGTCGCTACGTCATCCTCAGCCACCACCATTTGTTGCCCATCATCAGCCTGCACCTCCTCATCCCCACTCTGATCCTCTTCTTCCCCACTCCATTCTGGATCATCCTCGCTGCTGCTTTGGCTGCAGCCAGAGTCGCTGCTGCTGCTCCCATTGCCTGACCAAATGCAACAATGATCATTAACAATCGATGTGAGACAAAGCAAAATGTAGAGGAAGAAGAGGCAGAACGTACTGGCATCATCGGCGTCCTGGTAGCATATGCGACACATAGTCGTGTTGAACACCTTCACGGTGAGCATGGCGTCGCTGTCGTACCTGAAGAGAAGGAAGTACCCATGTCGCAGGTCGTAGGCACAGTAGAACTGCTCCCAGCCACGACACAGGTACATGTGGCGTACCTGATCACCAACTCCACGTCCCAAAGCCTGGGAAGCCCGCTGCCGGCCTGTCTTAGCTTCACATTCTTTGCCCGATGGCCGTCCAGCATCGTCATAAAAGTGTCAGGCAGCCTCTGCAGTTTGGGACAAGGAGTGATGTAGCAAACAGCAGAGTTATCATAATGAGATAGGTGAAGGGGAGATCTCTCCTTTTGTATACCTGCCTCTTGGAGGAAGTCTCAAGTATGATACTGAAGAACTCGGAAGCATCCAACTCGTACTCCGGTGTGGCAGAGCAGAGCATGCGGTGACAGCCTCTCCCCATCTCTAATAAGCAGCAGAAGAGACCAATTAGTATTTAGGAGCATATCTAGACATGAAAGAAAACTAAGAAAAAAAGCAATGCATTTGTGCTCAACAACATCAACAACACTTAATTAATTTGGTAGGTTAGTTGGCAATGGCAATTGGCACCCCTCAAAACTAGGGATTTCTTTAGACGTGAAAGAAAACTGAAAATGTTGAAAAAAGAGCATAGTGATCTAAAAATAGGGGGGAAACACACTTCTTCTTCCTCCTCTTTAATTATCTTCTTCTTCTTCTTCTTCTTCTTCTTCTTCTTGGTTGTTAATTCCTAAGGTGGCAGCAACTCTGGTTGGCAATATATAGTTGAAGTTACCAAGAGATTGTTATCACTTTCCGCAGCAAATTGGTGTCAACGGTACCAAAAACATACTTATTTGTAATTATGAATTCACTTCACATAAATCCAATATTGTCTCGGTTGATATTGGTTCAAGTTTTGTCTTAACTACACAAATATGTACTACATTTCCAGGCATATAAGGTATAATATCCTTATGAGCTATTCTACTGGATAATAACATTATTAGCCATTAGATCTTCGACAAAATTAGGGTGCATCTTTGGTTCACAAGATTCTCAAAATGTTAGGATATAAAAAAACAGAATTCGAATGGTGTGTTATCTTGAATCTTGTAGAAATAGGAAACCGTAGAAAATTGGTTCAGTGCTCCTTTGAATTAACGAAGTTCATAGGAATTTGAATGATTTGTATCCTTTGGAAAAAAATCTACTCAAGATTTTGATTCATAGGATTAGAATCCTTATGAAAAATGCTATAGTTTTTGAACTATTGGTCTGAGAATTTGCTGAGAAGGTGCATTTCAGGATGGTGGGGTAAGTTTTGAGGATAGAAATGCTATATTTTTTGAATTATTGCTTTGAGAATTTGCTAGACAGGTCTTAATCTCTCAAAACAAAAAAAACTCAAATGTTGCCTATCGGATCTTATGTCGTTTGCCCTTGAGAATTTGCTACTTTCTTTTTGCAGGATAACATCCGATCCGATCTATTCATATTCAATCATAACAGTATAAGGCTCTCTGCTCTAAACCTAAACTAAAGTAAACCTAAACTAAACCAAACCTAAAGTAAACCTAAACTATACTTAAAATACAAAAACAAAAAATAGAAAAAAATACAAGAGGTCTCACCGGGTGGAGGAGGGGTGGCGCCGGAGGGGTGGGGCGGTCGCGGTAGTGGAGGAGAGGGGCGCCGGGGCATCCGGGTGGAGGAGGGGGCACCGGATCGGCGGAGCGCCGCAGTGGTGGAGAAGAGGGGCGCCGGGGCTGCCGGGTGGAGGAGGGGGCGCCAAAGCGGCGGGGCGGCCGAGGTGGCGGACCAGAAAGGCGTCGGGGTTGCTGCTACGTTTTGAGATAGAGTTGGTTTTCTCTGAAGAGGAGAGGGTGATGCAGCAAGTGTAGCGTAAGTATTTCCCTCAGTTTTTGAGAACCAAGATATCAATCCAGTAGGAGGCTCCTCAAAAGTCCCACGCACCTACACAAACAAACTGAGAACTCGCAACCAACGCAATAAAGGGGTTGTCACATCCCTTCACGGCCACTTGCAAAAGTGAGATCTGATAGAGATAGTATGATAAGATAAATATATTTTTGGTATTTTATAGTATAGATGCAAGAAAGTAAAGATGCAAATAAAAGAAGATTGAAAGCAAATATGAAAAGAGATAGACCCGGGGGCCATAGGTTTCACTAGAGGCTTCTCTCGAGAGCATAAGTATTACGGTGGGTGAACAAATTACTGTCAAACAATTAATAGAAAAGCGAATAATTATGACGTTATCTAGGCATGATCATGTATATAGGCATCACATCCAAAACAAGTAGACCGACTCCTGCCTGCATCTACTACTATTACTCCACACATCGACCGCTATCCAGCATGCATCTAGAGTATTAAGTTCATAAGAATGGAGTAACGCATTAAGCAAGATGATATGATGTATAGGGATAAACTCATGCAATATGATATAAACCCCATCTTGTTATCCTCGATGGCAACAATACAATACGTGTCAACCCTTTCTGTCACTGGGTAAGAACACCGCAAGATTGAACCCAAAGCTAAGCACTTCTCCCATGGCAAGAAAGATCAATCTAGTAGGCCAAACCAAACCGATAATTCGAAGAGACTTGCAAAGATAACTCAGTCATACATAAAAGAATTCAGAGAAGGTTCAATTAATAACCATAGATAAATCTGAACATCAACCCACAATTCATCGGATCTTGACAAACACACCGCAAAAAGATATTACATCGAATAGATCTCCACAAGAGAGGGGGAGAACATTGTATTGAGATCCAAAAATAGAGAAGAAGCCATCTAGCTAATAACTATGGACCCGTAGGTCTGAGGTAAACTACTCACAACTCATAGGAGGGGCAAGGATGTTGATGTAGAGGCCCTCCATGGTCGATTCCCCCTCCGGCAGAGTGCCGGCGAAGGCTCCAAGATGGGATCTCTCGGATATAGAAGGTTACGGCGGTGGAAATTGTGTTTCGTGGTGCCCCTGGATGTTTTTGGGGTCCGTAGGTATATATAGGAGGAAGAAGTACGTCGGTGGACGCCCGAGGGGCCCACGAGACAGGGGCACGCCCTATAGGGGGGGCGCCCTCCTATCTCGTGGGGCCCTCGGAGCTTTCTTGACTTGCACTCCAGGCTCTCCGGATCAGATTTGTTCCAAAAATAACGCTCCCGAAGGTTTCATTCCGTTTGGACTCCGTTTGATATTCATTTTCTTCGAAATGCTGAAATAGGCAAAAAAACAGCAATATGGGTTGGGCCTCCGATTAGTAGGTTAGTCCCAAAAATGATATAAATATGTAGAATAAAGCCCATAAGCATCCAAAACAGGTAATATAATAGCATGGAACAATCAAAAATTATAGATACATTGGAGACGTATCAAGCATCCCCAAGCTTAATTCCTGCTTGTCCTCGAGTAGGTAAATGATAAAAAGAGAATTTTTGATGTGGAATGCTACCTAGCATAATTCATAATGTAATTTTCTTTCATTGTGGCATGAATGTTCAGATCCAAGTAATAGAAAATAAAAGTTCATATTGATATAAGAAATAGTAATACTTCAGGCATACGAAGCAACTAATCATGTCTTCTCAAAATAGCATGGCCAAAAGAAGTTATCCCTACAAAATCATATAGTCTGGCTATGCTCTATCTTCATCACACAAAGTATTTAATCATGCACAACCCCGACGATGAGCCAAGCAATTGTTTCATACTTTAATAATCTCAAACTCTTTCAACTTTCACGCAATACATGAGCGTGAGCCATGGACATAGCACTATATGTGGAATAGAATGGTGGTTGTGGAGAAAAAAAAGGAGAAGATAGTCTCACATCAACTAGGCGTATCAACGGGCTATAGAGATGCCCATTAATAGATATCAATGTGAGTGAGTAGGGATTGCCATGCAACAGATGCACTAGAGCTATAAATATATGAAAGCTCAACAAAAGAAAACTAGTGGGGTGCATCCAACTTGCTTGCTCACGAAGACCTAGGGCATTTTTGAGGAAGCCCATCATTGGAATATACAAGCCAAGTTCTATAATGAAAAATTCCCACTAGTAAATGAAAGTGACAACATATGAGACTCTCTATCATGAAGATCATGGTGCTATTTGAAGCACAAGTGTGGAAAAAGAGATAGTAGCATTGTCCCTTCTCTCTTTTTCTCTCATTTTTTTATTGGGCCTTTTCTCCTTTTTTTGGCCACCTTTTTTTATATTTCGTCCGGAGTCTCATCCCGACTTATGGGGGAATCATAGTCTCCATCATCCTTTCCTCACTGGGACAATGCTCTAATAATGATGATCATCACACTTTTATTTTTCTTACAATTCAACAATTACAACTCGATACTTAATACAAAATATGACTCTATATGAATGCCTCCGGCGGTGTACCGGGATATGCGATGAATCAAGAGCGACATGTATGAAAATTATGAAGGTGGCCTTGCCACAAATACAATGTCAACTACATGTTCATGCAAAAAGCAATATGACAAAAGTAATGTGTGTCATATAAACGGAACGGTGGAAAGTTGCATGGCAATATATCTCGGAATGGCTATGGAAATGTCATAATAGGTAGGTATGGTGGCTGTTTTGAGGAAGGAGTAAGGTGGGTGTATGGTACCGGCGAAAGTTGCACGATACAAGAGAGGCTAGCAATAATGGAGGGGTGAAAGGAGTGCGTATAATCCATGGACTCAACATTAATCAAAAGAACTCATATACTTGTTGTAAAAATTTAGAAGTCATAAAAAACCAAAGCACTACACGCATGATCCTAGGGGGATAGATTGGTAGGAAAAGACCATCGCTCGTACCCGACTGCCACTCATAAGGAAGACAATCAATAAATAAAATTGTGCTGCAACTTCATCACAAAGCGGTTCACCATACGTGCATGCTACGGGAATCACAAACTTCAACACAAGCATTCTTTAAATCCATAATCACCCAACTAGCATGACTTTAATATTACTACCTCCATATCTCAAAACAATTATCAAGCATCAAATTGATCATAGCATCCAATTCACTTTCTATGATAGTTTTTATTATACCCAACTTGGATGCTCATCATTCTAGGACCAAATTAAAACCATAGCAAATACAATGCTGTTCTAAGAGACTCTCAAAATAATATAAGTGAAGCATGAGAGACTAGAAATTTCTATAAAATTAATCCACCACCATGCTCTAAAAGATATAAGCGAAGCACTAGAGCAAAAACTATCAAGCTCAAAAGATATAAGTGAAGCACAAAGAGTATTCTAGCAAATTCTAATAAAATAGGCTTCTCCAAAAAGGTGTGTTACAGAAAGGATGATTGTGGTAAACTAA
Organism: Triticum dicoccoides; assembly: GCF_002162155.2. Classification (NCBI taxonomy): domain Eukaryota; kingdom Viridiplantae; phylum Streptophyta; class Magnoliopsida; order Poales; family Poaceae; genus Triticum; species Triticum dicoccoides. Next base: position 547,248,961 of record NC_041389.1, read on the forward strand.
CAAGCAAAGACCAATATAATACATGACGCTCCAAGCAAAACACATAGCATGTAGCGAATAAAAATATAGCTCCAAGTAAAGTTACCAATGAACGAAGACGAAAGAGGGGATGCCTTCCTGGGGCATCCCCAAGCTTAGGCTTTTGGATATTATTGAATAACTTGGGGTTCCATAAGCATCCCCAAGCTTTGTCTCTTGCCACTCTTTGTTCCGTAGTCCATAAAAGCTTTACCCAAAACTTGAAAACTTCACAACACAAAACTCAACAGGAAATCTTATAAGCTCTGTTAGTGAAAGAAAACAAAACCACCACATAAGGTACTGCAATGAAATCATTCTTTATTTATTTTGGTGTTAAACCTACTGTATTCCAACTTCCTTATGGTTTATAAACTAATTTATTAGCCATAGATGCATTGAAATAAGCAAACAACACACGAAAAACAGAATCTGTCAAAAACAGAACAGTCTGTAGCAATCTGTAACTAACGCAAACTTCTGAAACTCTAAAAATCCTACCAAAATAGGACATACTGGAAAAAAAATTATTGATCAGCAACAAAAAGAATCAATACAAAAGCTCTTTTCTGTGATTTATTGAATTTTTTCTCGTGAGCGCAAAGTTTCTGTTTTTCAGCAGAATCAAATCAACCATCATCATAGTTTATCCTATAGGTTCTACTTGGCACAAACACTAAACAAAAGATAAAAACACATCTAAACATAAAATAGAAACAAAATTTAACACTAAACAGTAACAAAAACAAAGAACATAAAGAAAATTGGGTTGCCTCCCAACTAGCGCTATCGTTTAACGCCCCTAGCTAGGCATAAAAGCAAGGATAGATCTAACGAGTGCCATCTTTGGCACTTGATTCATAAGTAGCAAGAGAGGATCTCCTTTCTATGGCATTCATCTTTCTATTCAGGTTAAGAACATTGCCATTAATGGATGAAGTAAGATTAAGCACGTTACGGAAATTTGCATCTAAGCTAGACTTCATTTCTTTGATAATTTCATTTTGATAAAAGCACAAGAGAGTAGTTGATTCAACTTTATCATTTAAAGGGTGCCCAAATATGGTTTTCATTTTTCATAGGTATCTATAGCATCCCCTTCAAGAAAACCTTCTTCAAAAATAGAATCCAGAACGTGTTTGAAAGAAGCGGGCAAGCCAACATAGAAACTTTTTAAGTAAACCTCAATTTGATATTGTGGCACATAACTAGCCCGAATCCTTAATAACCTATCCCAAGCATCTTTTAAACATTCATCAAGCAAATAGCGAAAGATTCCGAAGTCATCATCATCAAAATCATCTAAATTCTCATTGGTGATCCCGGTGGGTCTTTCCGTAGCATCATTGTTTATGAGCTTAGAAAGGATAGAGGGGTTATCCAAGGCACTAGAACTCGGGAGAAATCCCTTAGTTCTTTTTTATTCGGCCATGGCAACGGGAAGGCAAACAAAAAGGCGGAGAGGAGAACGGGAAAGAGAGGGCGAATAAAACGACAAGGGTGAAGCGGGGGAGAGGAAAACGAGAGGCAAATGGCAAATAATGTAAATGCGAGGGAGATGAGTTTGTGATGGGTACTTGGTATGTCTTGACTTGAGCGAAGACCTCCCGGGCAACGGTGCCAGAAATCCTTCTTGCTACGTCTTGACCTAGCCTTGGTTTTCCCCGAAGAGGAGAGGGTGATGTAGCAAGTGTAGCGTAAGTATTTCCCTCAGTTTTTGAGAACCAAGGTATTAATCCAGTAGGAGGCTCCTCAAAAGTCCCACGCACCTACACAAACAAACTGAGAACTCGCAACCAACGCAATAAAGGGGTTGTCAATCCCTTCACGGCCACTTGCGGAAGTGAGATCTGATAGAGATAGTATGATAAGATAAATATATTTTTGGTATTTTATAATATAGATGAAAGAAAGTAAAGATGCAAATAAAAGTAGATTGAAAGCAAATATGATAAGAGATAGACCCGTGGGCCATAGGTTTCACTAGAGGCTTCTCTCGAGAGCATAAGTATTAGGGTGGGTGAACAAATTACGGTCGAGCAATTGATAGAAAAGCGAATAATTATGACGTTATCTAGGCATGGTCATGTATATAGGCATCACATCCAAAACAAGTAGAACGACTCCTGCCTGCATCTACTACTATTACTCCACGCATCGAATGCTATCCAGCATGCATCTAGAGTATTAAGTTCATAAGAACGGAGTAACGCATTAAGCAAGATGATATGATGTAGAGGGATAAATTCATGCAATATGATATAAACCCCATCTTGTTATCCTCGATGGCAACAATACAATACGTGTCTTGCAACCCTTTCTGTCACTGGGTAAGAACACCGCAAGATTGAAACCAAAGCTAAGCACTTCTCCCATAGCAAGAAAGATCAATCTAGTAGGCCAAACCAAACCGATAATTCGAAGAGACTTGCAAAGATAACTCAATCATACATAAAAGAATTCAGAGAAGGTTCAATTAATAACCATAGACAAATCTGAACATAAACCCACAATTCATCGGATCTTGACAAACACACTGCAAAAAGAGATTACATCGAATATATCTCCACAAGAGAGGGGGAGAACATTGTATTGAGATCCAAAAAGAGAGAAGAAGCCATCTAGCTAATAACTATGGACCCGTAGGTCTGAGGTAAACTACTCACAACTCATAGGAGGGGCAAGGATGTTGATGTAGAGGCCCTTCGTGCTCGATTCCCCCTCCAGCAGAGTGCTGGTGAAGGCTCCAAGATGGGATCTCGCGGATCCAGAATGTTACGATGGTGGAAATTGTGTTTCGTGGTGCCCCTGGATGTTTTTGGGGTCCGTAGGTATATATAGGAGGAAGAAGTACGTCCGTGGACGCCCGAGGGGCCCACGAGATAGGGGGGCGCGCCCTCCTATCTCGTGGGATCCTCAGAGCTTTCTTGACTTGCACTCCAGGCTCTCCGGATCAAACGGATCAAATTTGTTCCAAAAATAACGCTCCCGAAGGTTTCATTCCGTTTGGACTCCGTTTGATATTCCTTTTCTTCGAAATACTGAAATAGGCAAAAAAAAACAGCAATATGGGTTGGGCCTCCGGTTAGTAGGTTAGTCCCAAAAATGATATAAATATGTAGAATAAATCCCATAAGCATCCAAAACAGGTAATATAATAGCATGGAACAATCAAAAATTATAGATACGTTGGAGACGTATCAGTCGCCTGGTGGAGGAGGGGGTGCCACAGCGATGCGGGTGGCGTGGGGCGGCGGCGGCTCGGGCACGGAGCGGGCCGGGGCGGCGCGGCGCGACGACGGGGATGGAGCGGGGCGGGGATGGGGGTCACCGGGGCTGCTGGGGTGGCGCGGCGACGGGATGGAGCGGGGCGGCGGTGGCACGGGGGCGGGGTAGCGGTGGCTCGAGCGCGGGCGGAGAGAGAGAGGGGACAGATAGAGATGTGGGGCGCGGGCGGGCGTTGATGGATTTTAGTTAGGGCACGGTTCTTTGCCGTCTGCTAGCAGATGGCAAAGATTCTAGCTAACGGACGTTAGTTTGGCCACTTTCTTTGCCGTCAGCTAGCGGACGGCAAAGAAAGTGTCCATTAGGTGTTACTCGTTAGTGGTCCACCCTCAGTATTTTCCTTCCGCTAGCGAACGACAAAGGTTTGGCTGACGGCAAACATGATCTTTGCCGTCAGCAGGATCTTTGCCGTCAGCTTCTATTAAGTTGAGGGCAAAGACCTTCTTTGCCGCCAGCTAGCAGACGGCAAAGATCTGGCTGACGGCAAAGATCCTGATTCTAGTAGTGTATAGTTCGTCGTGCCGAGACACCACGTGATCATCGGGTGTGATAAGCTCTACGTTCACATACAACGGGTGCAAGCCAGTTTTGCACATGCAGAATACTCGGGCTAAACTTGACGAGCCTAGCATATGCAGATATGGCCTCGGAACACTAAGACCGAAAGGTTGAACTTGAATCATACAGTAGATATGATCAGCATAGAGATGTTCACCATGGAAAACTACTCCATCTCACGTGATGATCAGACATGGTTTAGTTGATACGGATCACATAATCGTTTAGATGACTAGAGGGATGTCTATCTAAGTGGGAGTTCTTAAGTAATATGATTAATTGAACTTTAATTTATCATGAACTTAGTCCTAATAGTATTTTGTAAATTATGTTGTAGGTCAATAGCTCACATTGTAGCTTCCCTATGTTTTTTATATGTTCCTAGAGAAAACTAAGTTGAAAGATGATAGTAGCAATGATTCGGACTGGGTCCGTGATCTGAGGTTTATCCTCATTGCTACACAGAAGAATTATGTCCTTGATGCACCGCTAGGTGACAGACCTATTGCAGGAGCAGATGCAGACGTTATGAACGTTTGGCTAGCTCAATATGATGACTACTTGATAGTTTAGTGCACCATGCTTTACGACTTAGAACCGGGACTTCAAAAATGTTTTGAACGCCACGGAACATATGAGATGTTCCAAGAGCTGAAATTTGTATTTCAGATTCATGCCCGTGTCAAGAGGTATGAGACCTCTCGCAAGTACTTCGCCTAAAAGATGGAGGAGAATTTCTCAGCTAGTGAGCATGTTCTCAGAATGTCTGGGTAATACAATCACTTGAATCAAGTGGGAGTTAATCTTCCAGATAAGATAAGTGATTGACAGAGATCTCTAGTCACCATCACCAAGTTACTGAATTTCATGATGAACTATAGTATGAAAAGGATGACGAAAACGATTCGAGCTCTTCGTGATGCTGAAATCGACGAATGTAGAAATCAAGAAAGAGCATCAAGTGTTGATGATTAAACAAGATCACTAGTTTCAAGAAAAGGGCAAAGGGAAAGAAAGGGAACTTCAAGTAGAATGGCAAGAAATTTGTCACTCCCGGGAAGAAGCCCAAAGCTAGACCCAAGCCTGAAACTAAGTGCTTCTACTGCAAAGGAAATGGTCACTAGAAGCGGAACTGCCCCAAATATTTGGTGGATAAGAAGGATGGCAAAGTGAACAAAGGTATATTTAATATACATGTTATTGATTTGTACCTTACTAGTGTTCATAGCAGCCCCTGGTTATTTGATACTTGTTCGATTCCTAAGATTAGTAACTCGAAACAGGAGTTACAAGTTGAGGGTGAAGTGACGATGTGTGTTGGAAGTGGTTCCAAGATTAGTACGACCATCATCGCCCACTCCTTATACTTTTGGGGTTAGTGTTGAACCTAAATAAATATTATTTGGTGTTTGCGTTGAGCACAAATATGATTAGATAATGTTTATTGCAATACGGTTATTCATTTAAGACAAAGGATAATTGTTATTCTGTTTACATGAATAAAACCTTCTATGGTTTTTTTAAAATCAAGGGAGAGGCTCCCACTGACTTTTGTATTACTCACAATAGAACAGTTACATGTGTGTTACAATGGGTTTTAGGGTCCCCCGGCCGTAAGGGTTGCACAAAACAAAGACTATTGGCCCAAACTTACAATGTAATCAGAGAGAAAAGGATGGAGTTTCTCTGGACAGTTATGTACTACCAGCTCCAACAGATTTTTGAACCTAGCTAGCCATGCCACGAAGGAGTGTGGAATCCCCCTGAAATGTTGGTTGTTTCTCTCCATCCATAGGCTCCAAGCAGCAAGCAAAAAAATATCCATGAACAGGGGTCGACGCCAGCTATCTCTCCCCCATGCAAGATGGCTAACCTGTTGGTTCCTCCCGGCCAGGACATCCCAACCTTACTCCAGCATCGCTGCCTGAAGGGGCACGTGAAGAAGAGGTGCTCCACAGTTTCCTCGGGGGGGGTTCTGACAGAACATGCAAGCATAATTATCCCCGGCTACAGCAAAATGTCGCCGCCTCAGCATGTTCCTGGTGTTCAAGCGATCGACCAGGAGCAGCCACCCGAACAGTTTGAACTTGATCGGGCTTTTGGAATTCCAAAGCCAACATAACACCTCATCAGCCACCACCTGCCTGAAACAGTGGTTGTAGTACTTTTTAGAAGAAAAACGCCCTAGATCACAGACCCAAGTGTCGGCACAGTCACTGTCCAGTCTGACGTGCGTAGACCCACGCTGAATCTCTCTGATCTCCTCCCTGGCCTGGATCGAAAGAGGCAGGCTGAAGATCATGGCCGGGTCAGTGGTCCTGACAACCTTGGCAATGGAGTCATCCTCGTTCAGGGCAAAGGAGAAGGCTCATGGATACATGTCCATCAGCGTGGAGTCATTGTCACCAAACTAGACATCTTTCCAAAACAAAGAGCTAGAACCATCCCCGGGGATGACCTTGGTGATCCCCCGAAAGGTCCCACTGAGCTGCATCACGTCTTTCCACCAGAAGGAACCCACCAATTCAGCGGCATGTGATACCTTATTTGTGTAATATGCATCCCAGACTAGCTGAACCCAGGGTACATCCTCACGATTGTAGAACTTGAACAAGTACTTTAGGAGGAGCACGGCATTTTGCGTCTTGATATCAATAACACCAAGGCCACCACAACGTTTAGGTCGACAAACGAGCTCCCAGGAAGCAAGGGAGTTGGTTTTGACCCCATCATCAGAGTTTTTCGCCCAAAGGCAGTATCGGCGTAGTTTGTCAAGATGCTCAATCACTTTGGGGTGCAGCTTGATCATACACATCGCATAGATCAGCATGGAGGTCACCACCGAATTGACCAGAGTCAACTTGGCCCCCGACGACATCAGCGATAAGGCGGTGGAAGTTTTCCTCTCAACCGATTGCACCAACGGCATGAGATCCAGAACACTCGGCCTCATTGTTCCCATGGGGAGACCGAGGTAAGTGAATGACAAGGTGCCAACAGAGCAGCCAAAGACCTCTGCTAACTCACTAGCATGTTGGTGGTCGACGTTAATGGGTATGAGGGTTGATTTATGGAAGTTGATCTTGAGCCCCACTGAAATTGCATAATCCTCCAAGATAAGTTTCATGCGGGCGGCCTGTCTAGGACAAGCTTGCATAACCAAGATTGTGTCGTCAGCGTATTGCACCACCGGGAAGTCACCTGCATTTTCACGAGGAATAGGAAGCTCTAGTAGGCCCTGGGCGTAAGCGTCGTTGATTGCAGCCTGGAGCAGGTCAGCTGCAAGAACAAAGATCAGTGGCGAGAGAGGGTCACCCTACTGTACGCCACATTTGCATTGAAATTTCCGACCGGGAACACCATTCAAGAGGACAGACGAAACTCCCGAACCAAAGATCGTTTCCATTCAACATAACCACTTTTCATCAAATCCCATGTGCTTCATGATTTCCAACATGGGGGCATGTTCAATCGTATCAAAGGCCTTGGCAAAGTCAAGCTTAAGCAAGATAATCTCACTCGCAGATGAGTGGCACTGATGAATATATTCGTACGACCACGCAAGACAATCCTGAATGGTCCCCCCCTTGATAAAACCATATTGATTCCTGTGGATGATATTGAGAATAACTTTCTGCAGTCGGTTAGCCAGGATCTTTGTAATGATTTTCAGACAACAATTCAGTAGGGTAATTGGTCTAAAATCATTAGCCGTTTCCGGAGAGGATATTTTTGGAATCAGGGTGATGTATCCCTCACTAATGCTAGTGATATCTAGCCCACCTGCATGGAAAGCGTGACACAGGTCGTAAAAATCCGACTTGATGATTTGCCAGCAGTTCTTAAGAAAACAACCATTGAAACCATCCGGGCCGGGGGCTCTGTCATTAGGCATTTCCTTAATAACAGCATCTATCTCTTCAATAGAGAAGGGCGCACTTAGTTGGTCCAACCCATCAATCCGGCGGATTATCCTAGAGAGATCAAACCGCATGCTGGTGGGTTTAGAATAACCTAAGCGTTCCTTGTATGTATTGAATAGAACCCCCTCCTTGCCAACATGGTCATGGATTTCCACCTCACCAACTCTAAGCATGGCAATAGCATTGTGCCTATATCTCTCTGTGGCCAGCGATTGGAAGAGCTTAGTGTTCTCATCAGCAAATCGAAGTACCCGATAGTACATCTCTTCCTCCAATATTCATTCTGGTACTTGAGCAGGACCTGCAAGTGGGTTTTCAAAATCTTCCTGAAGTTTGACTCCTGGACATATAAAGGTCATTTATCCTCAAGAGTGTCCATGATAGCCAGAGCCTCATTACTATTTTGAATCATAATTTTAAGTTTTGAGACACCCTTGCTCCATCGCTTAAGATCATATCTCAGGGTTTTAAGCTTTTTGCATATGCGAGTTGCGGCATTGGGTGCGTGACATGCTTTAGACCATGAGCTAGCAACAATCTCCATGAACCCATTATGATTAATCCAAAAATTCTCAAACCGAAAGAGCTTGGACCGGGGGATACTCGATTCAATTGTGACCACGCACGGGATGTGGTCGGACACCGGCTTCCCCAGAGGTAGGACCATCGTGTTTGGATATGATGTAGTCCAACAAGATGATGTGAAGAACCAACCAACTGTTCCAGCAGAGGATCATCTTGCATATTGCTCCAGGTATATGCCCGGCCTTCCACAGGTAATTCCATAAGCGACTGTGCACGGATGAGCTCATTACAACAGCATGTCCACAGCATCACCCCCAGGTTTGTTTCTATTATTAGTGGATCGAATAAAATTAAAATCACCAAGAATCAGCCAGTTTTCATCATCAGGAATATTCAGGTCAAAGAGCCAATTTGTGAAGTCCACTCAACGCTGGCCAGAACAGGGGCCATAGACATTGATCAGATTCCACGAATCGTTCGATTGTGTGGCAACAAAAGAAATCCCCACCGCAAAAGAATCCACATACCAAGGTGTGCCCATAAACACAGAACTATTCCAAATGATAATGATACCACCCGAGGCACCCACTGATGGTGCAAAAACAAATTTATCGAAACGCTTGGGGCAGAAAGTTTTAGCAAAAGCAAGATCGAAGGATTCACGTTTAGTTTCCTGGATACATAGCACAGAACAGCCGCTAGTATCGATCGCATTCCTAATAGCCAAAAATTTTGCATCAGAGTTTATGCCTCTGATGTTCCATGAGAGCACGTTCCATGATTTATTCATGAGAAAAGAAGACTTCAGTCTTCAGCAACCACCGACGAGTGCTTGTCATCCAGCAGCTTCTCGTGGGAGAGGGCTTCCGGAGCAATTCCACAATTGCTTCCCATCTGTTGAAGATCTTCGATCGGCGTTGGGGGGGGGGGCAAGCAGCAGCCAAAGAAACAGCAGTGACAAAAGGAGTCTCGCGTGGTTTCACCCTTGACTTGGAACGCTTAGTGTTGGAAGCATGGTTGATTTTGAATCCATCATACTTGTTGGATCTAGTACTCCGTCTGACAGCAGCGGTGTCCAAAGGCACTAACACATTGCGATGTGGTGGAGCATTGAACACAGAGGAGGATGCAATCACCTGAAGTGCATTAGGCTGGTCTGACGGAGGCACTAACTGAGATTCCACATCTGCTGAGACAAGCTGCGTGATCGCCTTGAGGCCAGGAGAATGATCAGGCAAATCCCAGTCCGCAGCAGATAACCGAGCCCTGGTTTCAGAACGCAACAAAGACGATGGAATAACAACTGTTCCCCACTGAAATGTGGTAGCAAAGATCGTGGAGAGGACATCAGGTTCAGGTGTCATACATTCAATCCAGGCTGCAACCGCGGTATTAAGATGGTTCTGAATTATCTTGAAGGGGTTGAGGGGCAGGATCACTGGAGCAGTACCCTGGAAGGTGATAGCTGGTGTGTGTATGCGCTTGAACATCCTCCCGATCCAAAGCAGAAACTCATGATCAGCAGCAACTTGAAGATAAACAGTGCTTCCTCCGGCTCTGACGAACTCCATTCTAGCCACAGGATTGCCATTCACAAATCCGTCGGCCAAAGCTTCCACCGCCTGAAACTGAGAGTCAGATGACCAAATATCAGACAGGTTGTCATGCACATTATGCTCCGGATCCACACCATCCATGAGTGACGGTCCATCATACTGAAAGAATGTCCTGAAACTGAACCCAGTATATGGTGGAGGGATCACATGCCACACCCCCCACACATTCTCCTAAACTTCTTGAGCAGGTTCAGGGGCGTTCCAGGCAGCCTCATTCAGAGCATCTTGAGCAGCCATCTCATCAATTCGCGCTTGCTGCATGAGGGTGTAGTAAGGAAGCTGGTACGGATGTGGAGATGCATTCAGGAGCGGTGGGACATCCTCATTACCAACTAAATTTGGGATAATGTTTCTACCATTCAGAACATAAACAAGCAACGACCACGAGCGGGCAAGACCTGGCAGTAAACCAACCCTGGTAATCACAAGACTGTGTGGCACCTCGGCAACATCTTTGATATGGCATTTGACAAGGATTCTAGCCTTGTTCTGGCCCGGACGGGGCCAGACTAGCAGCTTTCCAAAGTTAGAAACAGCCTTGTGAACGTAATGTTCAGTTTGATAATCCATTGGAAAAGCAAGAAACATAACCCAAACTTCATATTCGAAAGCAGGCATGCGCATATTGATACTCTCGTCATGCCTAACTAGGGAGAAGGTGGAATCATCAGTCAAATCATGTGGTCCTTCTCTAATGGCAGCATCTCTACTTTCCATATCCGCAAACACCACACAGCCGATACCCAACGGGTAAACAAAGTCATCAAGCAGTTCATACTCTAAATCCCCAATAATAATGCGGCAGACCTCGGCTAACCAGAACTCCTTCTGATGATCAGGAACCGGAGGGTGGACAGAAACGATGGCGTACCTATCATGGTTCAGAGGCGGATCATCCACCACCATGACATGACGCTGGACGCGGTGAGCAGGCCCACGATCAAAGGTCGATCCATCCGGAGCAAAGGCGAACGGGCTCACTGGGAAGTTCGCCATGGTTGAGGGAGCTGGGGACTGCGCCTGCTTGAGAGAGTTCGTCTGAGGAGGAGGTGTGGTATTCTTGCTCAAGGTCGAAGGAGAGAAGAATCAAGATGTTGGAGGCGTGGGTGTGGAACTCGAGGAGGGCGTCGGCTCACCCGATTGGGGTTTTTGGCAGGCAGAATTGACTACACCCTAACCAGGTAGGCGTATCGTCAAGCAATGAGGGTTGGCCACGTCCGCGGGGTGCGGGATTATCTGTTTCCGTTTCCAAATCCAACGACCATGCGAATCCCTATTAACACGGGCCATACCAACCTCCATAGAGTTACCAACCACAGACTCATCCACAGCAACCCGAGGCAAGATCCTCTCTGATTGAGTTAGATGTTTTCGTTTCTAGGCCCAACGAGGGAAAAAAGTACAAGCCTTGGGCTTTCGTGACTTGTGGCCCAGACGAAAGCAGAGAGGGCAGCGTTGAAGCCCAGGACAGAGCCTAGTCATATGGTCAAACGCAGAACAAGCATTACATGGAAAACCCAAAGGATTCGGGCCCACCTTGCATGGCACATGCTCATGATCATCAATACGTGGAGCAGAACAAGTGCAGACTCCAGAATCATCCCCACAGCATTGACAAAAAACTCCAGTGCAGGATTCGTCAGCATGACCAAGACGATCACAGAGGGAGCAATGCAAAAGCCTTTTGTAAATATATTCTTTGGTTGGGACTGACGATACTTGGACCATAAGCTTAACGCTATCATTATCATATCCGGCCTGCCAGCCATCCAAAATAGAAAGTAGAGTATCATCCGGGATTAAATCCCACAGACCCACAATATATTGTTCACCACGAAAAGAAGGCAACCATCCAGGAATATCGAAAGAAATAGGTAAAGATATTGAACCAATCCGAAAAGAATCCGGAGAAACCGGATTAAAGAAACTTCCAAAGGAGATCTGATCTGAGGGCTCGTCGGAATGAAAGTCCGTCGGCGGCGGAATGAAACCCAATTTCAGCAGTACTGGGATAGACGCGGGATCCAAGGGCATCTTACTCTGAGTAGAAAGCCATTTATATTTGATAGCCGGACCCGGTGAGGAAGCCAAACCAGTCAACTCAGAATCAGCATGCCATGAGGGGAGCCGGGGACGTGAACCCATACTACGATGAAGATGAAAGTGACAGACAAAGTCCGGCCAAATACGGTCCCTTAATCCAAAAATGAAATGCCCCACACGATTTGAGGCCACTGAGAACCGAAAATGGCGATCACCCAAACGCATGACATTGAAACCATCACTAAGACCTCCAATACATGACTGAAGGGCCAAACCCACCGAATCCACTAAGAGGGGAAAAGACGCCGAGGAGAAGGAGACTTCAAGGAAGAATTCCTTAGAGCCGTGGTTGGGGACGAAGTGGACCGTAGATCCAAACCTTGCATGCACCTGTGCCCCAACCTTGAGGCTGGGGGAGAAATCCCAGTGGAGGAGGCCGTCCATTGGGTTCGTCAGAAGGAGATCCTAGGGTTAAACCCTAGAATCGCCATGGGAGTCGCCTGAGGTGGGAGGAGAAAACCTTCTATGGTCATACACCCAATGCTGATGGTTTATTGAATCTCGATCGTAATGATACACATATTCATAATATTGATGCCAAAAGATGCCAAAAGATTATTTGTGGCACTACTATTTGGGTCATATCGGTGTAAAGTGCATGAAGAAACTCCATAAAGATGGACTTATGGAATCACTTGATTATGAATCATTTGATACTTGTGAACCATGCCTTATGGGCAAGATGACTAAAACTCTGTTCTCCAGAACAATGGAACGAGCTAATGACTTATTGGAAATGACATATACCGATGTATGCAATCCGACGAATGTTGAGGCTTGTGGCGGGTATCATTATTTTCTGACCTTCACTGATGATTTGAGCAGATATGGGTATATCTACTTAATGAAACACAAGTCTGAAACATTTGAAAAGTTCAAAGAATTTCAGAGTGAAGTGGAGAATCATCGTAACAAGAGAATAAAGTTTCTACGATCTGATCGTGGAGGTGAATATTTGAGCTACGAGTTTGCCCTTCATTTAAAACAACGTGGAATATTTTCACAGCTCACGCCACGTGGAACACCACAACGTAGTGGTGTGTCCGAATGTCGTAACCGTAGTTTATTAGATATGGTGCGATCTATGATGTCTCTTACCGATTTACCACTATCGTTTTGGGGTTATGCATTAGAGACAACTACATTCACTTTAAATAGGGCACCATCAAAATCCATTGAGACGATACCGTATGAACTATGGTTTGGCAATGAACCTAAGCTGTCGTTTCTTAAAATTTGTGGCTGCGATGCTTATGTGAAAAAGCTTCAACCTGATAAGCTCGAGACCAAATCGGAGAAATGTGTCTTCATAGGATACCCAAAAGAAACTGTTGGGTACACCTTCTATCACAGATCCGAAGGCAAGATATTCGTTGCTAAGAATGGATCCTTTCTAGAGAAGGAGTTTCTCTTGAATGAAGTGAGTGGGAGGAAAGTAGAACTTGATGAGGTAATTGTACCTTCTCCCGAATTGGAAAGTAGTTCATCACAGAAACCAGTTCTAGTGATTCCTACACCAATTAGTGGGGAAGCTAATGATGATGATCATGAAACTTCAGATCAAGTTACTACCGAACCTCGTGGGTCAACAAGAGTATGGTCCGCACCAGAGTGGTACGGTAATCCTATTCTGGAAGTCATGTTACTAGAACATGATGAACCTACGAACTATGAGGAAGCGATGATGACCCCAGATTCCGTGAAATGGCTTGAGGCCATGAAATATGAGATGGGATCCATGTATGAGAACAAAGTGTGGACATTGGTGGACTTGCACAATGATCAGAAAGTCATAGAAAATAAATGGATCTTCAAGAGGAAGACGGACGCTGATAGTAGTGTTACTATCTACAAAGCTCGACTTGTCGCAAAAGGTTTTTGAAAAGTTCAAGGTTTTGACTACAATGAGATTTTCTCAACTATAGCGATGCTTAAATCTGTCCGAATCATGTTAGTGGTTGCCATATTTTATGAAATCTAGCAAATGGATGTCAAAACTGCATTCCTTAAATGGATATTTCTTAAAGAAGAGTTGTATATGATGCAATCAGAAGGTTTTGTCAATCCTAAAGGTACAAACAAGGTGTGCAAGCTCCAGCGATCCATCTATGGACTGGTGCAAGCATCTCAGAGTTGGAATATACGCTTTGATGAGTTGATCAAAGCATATAGTTTTATACAGACTTGCGGTGAAGCATGTATTTACAAGAAAGTGAGTGGGAGCACTACAACCTTTCCGATAAGTATATGTGAATGGCATATTGTTAATCGAAAATGATGTAGAATTTTTAGGAAAGCATAAAGGAGAGTTTGAAAGGAGATTTTCAAAGAAAGATCTCGGTGAAGCTGCTTACATATTGGGCATCAAGATCTATAGAGATAGATCAAGACACTTGATAAGATTTTTCATGAGTACATACCTTGACAAGGTTTTGAAAGAGTTCAAAATGGATTAGTCAAAGAAGGAGTTCTTGCTTGTATTACAAGGTGTAAAGTTGAGTAAGACTCAAAGCCCGACCATGGCAGAAGATAAAAAGAGAATGAAAGTCATTCCCTATGCCTCATTCATAGGTTCTATAAAGTATGCCATGCTATGTACCAGACCAGTTGTGTGCCATGCTATGAGTTTGGCAAGGGGGTACGATAGTGATCCAGGAGTATTCACTGGACAACGGTCAAAGTTATCCTTAGTTACCTAAGAGGACTAAGGAAATATTTCTCGGTTATGGAAGTGATAAAGAGTTCGTCGTAAAGAGTTACGTCGATGCAAGCTTTTACACCGATCCAGATGACTAAGAGGCTCAATCTGGATACATATTGAAAGTGGGAGCAATTAGCTAGACTAGCTCCATGCAGAGCATTGTAGACATAGAATATTTGCAAAATACATACGGCTCTGAATGTGACAGACCCGTTGACTAAACTTCTCTCATGAGCAAAACATGATCACACCTTAGTACTCTTTGGGTGTTAATCACATAGCGATGTGAAGTAGATTATTGACTGTAGTAAACCCTTTGGGTGTTGGTCACATGGCGATGTGAACTATGGGTGTTAATCACATACAGATGTGAACTATTGGTGTTAAATCACATGGCGATGTGAACTAGATTATTGATTCTAGTGCAAGTGGGAGACTGAAGGAAATATGCCCTAGAGGCAATAATAAAGTTGTTATTTATATTTCCTTATATCATGATAAATGTTTATTATTCATGCTAGAATTGTATTAACTGGAAACTTAGTACATGTGTGAATACATAGACAAGACAAAGTGTCCCTAGTATGCCTCTACTTAACTAGCTCGTTAATCAAAGATGGCTATGTTTCCTTACCATAGACATGTGTTGTCATTTGATGAACGAGATCACATCATTAGAAAATGATGTGATGGACAAGACACATCCGTTAGCTTAGCATAATGATTGTTAAGTTTTATTGCTATTGCTTTCTTCATGACTTATACATGTTCCCCTGACTATGAGATTATGCAACTTCCGAATACCGGAGGAACACCTTGTGTGCTTTCAAACGTCACAATGTAACTGGGTGATTATAAAGATGCTCTACAAGTGTCTCCGAAGGTGTTTGTTGGGTTGGCATAGATCGAGATTAGGATTTGTCACTTCGTGTATCGGAGAGGTATCTCTGGGCCCTCTCGATAATGCTCATCACTATAAGCCTTGCAAGCAATGTGACTAATGAGTTAGTTGCGAGAAGAAGCATTACATAATGAGTAAAGAGACTTGCCGGTAATGAGATTGAGCTAGGTATGAAGATACTAACGATCGAATCTCGGGCAAGTAACATACCGATGACAAAGGGAACAACGCATGTTGTTGTGTGGTTTGACCGATAAAGATCTTCGTAGAATATGTGGGAGCCAATATGAGCATCCAAGTTCCGCTATTGGTTATTGATCGGAGATATGTCTCGATCATGTCTACATAGTTCTCGAACCCGTAGGGTCCGCACGCTTAACGTTCGATGACGATTTGTATTATGAGTTATGTGTTTTGGTGACCGAAGTTTGTTCGGAGTCCCGGATGAGATCACGGACGTGACGAGGAGTCTCGAAATGGTCAAGATATAAATATTGTTATATTGGAAGGTTATGTTCGGACACCGGAAAGGTTTCGGAAAGGTT
This sequence comes from Triticum dicoccoides, assembly GCF_002162155.2. Classification (NCBI taxonomy): domain Eukaryota; kingdom Viridiplantae; phylum Streptophyta; class Magnoliopsida; order Poales; family Poaceae; genus Triticum; species Triticum dicoccoides. Next base: position 547,265,136 of record NC_041389.1, read on the forward strand.
CGGGCATTTTCCGGAGTACCGGGAGGTTACCGAAACCCTCCGGGGGAAATAGTGGGCCTTAATGGGCTTTAGTTGAAAGGAGAGGAGGGTCGCAGGGTGGCCGCACCCCCATGGCAAGTCCGAATTGGACTAGGGAGGGGGCGGCACCCCCCTCTTTCCTTCTCCCTCTCCTACTCCTTCCCTCTCTCCCCCTCTTGGAATAGGGAAGGGGACTCCAACTAGGATTGGGAATCCTAGTTGGACTCCCTCTATAGGCGCGCCCCTCCTTGGTTGGCCTTCTCCTCGTCCCTCCTTTATATACGGGGGCAGGGGGCACCCCAAAGCACAACAGTTGTTCTCTTAGCCGTGTGCGGTTCCCTCCTCTACAGTTTAACACCTCGGTCATATCGTCGTAGTGCTTAGGCTAAACCCTGCGCCGGTAACATCATCAACACCGTCGCCACGCCATTGTGCTGACAGAACTCTCCCTCATCCTCAACTAGATCAAGAGCTCAAGGGACGTCATCGTGTTGAACGTGTGCTGAACATGGAGGTGTCGTACGTTCGGTACTTGGATCGGTTGGATCGTGAAGACGGCCGACTACATCAACCGCGTTACTAAACGCTTCCGCTTTCGGTCTACGAGGGTACATGGACACACTCTCCCGTCTCATTGCTATGCATCTCTTAGAAAGATCTTGCGTGATCATAGGATTTTTTTTGAATTACTACGTTCCCCTACAGTACTTTCATCGAAAAATAAAAAGGGTCACGATAATTAGCGTGTCGGTCTATATTTGGATGTCTGGCGGGAGGTACACGGTAGCATCACTTGACCCAAAGGATATATATAGGCCTTCCTTAGAAGATGTCTTCGGACATAGTACTAATTAGCAATCAATCCGATATGGGTGGTGTCGATCATATCGCACGCACATGAGATGTCCGTGATGGTGTGAGTCATGGAGGCAAGGACAAATCGAAGATGGATGACGGGGTCCGACATGTGCTCCATGAACTCTCGGACGTAGAGTTAGTTTTCTACCTTGCTTGGAATTACTTTTCACCTAAAAGTTTTAAATATATTTTCTCCTGATTTGTAGGCTTGTTTTGTAAGCGAGAGCAAGAACAGTTTGGGTGCCGAGCGCTTTGATAGTCAAAAGTCAAAACGCATCCAGAATAGGGACGTGCAGCGCGACTAAAAAACAACATATATGCCCAACTCAATGGGCTTGTGGAACGAGCAACTTATTTTTTTGTTAAGAAAGCTCTCTTCCACAATAAGACCGCGATGACTATTTCTCTCTCCTACTGATCCTATTGGGAACACCTACTCGTAGGAAATAGTGGGCTGGCCCAACATTGTACCTTAATTTCTATATTTTTTTTCCCTTGCTTGCAGCCTGTTTTTTCTTCAGTATTTTCGGTTTTCCTTTTTCCTATTTCATTCTCCCACTTCACTGTTTATTTCTTTGTTTTTAATGATTTCCATCACTTTTTTCCTTTCACATTTTCATAAAAAATATTTTTATTTTTTCAACACTTATCTACTTTTTTTACGCATAATGTACAATTTTTTACACATAAGGAACATTTTTATTGCATGTGTTTATCATTTTTTTAATACATGGTTAACATTATTTTAATATATGTTTTATTGTCTATGTTTTCTTACACATTGTACATTTGTCTGTATATATCAAACACATTTCTTCATACATGTTTAGCATTTTTCAAATAGATAATTACATTTAAAAAAATAAATGTTTGATGTCTACTTTTTTTCAACATATGTCTACATTTTTTAATAGACATTGTACATACTTGTATACTCCCTCCGTCGAAAAATAAGTGATTGAACTTTGTATTAACTTTGTACATGTTTAACATTTTTATAATATATGATTTCATATATACATTTTGATGTGTAGTTTTTTCTACATATTGTACATTTTTTGTGTACATATGAAATATTTGATTATACGGGTTAAAATTTCAGGAAACATATGTTTTGATGTCCACTTTTTTTTGCACATTGTACAATTTTATATACATTTGAAGTATTTTTATATATGTTTAAAAGTATTTAAATACATGATTAACATTTTCTTCAAATACATTATTTGATCATTATTTTTTCATGCACATTGTACATTTCTCTTGTACGTCAAAAATATTTTTGTTTTCAATAGATGATTTGCATCTGTTTAAAGTGAGATGAATAATTTAGAAACCTAAAAAGGAAAAAAGAAATATGAGAATAAAAAACATAAGAGAAAAAAAGGAACATTGGGCCAGCCAATGAAAGAAGGCGAGCTACCACCGGCATCAATAATAGGAGATCTTCCGCCACACAATGAAAAGCATTAGCTTGGCCTGATGGTTGTACGTGTGTGGCTGTTTCCATGAGACCGCGGCGGTTCGAGTCAGATGACGAATTTTTTTGGAAAAACCCTTCTCCCTTTGATATTAGGTAGAGATAAGGAAAATGTAAAAGGGAACCCAGCGTCCCAGCCTCGCGCCTTCCACGAACGTGTCGCACCCGACAGCCCTAGCTCGAACGCACGGCGGCGGCGGCGAGCGACAGCCATGCCTCCCACGGGTGAACCGAAGGGGAAGAAGCAGCGGCCCAAGGACAAGCACTACCACCTGGCAAAGGAGCGAGGATACCGCAGCCGCGCGGCCTGCAAGCTGCTCCAGCTCGACGACCGCTTCCGGTTCCTCCGGTCGGCGCCAGGGGGGTGGACCCAGCTCGCCGTCAGCCGCGCCACCGTCGGCGCCCTCGTCGTTGGCGTCGACCTCGCGCCCGTCCACCCCATCCGCGGCGCGCGTCTCCTCAAGCAGGGCTTCACCGCTCCCAAGTGCAGCTCCAAAGTGCGCAGGCTCATGGACTCCAGGGGCGTCGCGGCGTTTGACGTCGTCCTCCACGACGGCGATGTCCGGAGTAAAAAGAGAAGAAACCGCTCGGTGTACGACGGAGCTGCCGCATCGCCGGCACAGGAGGAGGCCCTGACCACGCAGTCAGCCCTCGTCATCAACGCCGTCCGGCAGGCCACCATGTTCCTCTCCCCCAGCGGCGCCTTCACCACCAAGGTATATATGAACATATGATCGAAATCACGCATGAGGAATTGGTGTTGGTGTGAAGTCCACATCTCAAATCAGTTAATTTTCCTCTTCTGCAGTTCTTCAGGTGTCAAGATTACCATGCTATCATGTTCTGTCTCAAGCAGGTGCGTTTTGATCACAGTTTGTTTCCATTTAGTAGTCAATAGTCATTGCATACAATTTCATTAATTCATCAAATGAAATGTACCCACTTGCAGCTATTTGAGAGAGTTGAGTTCACTAGACCTTCAGCAAGTCGGCGCAGACCAGCTGAAATTTACCTCGTCTGTCTGAAATATAAATCCCCTGCAAAGATTCAGCCAGAACTTCTTGATTTGAAGCACTTGCACTTGTTGAGTGTGGATGCAGAAAAGAGCAAGGTATTACATTGAAATTTTGATTGTCCCAGTAACCTGCTTGATTTCTGTTCTTTTTTATGTGTTAGCATCCCCTTAATGTTGCAGTTTCTTGGTCGATCTGCAGCGGAAGAGACGGCCTGGAGGCCGGTAGGTATTCCTTCTTAATTACGTCGTCACTGGAGTTTCCCTATCTTGGTAGCTCATCCAGGTTCTATGTGATTGGTGTTGTCAAGGCATCTGTGCATCACCGCAAAATGCTACGGATACACCAATGCTAAGCGCTATACTAGGTTCGAATGTGTGCTATGATTTCATTTGCTATTGGTTGTGTTCGTGTTGTGTACGCGGTAAGTGGGCCACCATTACTCGCCGTACCACTTTCAAAACCATGATTACTAGAAAGTAATTGAACATTATTTTGATGACCATTTTTGCTAACTCTTTTTATGAAGTTAAATAAGCAGTTAAGAATTTAGAATTTGAGCTATAACTTCACACTTGATTCTATATTTTTGTAAGTAGTAAAACGAGATTGGATATATGCATAGGATGCAGAGGCCGGGGGTTATAAAAGCTTTTCTAAAAGAAAATAGCAACTTCACAAAACTTGATGTTAGGCCGGGGATGATCCTCCTTTGAAATCCTAACTTGGTTTTTTGCATTATCGGTAGGATCTACCCGTACAAGGTTTTCATTATTGTCCAGTTTGGTGGGAGAAACACTGACCTAATTTTGCATCCTATATTCCTATGTGATTTATGTAGGAAATGGTGGATGATTGGTCTAGCATCAGATTTTATATGGTCTAACGCCCAGACACCACTTGAGTTTCTTGGTTCTTTTATGGCCATTTCATTTGATGATCCAGCATCTCTGCCTATCAAGATTCATGAGCTTACTACAGAGGAGGTAGTGAAGTAACGCATTGCTTGCCTAGCTTCTCTTCTATCTTATAGCTCTAACCATGGCTGCTTATACTATTTGTGTGTTCCAGGTAATATGGATTTGTGGGGATTTACTTCTGATGGGTAAAAATAGCTTGAAGTATATCCTAAAGTATCTTTCTCCTACTCTTTTTTTTATCTCTCGCAATTTGTTGCTAGATTGTGATTACCCAAACATGTCTATTAGTTAGGCATATTCAGAGGTTGGTTCTGCCAACTTCACATGAAACTAATTTACAATTGTGATAGATGGCGCATGCGCATAAGGAATGCACTTTCATTTTCACAAGTTATACCAACGGCTGACGGTACCGCGATGGGCACGAAGGGCAAAGATGATGACCAACTTTTACGGGAGATGGAGGAACTTATGAGTGTCATTAGTACAAAGGAAAGGAGAGAGAATAAGCGCCAGTCAAAGCGTCAGACAAAGGTATTTCCATTACAAAATATAGATGCTATATTTGCTGCATGTGGCAAATTAATCTGAATTGTGTGCTATTATGTCTCTTCATTCCAGGATAAAGCACATAAGGCAATAAGAATGCAAATTGATGCTACAGAATATTGTTACGGCGACCCTGACTTGTTTTCTGTTAGTGATACCAAGGTATGCTGATGTCTCCGTAGTCCTATCTACCTGTCTTTGCTTTGCACCTCAGAAAAATGCTTCCTGCTCCCAGATTTTTTTTTGTGGTCATTAAATTTCATCATCAGTAGTAAAATACAATTGTAGGAGTAAGTTTGCTTCTGTTATGATTTCTTATTCATCGAATGATTGGCCTATTTAGCTTGTTCTTGTGAACTCAATGATATAAATATATGGCTTTTATGTGTGCTTTATTATAGGGTGGAAAAGAAACTCAAGCTGTTCAGTCTGGAGAAGATGGAGACAGTAAGAATGAAGAAACTCAAACTGATGAGGACTCTGACAAGGCCATAGATTCTGATGAAGAACTGCAGAGGTGAACTTTCAGACGCCCACATCAAAAATAATATCATAAAATGGTCATGAATTCTTACCATTTTCAAAGTTTATTTTAATTCCCATTGATAGGTAATTCTTATCCTTCAAACCAGGTATGAAACTCAACTTGAGGATATGCTCGATGAAGCTTACGAGCGCATAATGGCTACAAGAGGTGGAGGAGTAAAACAAGTAAGTAAACGTGCTAAGTGTATTAATCCCAATGTTGATGCACATTTTTACGAGGTATAATGTCTGAACCTAATTCACATGAATGTTAACTCTTGGTGTCTGAAACCTGGGATTATCCACAGCGTTCAGAGGACTGAATTTGCGTTGCTCTTTTGTCTAGAATTATTAAATTGTTGAAAGTTTGGCGATGATAGATGCTCATATTATGCTATTTAACAGGGTGTTGAAGAATCAGATGATGGTGTGACAGGGATGAAGGTTTGTGATGAAGATCACTATCAGGAGGCCAATCCCCTTTCATCGTCTCTAGGTACAGAGAGAAGCTAACAAAAGAGCAGCTTCGAAATATGTGGTTCAGTCAGGATGTGTTCCCATAATCTGTTTTTACCGAGGCAGTGTTGCGGTGGGCCCTCCCCTAGGTGCGCAATGGCTCGGGTTTAATTCCTAAGGATAAGAGTTTGTATGTCTTAAGGATGGTAGATCAATTTGAGGGTTTCTAGACCTGACTATTGAATGAATGAATAAGGTAACAGAAAGTTACCAGTGATTGCTCTCTTTTTTCTCGTTGCGTCTTAGCTGCATCATCTAACCGTACCACCTCCGGTGTACCCAATCACATGAGTTGATGATCTCTCCCTCATATTGGTAGGGAAGCCTCATGTTTCCTTTCCTCTGTTTTGTTTTTGACAAACATGGCAGATGTTCTGCCTTTGCATTAAGAAGGGTAAATATGGTGCTATTACAGTCTTCGAAGAAGCAGGGAACAAGGAGCAGTCCGCTATGCACTTGTTATAGCTATCTCCTAACAACTTCATCAAGTAAGTTAACCTCATGCTTCACTAGCTTCGCGACAGCTTGACACATAGAGAGTGTGTATTTGAAGTCTTATGCGAATGGCCAGAGCTGACCCATTCATAAAGAAAATGTTGGGTTGTATATGTGTGAGTAAGTCTGGCCCACGTGGCCCATGTAAACCAGTATATATATTGTACAGACTAGACAGGAAGAGAGTTATCTAGAAATTTCCCAAATCCACCACACTTCATGGTGTCAGAGCACACGCGGGAGGTGATGCTGGGTTCTGTAGGTCACCAGCGGTGAATCGGCAGTGTGGGGTGGAGCTCCGGGCACCCAGGGTGTCAGTGCAAAAAGGACAGGATCAGGAAAGGGCAGCAGGCCCAAGCGGAGGGGTTGTGGAGGTGCAGAGGCAATGCCGCGTGCCGCGAGTGGGCTTGCTGGAGGCAGCGGGGGCCAGTGATGAGAGGAGGAAGAGCAGCTACTGCTGGTGGTGTACTACAATGGAGAGAGCAGAGAAGAGGAGGTAAGAGCTCCTGGATTGATTTGGATCTGCTTGAGCTTGTGTGTGAAAGCAAGGAAGAAGAAATACCTGCTGGTTGCCGCTTTGAGCTTCAGTAGAGGATAAAATTACTATCAGATATTTTGAGATAGGAAGAGAAGAGATAACACTAGGTGTTGTGCTGCTGTGTGAGGGGCTGCTAGATAGTGTATTGAGGGAGAAGGAAAGGTCTTGCCTGCCGTGATTTGAGGCAAGACATGGGCGAAAATCAAGGACTTGAGAAGGCAATTAAAAAATTGGCTAAGCTCCTCACAGCCAAGGTAGGAGCTGCAATGCCTCCAAATAATGCAATTGTTCCTCACATTGAGCCAATTCGGAAAATTGATTTGATGCCAAATGAAATTAATTGATTTGATGCCAAATGAAATTAAGCTGGAAGGTGTCAAGAATTATTTGAGTTGGTCAAGAAGGGCGCTACTCATCTTGAGGACTAAAGGGTTTGATGGCTTTGTCAATGGTGAGGCAGAGGAGCCAGGAGACAAGAAAACTGTAGAATGGAGGACATGGAGTAGTACCAACTCTTTGATAGTGGCATGGTTGTTGAACTCCTTGTCTCCAACCACTGCTGCAACTGTTGAGACTATCTCAACTACTACTGAGGTATGGAAAACTCTCTCAAAACTGTACTCGGCGAAGGGAATGTGATGTTAATAGCTGAAACAGAGGAGAGAGTTGGTGAACTCAGACAAGGGGAAAATTCTGTGATGGAGTATGTTGCTGAACTGCAGTGTTTGTGGGCTGATTTAGATCACTATGATCCTCTGGATTTGCCACGTGCAGATTGCATAGCAGCTGCTAGAAAATGGATTGAACGGAGGCGAGTGATGCAGTTTCTCAAAGGTTTGAGCTCTGAATTTGAGGCGAGATGTGCTAATTTATTTCATCAACCTACTCTTCCTACCTTAGAGGATGCCATAGCAGCAATGGCACAGGAGGAGGTCCGATTAAAGTTGATGAAGAACAATACAATGACTCCATCTCATCCAGCCTTCATAGCAACTGACTATAAGAGCAGAGAGTGCTTCAACTGCAGCGAGAAGGGCCAGTTAATTCGTTCTTGCACGGCTCCACGTAGGGACATGCGTGGAAGGGGGAGAGGATATAACCGAGGTGGATTAAGGGGAGGCCAAGGCCGGGGATACTCTGGTGGTCAAAGAGCAAATGTGGCAGTCCCAGAAGAAGGATCCTCATGCGCAACCCAAGAAGAATCAAAGAAAAGAACTTAAAGCACAAGTGATAAGGGTCATGAGGATTATAGTTACGGAAGCTTTGCTCACTTTGCATATACAGATGAAGGTAATTATGCTCATGCATCTATTCTCTCACAAAGATCACATACTGATTGTATATTAGATTCAGGGGCATCAAAGCATGTTGCCGGCACATCAATGGAATTTGAGTCATATATTCCATATCCACCCACATGTAAGGAGACTATCCAAACTGCTGATGGCACCTCACAGCCAATTAAAGGCATTGGCACAATACAATGCACACCATTTATTAAACTTTCATCTGTTTTGCTTTGCATGTTCCTGCCTTTCCAGTCAATCTTCTGTCAATGAGTGCTTTGGTTGACGATTTGGATTGTCGAGTAATAGTTGAGCGCTATTTATGTCTAATTCAGGAGAGGCAAACAGGGAAGAGGCTTGGGACTGGAACTAGGCGTTATGGGCTATGGTACATGGATCAAGAGGTGCCAAACAATACGGTGTATGTGATGTTAGCAACAATGATGGGAGAAAAGGAAACAAATGCAATGCTTCATCATTGTAGAATGGGGCATATGTCTTTTGAGAAGATGAGTAAAGTCTTTCCCGATGTAATGTGTGGTGTGGATAAGAACAAGTTTGTGTGGTGATGCATGTGAGTTTGCTAAACACACAAGGACATCTTATGTGAGTAAGGGTCTTAGGAGTATTTCCCCTTTTATGCTTATTCATTCAGATGTGTGGACATGTCATGTTATCTCTCTGAGTGGAATGAAGTACTTTGTCACATTCATTGATTGCTATACTCGTATGACATGGGTGTATCTTACACTAGTAGAAAACAGGGCTTTGGTTCGGGCCTGGTCAGCCCATTAGTCCCAGTTCTTCATGAACCGGGACCCATGGGGGGCATTAGTCCCGGTTCATGAGCCCCGGGGGCCAGCCGGGGCCTCGTGGGCATTGGTCCCGGTTCGTCTGGATCCATTTGTCCGGTTCTAGGCATGAATCGGGACCAATGGGCCGCGCTCCTGGCCCACAACCATTGGTACCGGTTCGTGCCTTGAACCGGTATAGAAGGGGGAATTTAGTCCCGGTTCCCGGGAAACGGGACAAATAATTTGCCTATATATACCCATCGCCCCGGCAGAGCACTCCACAACGCTCTGTTTTTCCTGGCCGTCGAGGGGAGGGAATTTGGGTGTCCGATGAAATGCCCGAGCCACACTAGTTAAGCTTTCTCCTCTCGAAGCTCGACCCCGGAGCTCCATTTTTTCCGAGATTTGTCTAGATTTAGCGGTCCGTCACGCCCGTCCCTGTTTTTACCGCCGTTGATCGCCCGCGCCGATATCGTCGCCGGCACCACCGTGGTGAGCCTCTTGTTCTTATCTTCTTTCTGATTTTCTTACTTTAGATAGATACTTGTCTAATTTTCTTACTTTAGATAGATACTTGTCTGATTTTCTTACTTTTGACACACATAATTATATATAATGCACGCAGATGAACCGGCAATGGATGTATGGTGATAGACACACCTCCGAGTACATTAAGGGCGTGCATAATTTTCTCAAAGTGGCTGAGGCAAACAAGAAGAATGGTTTTATGTGTTGTCCATGCCCTAAATGTGGGAATACAAAGTCTTACTCTGACTGGAAAATCCTTCACACCCACCTGCTTTACAAGGGTTTCATGCCACACTATAATGTTTGGACGAGGCATGGAGAAATAGGGGTTATGATGGAAGACAACGAAGAAGAAGAGGACGATGACAACTATGTGCCCCCTGAATACGGTGATGCTGCAACGGGGGGAGCTGTTGAAGATCAAGAGGAACCAGACGATGTGCCCGATGATGCTGCAACGAGGGAAGCTGCTGAAGATCAAGAGGAACCAGACGATGTGCCCGATGATAATGATCTCCGTCGGGTCATTGTCGATGCAAGGATGCAATGCGAAAGTCAAAAGGAGAAGCTGAAGTTCGATCACATGTTAGAGGATCACAAAAAAGGGTTGTAACCCAATTGCGAAGATGGCAACACAAAGCTGGGTACCGTACTGGAATTGCTGCAGTAGCTTCTCCTTCGTTCCCGTGTGCTAGACACAATTTGGTGTAAGGAGCTACCATCACCGACGGTCGCAAATGTCAGAGAGGAATCAGTGAGGGAGAGTCTCCAACCATATATATATGAGAGGACGAAGAATCCCTACTATTGTTGTGGGGGTAGCTTCTCCTTCATTCCCGTGTGCTAGACAATTTGGTGTAATGCACTCGGGAATGAAAGGAGGAGCTACCATCACCGACGGTCGAATATGTACACCATGTGAGCTGAGAGTTTTTAAGAAAAGGCTCGACAGACCGATAGTCAACCCATGATGAATAATAATGATCTAATTTAGGTTTTTTAGTACATATATTTAATTGTACAAGTTTAATATTTGAATTATGAACATAGGAAATGTCGTACTCGGACGACGAAAACCGTCCGGGGGAGTGCGACTGGTGCCACGACGGCCGTGTATGTGCGACAGGTTCCTTGAGCTGGACGAAGATCGGCGCTTCAGCATTAAGCTCGAGGAGACCTTCGATGTTGAAACGGTACGCAACAACGACAAGACTTTTTTTCGTAATTAAGCACGACTTCAACTATTTCAATGTGTACTTTTCATATTTTCCAATTCGACTAGCTTATCCCATGCTATGCAAGACGCTATGTCTTGGAGAGGATGGATTTTGAAGACCATGAAAGTATGGAAATAAAGAAAATTCACCTAAGGACCCATCATGATGTGTATTTTGAAGTAAAGTTGTACAATTCTGAGAGTGTAACCCATTTTGATTGCAAAAATTGAGAAGCACTTTGCAAGATGTATGGTTTTGATGAGGGTATGCTTGTCACCATGTATCTTGGTGATCCTAAAATCGAGCAAGACAATATGGATATTTGGGTCCTTGTTGATACGCTTCCAATTCTTCCCCTATGTGAGCTTCTCAAACATAGTTATTAAGTAATTTATATAGTTTATTTTAAAATAGACAGCTTATTTCCATTGACAGCTTATTTTCATTCTTCAAAGAATGTGCGGAAGATGGTAGACAAAACCCACTACACCGATGGCTCCGAATTAACTTATCAGGAGAAAAATCATCTGATCGCATTTTGTACTGATCTTGACAATTACAATATCTACAATCGAACTCGTCAACATTATGGTCAATACGTCCCACTAGTGCACGTGTTGAACTACGGTAACTACCATGGAGGTACCCTGGTAAGATTTTTTACTATTACGACATCCGTGCATCTTTTGCATACTTCTAAAACTAGTACATCATTGCTAACTGCAAAGTTATTACTATGTTTTTCAACAGATAATCCCGAATGATTGTGTGCCTCATCTGATGTATCAGCATGGTCGCCTTGATGTTTTGAACATACAACCAGGTCATCCTACGAATCTCAATTGTGCAGACCGGATTTCTAAAAGAAGTGGAGACATGACAATCAAAGAATGAAAAAAATATATCGACAGTCGTAAGGAGGTTCTTGGAAGCAAAAGGAAGCGAAGCGCAAGAATTGGAGACAGGATGATCTCCATTCTCCATAATGGAGAGTCAGGGTCTATATTGTTTTATGCTATTTTACCTTAAGGGTATTTAGGTCCTACCTAATACTGATGATCATGTGCTAAGAACAATTAAGTAGGGTTGGTTCGATGACTACGAGGATGATGATCTTATGACTTGTTATTAATAACGAGTAGAAGTTGTATGATGATGCATGATTAGTAGGACTTGTTATTATATATATGATGCATGATGCGAGCATGAAGAGTTATTATATATCAGCGGGTGAAATGAACATAGCAGTAGCGTTGGTAAACCAAGCACGGAGATATAAGAGGGGACACTTCTCTCTATTAGCTAGCTAATAACAACCTAAATTAACCCCCAAAACCCCTAAACCAGCCCCTTTCAAAAACAAAAAACCTCAGCTCCAGCCAGCTGCTGACGTGTGGATGCCTTTTGGTTCCGGTTTATTTCACCAACCGGGACCAAAGGCCCCCCTGCTGCCTGGGCTAGCTGCAACGGCCACGTGGAGGCCCATCTGTCCCAGTTCGTGTAAGAACCGAGACTAAAGGCCAAGGGCATTAGTAACGACCTTTTAGTCCCGGTTCCTAAACCGGGACAGAAGGCCCTTATGAACCGGGACAAATGGCCCTTTTTCTACTAGTGTTATGAAGCATAAGGATGAGGTTTTCAAATGCTTTCAGTACTTCTATGTTTATGTGAAAAAATAGTTCAGTACACAGATACAGGTGATCAGGACAGATAATGGGACCAAGTATGTGAATAAGGAGTTTGGCACTTTCCTATCAAGTCAAGGTATATTGCACCAATCATCTTGTCCGGGTACACCACCTCAAAATGGAGTACCTGAGAGGAAGAATCGCCATATTTTGGAGGTTGCTCGATCACTAATGTATACAATGAACGTGCCAAAATTCTTGTGGAGTGAGGCTGTAATTACAACTACATTCCTCATCAACTGAATGTCGTCAAAGGTGCTTGGAATGAAGTCGCCATGTGAGATGTTACTAGGTGAGGATAAATTCTTAGTGCCTCCTAAGGTGTTTGGATGCACCTGCTTTGTTCGGGACCATAGACCCTTAGTGGGAAAATTGGATCCATGAGCAGTGAAGTGCATCTTCATAGGTTACCCATCTGGACAGAAGGGCTACAAGTGTTGGAGTCTCAGTGAGCGGAGAACATCTGTGAGCATGGATGTTACATTCAGGGAGTCTGAGTCGTTTTATGGAGAAAAAACGGATCTCAACTCGTTATTTGACTTTGACTCTCCTAGTATGAGTGGTGCTAGTCGAGAGGGGGGAGTGAACCACCAAGGACAAAGGGAGATGAACCACCGAGAGTTGTGGTTGGTTCAATTCCATGTCCTTCTAGGGAAGATAGATGGAGAAAGCCAAATGAGGAAGAAAATCTAAGGGTGTATACCAGGAGGCAACCTATGTATGACGAGAAATGGAGAAAGCCAAATGAGGAAGAAAATCTAAGGGTGTATACCAGGAGGCAACCTATGACTGATGAGAAATGGAGAAAGCCAAATGAGGAAGAAAATTTAAGGGTCTGTACTAGGAGGCAACTACAAGATGAGCAGGAACAACAACAATCTCCAATAGCAAGTGACACACATGTGTAGGGGGAGCAACATGCTCCGACAAGTGTTGAAATTGTTGAATTGTCTGATGGTGAGACATGTGCCACTCCAACTCCATCTAATGCATATGATTCAATGAACTTTCCTATTGCCTGGAGGAAAGGAACCCGAGTTGGAGCTGGAAAACCTCGAGAGAGGTATGGTTTTTGAGCATGACATAGCTAATTATGTATCATATACATCTCTGTCTCCGAGATACAAAGCATTCATTGCATCATTGCAATCTGTGGTGACTCCAAGAGATTGTAAAATGGCAAAGCAGGATCCAAAGTGTTATGAGGCAATGGTGAAGGAAATGAGAGCACTTGAAAAGAATAAAACATGGGACATTGTACCTCTTCCAGCAGGAAAACGACCGGTTAGCTGCAAATGGGTGTATAGTGTAAAGCAGACTCCTGAAGGAAGGGTAGAGAGATATAAGGCACGGTTAGTGGCTAGGGACTATAGTCAGACATACGGGTTTGATTATGATGAGACTTTCGCACCTGTCGCAAAGATGGGCATAGTGAGAACCTTAATTTCTTGTGCCACTAACTTTGGTTGGGCTTTGCATCAGCTAGATGTAAAGAATCCATTCTTGCATGGTGATTTACATGAGGAAGTTTACATGGAGATTCCACATGGTTTCTCAAACCCCGAGACATCAGGAAAGGTATGCAAGTTAAGGAAGTCTTTGTATGGCCTCAAACAGTCTCCACAAGCATGGTTTGATAGATTCAAATGTGTTGTGTGCAATATGGGATATAAGCAATGCAACGGGGATCATACAGTATTCTACCGGCACACAAAGTGTGAGATTGCAATCCTTGTGGTGTATTTGGATGATATCATAATCACTGGAGATGATGATGTGGTAATATCATGACTGAAGAAGAGCCTGAGCAAGGAGTTTGAGGTAAAGGATTTAGGGCAACTGAAGTACTTTCTTGGTATAGAAATTGCTAGATCCCCTAAAGTAATTGTTCTGTCACAACGGAAGTATGCTCTCGACCTGCTTAATGATACATGTATGCTTGGGTGTAGGCCTTCCTCACCACCTATTGACCAGAATCATAAGTTATGTGCTAAATCTGGCGAACCAGTGGATAAGGAGAAGTACCAGAGACTTGTTGGAAGGCTCATCTACCTATGTCATACACGACCCGATATCTCATATGCAGTGAATGTAGTGAGCAGATACATGCATGATCCTAGGAGTGGACACTTAGAGGCTGTCTATCGAATCCTTCGATATCTGAAGGGTAATCCAGGAAGGGGACTATGGTTTAAGAAGAATGGGCACCTTAATATAGATGGGTATTGTGATGCGGACTGGGGAAGTTGTTTGGATGACAGAAGATCTACTTCTGGTTATTGTGTGTTTGTTGGGAAAAACTTGGTGTCATGGTGAAGAAAAAAAGCAGCCAGTGGTGTCCAAATCAACAGCTGAAGCTGAATATAAAGCTATGTCACAAGTTTTGAGTGAGATGTTATGGGTAATAAATCTTCTCTCTGAGTTAAAAGTAATAAGAAAGGATCCCCTAAGGTTATGGTGTGATAATAAATCAGCTATCAGCATTGCTAATAATCCAGTTCAGCATGACAGAACCAAGCATGTCGAGATAGACCGCTTCTTCATCAAGGACAAGTTAGATGATGGCATAATCAGGATAAGTTATGTGAGATCTAGAGAACAAGTGGCTGATTGTTTAACTAAGGGTTTAGGTGTCAAGGAGTGTAATTTTGCGTGTGACAAGATGGGAATGATGGATATCTATCATCCATCTTGAGGGGGAGTGTTGGGCTGTATATGTGTGAGTAAGTCTGGCCCACGTGGCCCATGTAAACTAGTATATGTATTGTACAGACTAGAGAGGAAGATAGTTATCCAGAAATTTCCCAAATCCACCACATTTCAGAAAAGTATCAAACACTTTTGCTTCTGGAGAAGTGAAGTTGGACCATTCATAAAGAAACCATTCAAAGTCTTATGCGAATGGCCAGAATGACCAGGGAGGATCATTTCCTGCTTCTGGAGGAATGTAATACTAATCAACAGCATGTTAGCATCAATCGCTATGTGTTAATATAGCTCCCGTCTGAAGGCATGTAATGCCAAATTGTCACTAAAATTAAGTTGGAACGGATCAATCCCATCTAATCTAGCCATGGTACGTCTATGACTAGAGTATATATTGACAACGTAACGGCCGGCCGCTACAACCATTCTTGCTGATTTTGTTGAAGCACAAACCACATAGAACATCAGTTCTTGGCTCTTGGTGATTTACTGATTAGAAAATCATCATTCCATGTCAGCATCCACAGCAAAGTTTTATTAGGCACCGGAAGCGGCTATTGTCGTATCCCTTGGGTCACTTCTCTTGCATTGTGCAAAGAGTTGGCCTATAGTATTAGGTGCATATATATTTCAAGTTGGCCATCCACTTGCAAGTTTACGTTTGATGCGCAAAGCATATTTTTGCCGGTAGGTGGATGGATGCATTCTATATATGGAGGCAAGTCACAATCATTTGCGCATTCTTAGCAGCTGGCCGGCATTCTTTCTCCTCTTTTTCTAGATGAGCAGTAAGGAATATTATAACCACAACTACAAGTGAGGTCGTTGCAAAAAAAACTAGAGTATACGTAAGGTCCTGCCTTATCCTGCATAGTATCTACGTGGTAAAATTGTCAAGGTCCTGTCAAATAAGCCAATAGAAAGAAGAGAGGAGGTAAAAATGATAAGTCAAAGAAGAAGGCTCAATGATAAAAAGCCTAATATTAGAGCATCTCCAGCCGCGCCCCCAACAAGACCCCCCAGTCAATTTTTCGGCCGCCGGCGCCAAAAAATCGGCCCAGTCGCGTCTCCAGGGGTCCATTTTTCGCCAGCTCGGGCCGAAATTGGCGCCGGCGGACTCAACCCTAACCCGGCGCGCTGGGGGGCGCTCGGGGGCGCCGGGCGAATCGTTTTTGGCGCAAAAGCGACGCGGGCCAGCCGCATCAGCGACACCGCCCGCCTCGTCTTCTCCCGACGCCTCGGTTTCCCGGGGGGAATCAATGGCAAGGCTGCCGCCGGTCAGATTTGCCATTGATTCCTCATGGGGCGGCGCGCCGACGCCTCCCCTCCCTCGGACGCGTACACACGGATGCGGCGCGGCTATATATGGCCGCACTCGCCTCTGATGAGTGCTACCTCTCCCGAGCGCCGCCGCGGAGCTCTTCTCCCCCCAGCCACTCCCTCTCCCGATGGCCGAGCGTTTCCCCGGAGACGAGGCGGCCGCCAACGGCTTCGGCCGCCGTTCGCTCCGCGAACAGGAGTCCTGACTCCTGTTCCAGGCGAACATCCCGGCGCCGCCGGACATGCGCGCCGGGCCGACGGGCTGGAGGCTCAGCAATGGGGGAGTGCCCATTCCCCCGTTGCCCGATGCCGTATCCAAACCATCCTACTTCGCCGACGAGGTCGAGATCGTGCGCGCCTCCCTCACCGACGCCGAGCTCTCCCTCCCCCATTACGCCGCCGACAACCACGCGACTTGGGCGGCGTACTTCGAGCGCCGCCAGCAGCAGCGGCTGGCGTCCACCAACGGGGCGCCGGTGGTCAGCGGCCTGAAGAACAGCGAGGGGCGCCACCTGTGGTGGGGCGTCCCCGGCCGCACGCTTGAGGGCGTGCTGACGCACCTCGAGGGCAGCAACAACCCACCGTTGGCGTACCCCCCGGCGAGGGCGGCCGCACCGGCGCACCGCCGACGCGACGGGCAATGGGCACCAAGGAGGTTCGGCTCCTCCTCCTCTTCCTCCTCGTCGCGCTCTTCGTCTCAATCCTCCGGCACTCCGACGCTACTCGGCGTCAAGGCCGAGCCCGCGGCGGAGACGCCGCTCGGCCGCCGCACTCGCACCGCCGGCATCGTGATCAGCGAGGGCGGCCGGCGAGCCTCCTCGTCGGCTCCTCCTCCGCGCTTCGTCAAGCCGAAGACGGAGCCGGGTCTCCCGCCGGTGAAGACGGAGCCGGGGCTGGCGCCGGTGAAGACGGAGCACGGCGAGGTCGAGCTCGACGACGACGTGGCCCTTGAATGGGCACGCCAAGACTCCCTGAAGATGGCGAGGGAGCACCAGTGCGCCGCCCTGCGGCACTTCGTGCAGCGCCGCCGAGGCTGCGACGAAGGAGGAGTCGTCATCATCAACGACAGCGACGACGACGACGCGCCGCCGCCGCCACCAGCCGGGGAGGGGTCCAGCAGCGGCGCCCGAGTCAAAGAGGAGAAGGCCGACGATGGCGGCGACGACGGCGACTTCTCGGCCTTCGGCAAGTTTTTTTTGATTAGTTTGTATATGTAATGGCGACTACTCGATTTAAATCCGCGAATATAAAGCCCAAGTTTGCTGAAATTTGACGTGTTTTAGTCGAAATTTGGCGTGTTTTAGCCCTTGAATGCTATACAATTTTTTTTCTTCGCGCGTGGGGGCGGCCCTGGGGCCGGCGGCTGGGGACCAACTCGCCCCAGACCCATTTTTTGCCCCGGGTCAACCCCAGGCGGCGATTTTAGGCGCCCCCGGGGGGCCAACGGGTGGAGATGCTCCCTCAAGGTGCACCGGCCGTTGGACTAGGTTGTTGAGATAGGTGGCCTAGTCCACCATAGACTATGCACCGTCCCTCATGAAGATAGAAAAATACAAGAGCAGCTTTAGAGCCGGTGTTCATGTGACCTTGCACATCTCAAGGACATTGTGAACATTGATTAATACAGGAGTAGGTTTGAAGCACATAGACAGCCATGTGCCCCGGAAGAATCTTCACCACGAGGGAAAGATCAACCAATTATAAGAGCACAAGTTGGTTAAACAGAAAGGGGAGAAGACTTTGAAGTTGTTTTAAGAGTGCGCTGAGACGCGAGTTAGGAGCACAGCCAACCTCAAAAACTCCAACCAACTTCCAAACCACATACTGGCCATGGACGCCAAGCTGATGGTGGCCACAGACGGTGGCGATGTCAACATGTTGAAGGATGGGTTGAACAAGGAGGATGCCATGTCGATGGTTGATGCGACGGCGACGAGTAAGAAGCCTTCCGAAGACAACCCATCCCCAGCTGGTACCATCAATCCCTTGCTTCTGTTATCGGCACGCGAGGGCTCCTCGATGGCACTGAGTGTCCTTTTAGAGAGGGAAGATGCAAAACGTCCACCACTGATGATTATTTCTCAAGAATTTCTCGAGTTGGTAGAAGGAGGCAGCAGCGCTGAAGGAAGAACTGCAGTATCAATTGTTGGTGATGTAGAAGAGGGCGTCGACGACCAGCCTGCTGCTTCACTTGCAGATGGAGCACTCCTCAAGGGCGTCACTCCTGATGGTGATACTGCACTACATGTGGTCGCACAGAATCAGGAGGATGGCAAACATTTCCTGGAGTATGCCGGCATCATCTACGGAAGGGACATGGGGCTCCTGTTTGCGAAGAATCACAAGGGTGACACACCCTTGCATTGTGCTGCCCGAGCTGGGAACTCCAAAATGGTTTCTCATCTCATGGATTTAGCTGCACGTGAGGGCGCTGACACGAAGCTCAGGCTCCTGAGAATGGAAAATAAGCGTCACGAGACGGCCCTGCATGAGGCTGTCCGATTTGAGGATGGTCGATTTCTGGGTCGGAAGGAGAGAAGATCATTGCTTGATACTACTCACACCATTGGAGAAGAAAATAATAAGGAAGCTCAAGCTGCTGCCGGCGCATCGGAAGAAAAGAATATAGTCAAACTACTGATGGGTGCTGATCCAGAGTTAGCTAATTATCCTGCAGATGGCGTTTCACCCTTGTATCTAGCCATCTTGCTAGGGAAGAGCACTATTGCATTGATTCTATACGATAAGAGTGGTGGCAATCTCTCCTATTCCGGAGCTGATGGACAAAATGCCCTGCATGTTGGTGTTCTTCCACACAGAGACTCAGGTACTCACTAAAGGCATCTATATTTTAAAATTTCCTTGTCTACTCCCTCCTTCTATAACATATAGCATCCCCTCGAATTTGAAGCCTAAATTTAACATAAATTTTACTAACAAACTCTAAATTATATACCATAAAAGCTATACCATTGAAAACCCTTTCCGAATATTATGGGCCATCCGCCCCCCCCCCCCTCCCAACACACACACACAAAAAGCAACTTTCTTGTTCATATTAGTACTACTTCTCATGCTGATCACTTGTAGGCCAAAGTTGACATAATACCCTAAATTACCTCCATCAATTCTCTCAAAGGTTCATTTAACCCCCTCTTAATTTCTGTTGTCTGGTACTGTCTATTATATGCTCAAAGCATAATACATAAAAAAATGACTGCCAATTCTCATGAAAAAGGAAAACATCTATCTGTTGATTTCATAAACCCCAACTGGTATCATAATTTCAATAACTTAATTTTGAACTCACCTCTAGAGGTATGATGAGCCATTAAGACTCTTTTTTCTTGCTCTAAACACAGTTGCATGACAAGCAAATTCTCATGAAAAAGAAAATCAATCAATGTTGGTCGTGTCATTAGTCATGATGTTGTTGTCTTAATGTAGGAACATGATTTAAATAAAGACTGAATTCCAGATTTTTACCCCAGATATGCATTTGTGACACTAATTGCCCTGTTGAGTGGAAATTTGTTTAGAATACCCCTCTTAGAAGCTTTGGACCCTCGTTTTCTGATGCATGTCCATTTGGGAAGGTGTGAGATGATGCCTAGGGTTCAAAAATATTTGGACGAGGGGAGGAATGGAACAGATGGACAAGAGAAGTCTGGACATGATTGTCAATGATGCCCTGCGATGTTTACACATTTTTTTACGAATCATTGACGCAACATGCCGATCCTATCTAACATAAATAAGAAAAATGCAAAATCAGGGTAAAACCGTGTTAAAAGTCTTCAAAATCTGATATTTCGCTAAAGGTTCCACTAAATGGGGTAATATGTGTCACAAGTGTACAACTACAGGGTAAGAAGTGGAATTCACTCTTAAATAAACTCTCAGTTAGTCAGGTCGATTCACTAACACAAAATGCATATTCTTGACAGTGATGATGGAGTTCCTAGTGCATTGGAACAAAAGCCTTACTTCCCAAGTGGACAAAGATGGGAGAACGCCACTTCACTTTGCTTCATCGCTGATTTTACGGACTGGCTCGTATCTGCATCTTGAGCTCCTTGGCAGAACCCCTTGGTGTCGTTTTGTATGGATTCCCCGGAGATCTACATCGATGCTTGAGATAGTATTCAAAGCAAACCCCGCAGCATTGTATCAAGCAGACAAGAATGGATCATTCCCCATACATTTGGCTGCCTCTGTAGGTGCCAAAGAAGCCATACTGTTTTTTCGTGACAAGTATCCGCGTTGTGTAGGATTGCGTGACGCTAAAGGAAGAACATTCCTTCAGGTCGCTGTTGAGAAAGAAATACTGGGCGCAGTCTTCTACGTATGTGAAACTCCATCTTTAGCTTGGATTCTGAATATGCAAGACAATGATGGAAACACTGCACTGCACTTAGCTATCCAATCTCGGAACATTAGGATGTTCTGTGCTCTATTTGGGAATCCAAATGTGAATCTGAATATAACAAATTACAAGGGGAAAACTCCGTTGGATTTATCCATTATTAGTAAGCTTTCATACGGATTGAATTATATAGAGGTAATACTCTGTTTTACTTTCTAGTTCGCCCCTTGATTAAAAAATTGATATATGACACATTGCTTCATTGGGTACTCATATAATCCTTCTTGTTTTTATTTCAGAACTCTGAGCATAAAATATGTCACGCCTTGAGGTCAGTTGGGGCAAACTATGGTGTTGTTTGCTGGGATAAGGCTGAGGAACCATTCCGTCGGCCACCAAACCCAGAGGAGGAGGACCAAGCATCACGGAGGCTGAAAGATGCAGCACAAACGTGTGTCGTTGCTTCTGTCCTAATAGCAACTGTTGCGTTCAGTGCAACTTTGGCCATCCCTGGAGGTTATATAGCTGATGATCATACAAATGAAGGCACACCAACATATGCCGGGAGTTATCTTTTTGACACGTTCATAATGTCCACCACATTAGCTTTCATATGCTCTTCTCTAGCTACCCTTGGCTACACGTTTTCTGCAAGTCCCTTTGTTAACTTGGTCACCCGCGAAGTCTACATAGTCTTATCCGTGCTTTCCTTCTCGAGTTCATTCGTATGCATGTCTATTGCATTTGCACTGGGTGTGTATATGGTGCTAGCCCCGGTTGCTCGTAATACTGCCGTTGCGGTCTGTGTTATTACTCCGGCCATATGGCTTGGTACAAATGCGGATAGTATTTTTAAGTTGGTTATTCTTGCACGACCGCTATGTATTAGAAAGGGTCTATTCAAAGGAATGGTACAATTACTAAGGATGTACGCGCTCTTAGTGGTCACTACACTTTGGCCCTTCATAGTTACCTTTGGTTGGGCTGCGTTGGCAAGAATCCACCGCCGCTAAATCCATTTTATTTCTTTTGATTAGGAGGGTTTGTAAGCATGTTCTTGTCCGGAACTGGTGTGTTATGGAAGTATTTGATGTAAGACATTATTTCTTATGATATGTGTCTTTCCTAAAGCTTCAGAACCTGGCTTGTCATTTTTCTTTATTTGTGTAAGACTTATTGACCCTGGCTTGTCAATTATTTTCAAATATAAGTATAGCTCTATGCACTGTCCATAGACCTCATTAAGTTTTGTTTCATCTGCTTCCTAAGCATATGCATAAGTTGCACAAGTGGATCAGTTAATGCTGAACGATAACACTTTCCACTGAACCCGACCTCTGGAAATGACACTCGTCACCATCAGGCTATTTTTCCTCCAATATGTATAAAACTGTTCTGGGTCATTGGGATGCTATTCTAGCACCGAATTCGATTTGGCAATCTTGCTGCCAAGATAAACACAAAATCTTATTCGGGTTGTTAGTTGTCACCAGTGTTTGTCTTATGCGCCTACACATTTTTTGGTTGAAAGTACATAGGACTTGTCCTACCTGGTTGCTGAAATCAGCTAGTACTCATCCTACCTATCTGTTTTTTTGCATCCAAGACTTATCCTAGGTTTAGGCTAAACCTAGTATCTTCATATATGTTTGATGCATATGTTTTCTTCCGTGCTAAACAACAATCCTTGTAGTTACTACATGAGTGGTACGGTGTTAAGACTACATTATTTCTGCTACACTTTTAGACCACAAGTGTGTGCTAATTCCCAACAATATCACTATCGTAAATAAGGACATGTGCTCTTGGATTACGCGGCCATTGGTGGTTTGATGCACGAGGATGCTTACCAACAACCTCCAACCTCGACTTGTTCACTAAAGACGACACGCGTGAGTGTGAGCGGCGAAGGAGCGTGCATGTATCACTCATTTTCTCATGCTCCAATAGTATCTGAAAGAGAATCTCTTATATGTTGGTCTCAACTCTCCTCCACTTCTTGGCGTTATACTAAACTGTCCATTATGTCACGGAACCCATATGAGTCTTTGAGATTCATTTAGGAATTATTTGTTATATGGGCTTTAGGCCTAGCCATAATTCAACAGCTAAATCATAACGGGCTGACATTAACATTGAAATGTCCCAATTTTCCGGCCCTCAACTGTAGCAATCAAAACTTGATGCAAAAGATCCATCAACAAGGTGAAGATTCATATCAACTCTAGCAATATTCAGCAAAGAAAATGTCCATTACTCCAATGACCCCCGTATATATTACAGACGTTCAGTTCGCTAATGACAGCAATGTGATTTTCCCAAGAGACTACCCGAGACCGTCGTATTAGTCAAGCCATGCATGTGCTTTGGCACATTTCCGGCTCATCTTCACGTATGGACCTATCCCTTTTATTTCTCTCTTTAGTCATGTGCCCCGAAAGAACCTCCATCAGATTGTGGTTTAGGACCTAGCCCCCGCGTCGCCCCTCCTCGCGTCCGTGGCCTACGGGGCGGCCAGGCCGGGCGGAGGCGCCGGGGCACGCGGATCCTTGCGGTGCGGCGGCGGACCCGATGGCGCGGATGCAGATGGGTTGACGTCTAGCTGTGTGGCGGCTGCGTGCGGGTCTCCTCATGGCGGCACGTGCGCGGCATCCGGCGAGGGGTGGGGACGCAGCCGTGGTGGTTTCCCGTGCGACATGGATCTCATCTGGTACGCGGTGAAGAGGCTGCGGCGTGTGCCCTCGGGGAGGATGGATATCCTCGCCTAGATCCGTCGGCGGCATGACGGCGGAGGTCGTATTGGCCGGCGGCTCGGCCGGTCGGCGGCAGCGGAACAAGGCCGGTGGCAGCGGCGGAACAAGGCCGGTGGCAACGGCGATGTTCTGTCCGGATCCCGGGGCGGCGGCCCTGGATGGTGGTGGCGGGTGAAGCTCGGGCTTTCCGCGGCGGCATGGCGTGGTGCAGTCCCTATCCAAGGCCGATCTGTGACGGCGATCTGATTGTGGATTAGTTCGGATCAGAGACGGTGACGAGCGCGCGGGATCCATCTCCGCGGCTCTCGCAGTTTGGCGAGGTGGGGGTGGGAGCCCTCCTCCCAGGCTCTAGTGGTAGCACACTCTGGCAGTGGCCGGTGCGCCAGGGCTCCTACGGTGGCACTGCTGTTGAAGTTGGTCGCCGGATCTTGGTGGCTAGATCTAGGGCTTTGAAGGCGGTCGAGACGGTGCACAGGTTGTCGGGTGGATTCCTTGGGACAAATCCGGGTGAAAACCTGGTATTCGACCGTTGGCCGGAGCCGGTGATGAAGATGCCCTTATCATCGTTTCCTTCATGAAGGCATCATCGAGGTGAAACTCCCAACCCCACCCAATACCTCCGAGGGAAACCCTATATCAGTTGATCGGATGATGGCGGCATTCATGTGTCGTTACCCCCTTGGGGGCGGCATTCTGGGAGATGCACTCGGACTCGAGGGACCAGGGGTTGGCTTCTTCGGTGGAGCGGTGTTTCTTTCTACATATTGATGGCGGAGGTTCTTGGCGGCATGGAGCAGCAGAGGCTTGGCGTCAGATGTGTGGCGATGGACATGTGCAGGAGGTCTACGCTGTCTAGCGTCGTGGTGGTGTCGGCAGCAGCTAGACCGGGCAAGGTAGATGCAGCGGTACATCTCTGAAGATGGATTGGTGGTAGGTGGCTGCGGCGGCCTCATACCCGGCAGGCGTCCTGATTGAGGAGCACGCCGGAATGTGGGTGCCCATACCCGGCAGACGTCCTGGTTGGGACATCAGGTCTTAGATGTTTAGATTTGGCTGCGAGGTCTGTTTGGTATTAGGCCGAGACTATCAACATCCCTTAATCATTTGGATAGGAGTAGCGACAGTTTGTTGCCTAGACGATGGCTTCAGTCTTACTGTTGTATGACTTTGTAAGGTCTTGTATGAATAATTAATAAAATGGTTGCATGCATCGTCCAGATGCAGAGGCCGGGGTTCTCCTCCATTTTTTTTTAAAAAAAATGACTAGTGAGACAACCAACTGAAATTATGTATAGTATATGTACTAGTATTGTGAGACGATTTCATAAAATATCAGTTTTCCTTTTTAAGGGTTGTTTTCAAGCATCTATGGCAGCAGCAAGAAATAATCTATACCATCTAAAATAAATATAAAGACCGACCATGGATGAACATGTTATATATGCACTTGTTGTAGTTATGTTTGTATACCTACGTAAGGTAGTGCACCCAGAACCAAGTTCTTCGTAAGGTAGTGCACCCAGAACCAGGTTTTTTTCAAAAAGGGGAGCAAGTCCATGCCTCTGCATCGAGCGATGCATACAATCATATTATTAATTATTTAACAAAGGTCCGACAATAACATACATCTGCAATCTGAAGCCATCACCAACACCTACAAACTCGACAATATGGATGCCTTCACGCCCCACCATCTATAGCCGGGGTCATCGCCCGCATGACGTACCAGTAGCAAACACGTAGGTGCAGCACACCCAAAAGGGTACACCACTGCACACGCTTCAGAAGCCGCTACCAACGTCGAACCATGGACCCATCTCCAGAAAAGAGATCTGCAACGTCCTTGCCAGGCCGGTCGGCCGTTGACGCCGCCACGGTACCGAGAACCATAACAGATAAATTTGAAACAGATTGGGATTGGCACGAAATAACCATTCCTCAATCTTCATACATTTAAAAACAAACTTGCATTCATCGAAAACAGCAAAAAACTTGCATTATGACAAAACAGTGCAATGGGTGTATCCATGGAGCAACTGAGAGGAACCTCTTAGCACGACGCAGTGCTCCATGAAAATAGCATCCAACTTCGGAAGAATACGGCTGTCCCAGCTATTTGGATCTTGGAGTTCCATGAAAGATGAAGTGAAAGAAGGTCTCAGATCATTGTGTGAACCTTTGTGAAAGGGAGAATAATTTAAATCTGTACATACGGCCATGTTTCTATTTAAAGAAACTACTCCAGGTCGCAACTGACAATTTGGAGGACAGTACCGTGCTCATGTGGCCTTGCACGTCTTGTAGGTTGAGAGAGAGAGAGAGAGAGAGAGAGAGAGAGAGAGAGAGAGAGAGAGAGAGAGAGATTCAACACTAGGCGGCGAAGGCGTTGTCTCGTGTGAACTCTTGGGTGACAACATGTGCTCTGCCTTTCACTGGCTGCTCCCGACAATGTTGCTGTATGTGCGCTGCGCTCTTTGCTTTTAGTTGCTGTTACTTTTGAATAAATTATGGTTGTGTGCCCCTTGCAACATTGCAAGTGGAGAGCTTGGAGGGTGATCTCCCATGGTCCAAAAAAAAGTAAAAAACAAATAATTGAAGACGCTGTACTCCTGGTGCGTTTGCAGAAGAAGAGGGAACCATAGATCTCCACCGACGGCCATGCTTCTGCTTAAAGAAGTTATATATGACCCCCGATAGCCATTGACATTTTGGACGATAGCAGCGTGTGCATGTGGCCTTGCACATCTCGAGGACATCGTGAACATAGATTACAAGAGTAGGTTTAGAGACCCAATATTCATGTCTCCTTGCATGGCTCGAGGTTATCATCAAGATAGACTAATACAAGAGCAGGTTTAGAGCAAGTGTTCATGTGGCCTTGCACATCTGGAGGACACTATGAAGATTGTTTAATACTCCCTCCGTCTGGAAATACTTGTCATCAAAATAAATAAAAGGAAATGTATGTAGACGTATATTAGTTCTAGATACATCCCTTTTTATCCATTTTGATGACAAGTATTTTTGGACGGAGGGAGTACTGTATAAGGAGTGGGTTCTCAGAGCCCATAACGCCATTTGCCCCGGAAGAAGCTCCACCAGGCCATCATCAAGCGAGAAACAATTAACATTACGACTTAGGAACGAGAGAGCAACTAATTAAAAACACGACTTGGTTAATCGGAGAAGAGAGAAGACTTCACACTTGCTGTAACTTTTAAGAGTACGCCCATACACTAATTGGGAGCACTACTAACCTCATACACTCCATCCAACTATCAAACCACACACTGGCCATGGACGCCAAGCCGATGGTGGCCACTGACCGTGGCGATGTCAAGAAGTTGAAGGATCTGCTGAACCAGGAGGATGCCATGGCGATGGTTGTGGTGACGGCGACGAGCAAGAAGCCTCCTGGGGAGGACCAACCCCCTGCGGGTAACATTATCAACCCCCTGCTTCTGGCATCTGCACGCGCGGGCTCCTGGGAAGCGCTGAATCTCCTTCTAGAGAGGGAGGACGCAAAAAAGCCACCAATGATGGTTCCTACTCGCAAGTTTCTTCAGTTGATAGCGAGAAGCAGCGCCGCCCAGCGAAGAACTGAGGTGTCAGCTGCTGGTGATGTAGAAGAGGGCGTCGACGACCAGTCTGTATCTTCGGTTGCAGCTGGAGCACTCCTCAAGGGCGTCACCCCTCAAGGGGATACTGCACTGCATGTGGTCGCCAATGGAGGGGGCTGGGATTTCTTGAAGTATGCCGGCATCATCTGCAACAGGGACAAGAGAATCCTGTTTTCCAGGAATCACAATGGCGACACACCGTTACATTGTGCTGCAAGAGCTGGGCGACCCAAAATGGTTTCTTGTCTCATTCATCTAGCTGCTCCTGAAGGTGCCGACACGAAGCTCAGGCTTTTGAGAATGGAAAATAACCGTCACGAGACGGCCCTGCACCAGGCTGTCCGTTTTCAGTACGGTAGAGGTCTGCGTTATGAGGAGAAGGAAGCATTTATTGGTGCTGCTGACCCCGCCAGAGAAGAAAAGAATAAGGAAGATGCTGCCGGTGTAAAGGAAGAAAAGAACATAGTCAAGCTCCTAATGGGTGCTGATTCCGAATTGGCTAATTATCCTGCAGACGGCGTTTCACCCTTGTACCAAGCCATCTTGCAGGGGAAGAGTACCATTGCACTGATTCTATATCATATGAGTCGTGGCAATCTCTCCTATTCCGGAGCAGATGGACAAAATGCCTTGCATGTTGCGGTTCTTCAGGACCCAGGTACGTACCCACTAAGGCTGGTCATTGTGAGCATGACACTAGTTTAAGTTACTACCTTCATAATGCAAAGTAATATAATAGTAGTATCATAGATGGCTTCATTTATTAACTTGTAGACTCATCTTGTCTCGGGACGTGCTATGTTACAGTAACATATTATATTACCACCTCTCATTAACTATTTGCCACGTAAGCAAAATTTTCTTGAAATGCGCTATGTTACTACCTAAGTTACTCCCACTATGACTAGCCTAAATGCATCTATTTTTGGAACTTGCCTGCCCATTAATTTTGACCAACCCCATGTAGGATTACATTAATTTCTATGGTTTAGTACATGCATGCGATTATCGGGATTTTCAATTTACAATACCCCATGTAATTACCTTGCTTCGTCATATTATTAATACCTATCTCATCCGCAAAAATATATATTATTAATACCGTACCTATCTATATTATTTACTGCTACTAGCAAACATGCCCGTGCATTGCAACAGGAGAAAAAAAAACACACCCTTATACACACCCTGGACAATATCAACAAATCCCTTGAGATCTCCACACAGCGAACAACAAGATAATGGTTGAATATCGTATCTACTCAAGTTAATGGCTGAGTATCATATCTACTTAATTTTAAAAATGATTAACATGCAAGATAATAGCATATTTCAAATCTACACATTTTTCTGAGGGGTTTTCATATATGACATGTTAGATTTGGAGTTAGGGTTTGAAAGATATGAATATTTTGAAAAGCATTTGAATTTGCACCAAAAGAAGAAGTGGAAAAAAGGGACGTGGTTGAGGTTGAACCCGAGTCTACTGAGTGGAGAAGGGAGGCGTTTGCCACTACGCTAGCTATGTGGATGTGACATATCAAGGACCACACTGTATATAACCCAAACAAAACGGTCTATCCAGTGAAATAAATAATTTTTTCACTTACAGATGGCATAGTGGGTAATTATTGGCAATTTAAAGGCAATTTTCATGACTTATCGCCAGAAGCAATAGCCCCTTTATTATATTATAGGTATATATATTTAGATGGCTATTTTGTTTTCTTTCGGCGGGAGGTTTTCAAGCTAAGTATGTCGTTTTCTTTCGCGGGAGGTTTCAAGCTAAGTATGCCGTTTTCTTTTGCGGGGAGGTTTGAACCTAAGTATGTCGTTTTATCTCGCATGGAGGTTTTAAGCTATGTCGTTTCCCATCTATAAACAAGTAGTGGATTTGCTAATTCACATCTTGATGAGAATTAACAAAGTCTCATCTAATTCTTACACTATTTCATTAACCAAACAAAAAAATAAGTGAAAAATTCCCACAAATCTTCATGTAAAATTTGAAGGTGTACGAGTTAGATGAGACATAGTTATTTCTCATCTAGATAAGAGCTAGTCACACCCAACCAGCAGTGTTTCACGCAATTGCATAGGAGAAGTCTTCACCCATATTTTTTCTAACTGCATGTGTGGTTTGTTTATGTTACTAGAGGATACCGCGCATTGTTGCGCGTTCTTAATGAAAATTTGGGTTGATAACATGAGAATTTTTTTCAACATTTTCAGTATAACAAAAGATAATTTGTAGCAAGTAGTTTAAAACAAATCATAACCACCAATTTAATATAGAAGATTTTGTTTGGCTATGGTCTTTCTCATCCACACATCTTTCTTCCCATTTTATCCTTGTTTTGTTGGTATTACTCCACCAGGGGTGATCAACCTCAACGACGACGACAAGTTCGACAAATACTGTAGGCATCATGGTCTGTGATGATCTATTGTACTAGCGGCGGTCTATCTTAGTAGTGTATAATTATGATGTTCGAAATGTTTAATGTTCAACTAGAGTTTGAAATTTCAAAATGTGCAATTATGTATTCATGTTCAAGTAATCTTTTTTAGGGCACTAGTTTTACATCATCTACAAAAGGAACAACATGCGTGGTGCTCAAAAAACTTCTCCCTCCTATTCTATAATCATTTTTTGGGCATGAAGTTTTTCATTTGCTGGAGATGCTCTTATATATAAATGTTTAGTGCAATATGCACATTGTAGTTTTTTTTTTGGTTCATTAACATGAAAAGCATATTTTTCACAGTGATGGTAGAGTTCCTAGTGCATTGGAACAGAAGCCTTACTACACAAGTGGACAAAGATGGGAGCACGCCGCTTCACTTTGCTTCATCGGTGTACTTCCGGACTGGCTCGGATCTGCGTTTTATGTTCCTCCGCACTCTCCCTTGGTGTCGTTTTGTGTGGATTCCCTGGGGATACAAGATACACGATGTAGTATTCAATGCGAACCCCGCCGCATTGTACCAAGCTGACAAGGACGGATATTTTCCCATACATGTGGCTGCCTCTGTAGGTCTCAAAGATGTCGTGCAATTCTTCTATAATGATTACCCAGATAGTGCCGGATTGTGTGACGCTAAAGGAAGGACGTTCCTTCATGTTGCCGTCGACAAGGAAAATCTGCACATAGTCTTGTATGTATGTCGAACTCCATCTTTAGCTTGGATTGTGAATATGCAAGACAATGATGGGAACACTGCATTGCACTTGGCTATCGAGGCTCGGAATTTTAAGATGTTTTGTGCTCTATTTGGGTCTCCGTGGGTGGATCTGAATCTGATAAATAACCAAGGGGAAACTCTCCGTGATCTAGCCGGAAGTAAGGTTCCACACGGAATAAGTTATATAGAGGTAATACATTCTCTGTTTTACTTTCAAGTTCACCCCTTGAGAAAAACAAATTATTCATGCCAAATTTCTCCATTTGCTACTCATGCATTCCTATCCGCTTTTATTTCAGAACCCTGAGTGTAAAATACTCCAGGTATTATGGCATGTTGGGGTGAGAAGGGGTGCCCTTCGAAAGGATAAGCTTAATGAAAGATACATGCGGCCTGTAAACCCAGGGGACGAGGACAAAGAATCACACATGCTGGGAAATTCAGCACAAATTGCAGCAGTCCTAATAGCAACTGTGGCGTTCACTGCAACTTTTGCCCTGCCTGGAGGTTACAGAGCCGATGACCATAAAAATGGAGGTACGCCAACACGTGCTGGGAGTTATGCTTTTGACGCGTTCATGATGGCCACCACATTAGCTTTCATCTGCTCCATAGTCGCTACCATTGGCTTTGTGTCTGCTGGAATTCCCATGGTTAACCTGAAAACCCGCCGAGTCAACTCTTCAGTGGCCGTGCTTTTAATGTCGAGCTCACTCACATCCATGTCTACTGCTTTTGCGCTGGGTGTGTATATGGTGCTAGCTCCAGTCGCTCGTAGCACCGCTGTTGCGGTATGCGCTATTACTCCTGCCGTGTTGATAAGTGTAAACAGGGATTCTATTTTCCAATGTGTTATCCTAGCACGACCATTATGTACTAGGATAGGGCTATTCCATGGAACCAAAGTGTTACTAAAGATGCACATGCAGATAGTGGTCTTTGCACTTTGGCCCATCATAGTTACCTTTGGTTGGGCCGCATTGGCAAGGATCCACCGCCACAGCTAAATTATGAGCAAGTGCTTGTCCAGAACTGGTGTTATGCAAGTATTTGACGTGTATTCTGCAGGCTTTTAAACTTCCTTTCTGTAAGACTGGTTGAATAAATGTAAGACATATTCATTGTCATGATATTTTCCATTTTTCCTATATATATGGCTCCATATGTTCTGCACCTGTGC
The DNA here is from genome assembly GCF_002162155.2 of Triticum dicoccoides. Classification (NCBI taxonomy): domain Eukaryota; kingdom Viridiplantae; phylum Streptophyta; class Magnoliopsida; order Poales; family Poaceae; genus Triticum; species Triticum dicoccoides. Next base: position 547,296,692 of record NC_041389.1, read on the forward strand.
TGGTCTTGTAACACTGACTGAATATATGTAAGACATAATTATTGTCAAAAAATGCAGAGATAGTGTACATTATTTCTGTTGTTTCCCCCCAAACAGAGACATGAGCTTTGCTGCCTCTCAGTTTCAGGTGTGGATCATTGCCATACGATCAAGAAGAGAAAATTCGACGGCCTAAGTTTGAATTTAATTTTTGCATTTTCATCTGACCAATAACTATGCAATGACTAATATCTACTGGTACTTTATATATCCTATATATAAACACACCGGGTCTCTGACAACTCAATCCAACCTAAAATTATGCATCTGGCGGGTGCCTAAAAGATTTTTAGTGAGATTAGCTATTTTATGAATGGACTCGTGCAATGTTTTGGTTTACCATCTGACATTTCAAGTCAATGTTCGATTCAGTTTAGTGTTTTGCCTTTCATTCATTCCTATACAATTTTTTGTTCGTTTCAAAGCTAACGACATTAGATTATGCATCAGAAAAGAAGGCTCGTGCCAAAATGTTTGCTTACCTCTTCTACAAGAAATTATATTTCACGTAGAGTCTTGAAGCTTTGGAAGTACCAACTGATCGATCCGAAGATATCGTGGTGGTTTAGATTCTCCACGATCACCGCGCATGGCAGCGCGAGATCCCATCTACCCGCACCAGCCCACGGCCCACGCCAAACAACCAGCGGCGGAGCACGGACGCGCGGCGGCCATGCCACCGAAGGACTGGTCTTCGCTGTCCCCCGACCTAGTGAGCTGCGTCGGAGACGTCTTCCACGACGCCGGCGACATCGACTACTACGTGAACCTCCGCGCCGTGTGCCGCAGCTGGCGCGCCACCACCGACAAACCGCGCGGCCTAAGCCGCCGCTTCCGCCCACACAGATGGGTGATGCTCGACGACGACCTCTCCCGCCGCGTCGGCTCCCGCCTCTTCCTCAACCTCGACACCGGACGCTTCCTGTGCAAGGACCTGCCCCTGAACAACGGCTACAACTACATCGGCGCGGCGGACGGCCTCCTCGTTTTAGAAATGGCTCGACGGCGTGCCTACAACATATGTGTCCTCAATTCTCTCACAGGCTCCATGGTTCGCTTCCCTTCAAGCCTTGCATCTCATCGCTTTCGCTCCCGCGTCGGCGTCGCCATGGGTGCTGCCAAGACGGCGCCAGTGCTCTTTCTCTTCTCGCCTGACAGCGGACGTTGGTGTGACCCGAGTCATCCTTCCCCTAGGTGGTTTAGGATCGAGCATATAAGCAGCACCCCGGTCTGCACCGTGCTGTCCTTCGAAGGCCGGGTATACATCACTGACATTGGTGGGTCGGTTATGGCTGTGGATTGCTTGGAAGGTCACAAGAAGCCTGAGATCACTACCATCATCAATAGAAGCAGGGAATTAGGGCAAAACTTCCTCGTGGATAATGCTGGGGAGTTTTTGCTTGTGTGTGTGCCGTGGTGGCAGTGGCACTCAATTTATGCCAAGCGCACGCATGTCTTCAAGGTTGACTTGGAGGGCAAGGTCCTGGAGCCGGTCAGGAGCATCGGAAACCGTGCTATCTTCCTAGGTCGCCGTTGTTGTCTCCAGGGGCGGGCCCACGTTGACCCAGCAGGTAGCCCATGACACCGGGTAAAAAAATACCTTACCTTATACATATAGAGCCCACAAAGGCCTGGACACCCCTAAATTTCCTAATGGGACACCCCCGTGCAGACAAAACGGCCACAACTAGCCAACAAGGCCCGACCAACTAGCACAGCACGCCCTGGTGAAAGCCCAGGCCCAGGCATCAATCCATCTATACGTACGTCAGTAGGTGGCTTCGCGTATCGCCTTGCCTATTCGTCTACTTGCCGCTCGGCCGATGCGCTTCGTGGCCTGTCGCCTCGTCGCCCTCGACCCCTCGCATGTTCGTCTACTTCGCCAGATCCCCCAATTCGCCCAATCAGTGAAGGTATGTTGCATCAGACCTCAATTCGCAGTGTGTGTCTACCTCTATTTCAATTCCCAAATTCCACTCTAATTCTTAATTTGTTTGTCTAACCCTAGGAAATTAGGGCTATTCGGTAAGACTAGAAATTTTGACTATATTAGCTATTGGACTATTTGGCTATTGTAGCGGTCAGTGGATGAGTGGAGAAGAATACTGCAATATTCTAGGAGATTAGGACGGCTGGAAGCACCGGCAAGGCAGCAACATGTCAAGTAAGTTTTATTTTACAGCTATGCAATTGCAATTCATGTTATGTATGTATACACATGATTCTTAGTTTTTTTTCCTTTTGTGAAAAAATTAATTATCTAAATAATTACAAATTGCAGGAGAAGCTCAGTTTATGGAAAGGTTTCTAAAAAAGAGGAGAACCATAGTGCAAGATGAAGGCCCGTCACACGAACATAATCAGAATGATGCCTCGATCCCGCCACTGTCGGCCGAACAAAATGATGTCCCCTCACCACGTGAACAGATTGATGTCCCAGCCCCGCCATCACCACCTGGACAGAATGATGCCTCCACACATGAACCTAATTCTGCCAATAATACAAGGAATTTATTTCAAGTTGAAGAAGAGATCAATTGGGAAGAAGAAATTAAATTTGATCCAGGTAAAAGGAGAAGTATAGATGAGTATCATCCGAATCCGAGAGATATGGTAAGAAGGAAGTATTTGGCCAATGGACCTTGTCAGCCTCGTACTGGTGATTTTAAAGTAACAGAAATATGTGGTAGAGATAGAAGGTTCGTTCGGGAATGGTTTGATGAGTTTGAGAGCTGGCTTGAGTATAGCGAGTCCGAACATAAAGCATATTGTTTTTGTTGTTTCTTGTTTAGACCACGCAAGAAGAAAGAAGCTGGATATGATGCATTTGTTGCAAATGGTTGGTCAAGTTGGAATAAAAAAATATAGATTAAAGGAGCATGTAGGAGACATCAATAGTGCTCACAACCAAGCAAAAAGAGATTGTGATGCTTTGCAGAAACGAAAGGAACACATTTATGTTGCTCTAAATAACCAAAGTAATGCTGAGAGGATTGCTTATTATACTCGACTAAATGCCTCAATTGATGTTGCTAGAGTATTACTGAAGCAAGGGTTGCCTTTCCGTGGCCATGATGAGTCCGAGGAGTCTCTCAATAAAGGAAATTTCATGGAATTTCATGCTTACACAACAGAGCAGAATCCAGCTGTAAGAAAAGTTGTGGCCCATAATGCTCCAGGTAATAATTAGTTGACTTCTTCGAAGATTCAGAAGGACATAGTTGAACGTTTTGCAAAGGAAATATTACATTCATTTCTTCAGGAAATTGGAAATGATGTATTTTCTTTGTTGGTTGATGAGTCGAGGGATGTGGCTGGTAAAGAGCAAATGGCAGTGGTATTGCGGTATGTTGGTAAATGTGGAAGTGCCATAGAGACATTAGTTGGCCTTACTCATGTGAAGGAGACAACCTCCAAGTATCTCAAGTCTGTCACTGATGACTTATTTGCAGAATATAAATTAAGTTTTAAGCAAGTCAGAGGTCAAGGATACGACAGTGCTAGCAATATGAGAGGTGAGTTCAATGGCTTGCAATCCTTGATAATGAGAGAGAACCCCACAGCATATTACGTTCACTGTTTTGCACATGAGCTTCAGTTAGTTGTTGTGGCTTTTGTTCGTAAGCATAAATGCATTGGTAATTTTTTTGATATGATCTTGGTCTTGTTGAATGTTGTCTCTGGATCATCAAAAAGAAAAGACATGATTCGAGACAGATATAAAGAACAAGTGTGTGAAGCTTTAGGTTGTGGACTACTGAAAAGTGGGACAGGATTAAATCAAGAACTAGCTCTTCAAAGACCTGGAGAGACTCGATGGAGTTCTCACTACAAGACTCTTAAGAGTTTGATTGATATGTTCCCTACAATTGTCAAAGTGCTAGAATATGTGGAAGAAGAAGACAGGGATGATGCAAATAGAAGACAAGCATGTGGTCTTCTTGTTTATTTCCAGTCTTTTGATTTTGTGTTCTACTTACAGCTTATGTCCACTATATTGATAATCACAAACACATTATCATTGGCTCTACAACGGAAGAATGAAGACATTGTGAATGCCATTAATTGTGTGAATTCAACCAAAGCCTCTTTGAATGATCTAAGGAGAGATGAATGGGATTCTGTCATACATGAAGCATATGTCTTTTGTGACAAGCATGACATTTCCAAGTTGGAAATGGAAGACCAATATGTTAATTCAAAGAAGCCACGGCAAAAAACAGGTATCACTAATACGCATCATTATGATGTGGATTGTTTTAATGATGTCATTGATTGGCTTCTTCAAGAACTTGATAATCGCTTCAATGAGAAAAATTCTGAACTACTTGTCTGCTCGGCGGCTTTGAGTCCAATTGAATTATTTAGTGATTTCAATTTAGACCATTTGATGGGTCTAGCCAAACTTTATCCAAAAGATTTTGATGATGGAGAACTCAGGGACCTTAGACATCACCTTCATCTTTACATTGCTGATGTCCAAGCAGATGATCACTTCTCTGGTTTAAGTAATATTTGTGAACTCTCTCAAAAAATGGTGGAGACAAGGAAACATATTGTATATCCCTTGGTTTATCGACTTTTGAAGCTCGCACTAGTATTGCCTGTTGCCACTGCTATAGTCGAGAGATCTTTTTCAGCTATGAGAATTGTGAAGACATGTTTGCGCAATCGTCTTGGCGACCACGCCTTGAAGTACAACCTTATTTGTTATGTGGAGAAAAGTGAAATGAGGAAGGTTACAAATGATGCAGTAATTGATCGCTTTGAGGCCATGAAAGAACGCAGGAAACCATTTTAGAAAGGTAATAGTTTTAACTTACTTATTAAACAACTGTAATTAATATGTGCTAAGTGGTTTTGTATTTTTTTAAGTGGTTTTGTTTTTTGATTTGCAGGCAATCAAGATCTAGTGCTGCATTTTCTCATCATCGGTTATACTTTATTCATAATTTGGACACTTTGATTCTCATTTACTATTCAATTTCCAGCAATCAATTAATATTTCGAGCGAACTCTTTATTTTGGACCTTTGGCAATCATATTCATCGTCGTATCGTATTCTGGGTATATTGTACGTACTGTTAAGTGTGTTACTTCTATCTATATTATGACTTGATATTCACATATATGTGATATACATGGGACCCCGGGTCATTTTTGTCCTGGGTCCGCCCCTGGTTGTCTCTCTGTCAACGTTGATCATCTTCCTGCCATCCAAGGTAATTGTATATATCACTATGGAGATGCCAGCATTAGACTTCACATGTATCAGGATCACCTTGAGGACAGCAGCCGGGAGGTAGTCACACTGCCCGCTCTGCACCGCCCCTTGAGCCTTGCCCAGGTTATTCTTCACTACTGCCGGGGAGATGGAAACTTATGAGTACCACTCTCTTAGTTAACTGAATATGAAGAGATCAAATTGCATGTTTTGATGCCTGATAGATTCAGTGTGATTCTTCGTTTTGGTAATGAACTTATATATTATTATACTTTCTATTTTCTTTTGAGATGTTATGTGCTATGGACCGCCATTTCACGCACACTGTTCATTTCAGATATCGTGTTTTAGCTTTCAACATTATATCATTTATTTATCTCACTTAGTGTGTGTACAACAACAACAACAAAGCCTTTAGTCCCAAGCAAGTTGGGATAGGCTAGAGGTGAAACCCATAAGATCTCGCAACCAACTCATGGCTCTGGCACATGGATAGCAAGCTTCCACGCATCTCTGTCCATAGCTAGCTCTTTGTCGATACTCCAATCCTTCAGGTCTCTTTTAACGGACTCCTCCCATGTCAAAATCGGTCGACCCCGCCCTCTCTTGACATTCTCCGCACGCTTTAGCTGTCCGCTATGCACTGGAGCTTCTGGAGGCCTGCGCTGAATATGCCCAAACCATCTCAAACGATGTTGGACAAGCTTCTCCTCAATCGGTGCTACCCCAACTCTATCTCGTATATCATCATTCCGGACTCGATCCTTCCTCGTGTGGCCACACATCCATCTCAATATACGCATCTCCGCCACACCTAACTGTTGAACATGTCGCCTTTTAGTCGGCCAACACTCCGCGCCATACAACATTGCGGGTCGAACCGCCGTCCTGTAGAACTTGCCTTTTAGCTTTTGTGGCACTCTCTTGTCACAGAGAATGCCAGAAGCTTGGCGCCACTTCATCCATCCGGCTTTGATTCGATGGTTCACATCTTCATCAATACCCCCATCCTCCTGCAACATTGACCCCAAATACCGAAAGGTGTCCTTCCGAGGTACCACCTGGCCATCAAGGCTAACCTCCTCCTCCTCACAGCTAGTAGTACTAAAACCGCACATCATGTACTCGGTTTTAGTTCTACTAAGCCTAAACCCTTTCGATTCCAAGGTTTGTCTCCATAACTCTAACTTCCTATTTACCCCCGTCCGACTATCGTCAACTAGCACCACATCATCCGCAAAGAGCATACACCATGGGATATCTCCTTGTATACCCCTTGTAACCTCATCCATCACCAATGCAAAAAAGATAAGGGCTCAAAGCTGACCCCTGATGCAGTCCTATCTTAATCGGGAAGTCATCGGTGTCGACATCACTTGTTCGAACACTTGTCACAACATTATTGTACATGTCCTTGATGAGGGTAATGTACTTTGCTGGGACTTTGTGTTTCTCCAAGGCCCACCACATGACATTCCGCGGTATCTTATCATAGGCCTTCTCCAAGTCAATGAACACCATATGCAAGTCCTTCTTATGCTCCCTATATCTCTCCATAAGTTGTCGTACCAAGAAAATGGCTTCCATGGTCGACCTCCCAGGCATGAAACCAAACTGATTTTTGGTCACGCTTGTCATTCTTCTTAAGCGGTGCTCAATGACTCTCTCCCATAGCTTCATTGTATGGCTCATCAGCTTAATTCCACGGTAATTAGTACAACTCTGAACATCTCCCTTGTTCTTGAAGATTGGTACTAACATACTCCGTCTCCATTCTTCTGGCATCTTGTTTGCCCGAAAAATGAGGTTGAAAAGCTTGGTTAGCCATACTATCGCTATGTCCCCGAGACCTTTCCACACCTCAATGGGGATACAATCAGGGCCCATCGCCTTGCCTCCTTTATCCTTTTTAAAGCCTCCTTCACCTCAGACTCCTGGATGCGCCACACAAAACGCATGTTGGTCTCATCAAAGGAGTCATTCAGTTCAATGGTAGAACTCTCATTCTTCCCATTGAACAGCTTGTCGAAGTACTCCCGCCATCTATGCTTAATCTCTTCGTCCTTCACCAAGAGTTGGCCTGCTTCGTCCTTGATGCATTTGACTTGGCCAATATCCCTCGTCTTCCTCTCCCGGATCTTAGTCATCTTATAGATGTCCCTTTCACCTTCCTTCGTGCCTAACCGTTGGTAGAGGTCCTCATATGCCCGACCCCTTGCTTCACCAACAGCTCGCTTTGTGGCCTTCTTCGCCATCTTGTACTATCTCACTTAGTGTGTGTACCAGGACAATTTTATTCTGAATTCAACTATTGTCCCTTTTTGTATGTGGTGGGTGTATTCATTATTCCACTATGTATATATACCAAGGTTTATGGTGTAGTTGGGTATCAGTTTAGTGTAACACACGAAGGTATCCGGTTCAAACCCGAGCGAAGCTATTATCATTTCTGAGATGGTTTCAGTATTTTAACGCAGGCCTTCAGAAGTGCCAGATAACGGAGAACGGTTAAATCATGTTGGTAATGTTAGGAAGGTCGGGATAGGCTAAATTTAACATGAAAAGAGTCCATAAAAAGATATCTGAAGGAACAGAATATCGCCAAAAAATTAGAGATGGACAGGGGTGCATGAAAGTTAGTCGGGATAGTCGACTAAGATTTTTTCACGTCTCCATGCACAACATCTTGGTTCAGTATACCTGCATACTGAACCAATGGCAACAAATTTTTGTTTGCATATTTTGCAAAATTTCTCAAAGCTTTTCTTATATAAATTTCACACAAATTCTATATGCTGATTTAGTCTTGATGATGTGCAGCCACACTTGGAGTTGGGAAAATCGATCAATCCGAATAGGTGCTGAAATATTTTTATCTTGTCGAGCTATTTAGGACGGAACAGAGTGCATCCTAAACGTTAATATTCTGAACCAAGCATACCCATCTTCCTTTTTTTACAAGAACACGCAAAGGCATTGCATGTATTTTCTACTCCCTAGTAGTGTCAAAACCGTTTTTATATTATGGGACGAAGGAAGTATTAAGGAGGGGAAGCATGTAGTTTACACCACACGAAGGCCTCATAGACGAGAGACCGCGGCAACCCACCGGGCTAGAAACAGATTTCATGAATTTGAAAGACATGCCCACACTCAACACGTGCGGATCTCCAAAGTTCAACCTCCACTCTAATGGTGGAAATGATGCTAGCAGGGTTGGAAGACTTCTGTTCAACCAGTCTCCCTTTTTCAGATTGGGAGCAAGTACTCGCTGAATTGGAACGTGCTTGGCCAGAGCCTATATCATCTTAACTCTTTCCTTGATTCCAGTGAAATATGAAAAGTTAATCGTTCCACTAGTTCACATCAAACCTCAAAGGTCTCAGATTCTCCACAATCGACATACGCGGCATCACCTCTTCGTCAGAACGAGACAAACCTGTAACGGGCATGGGCACGGAGACCATTCGGGCCGCGGATGTAGAATGGTCATCACTGCTCCCGGAACTCAGTACCTGTGTCGGGGACGCCCTTCTGGACGACGGTTAATTACATCGACTACTACATCTACTGGAATTTTGTCTAGTTTGAACCAGCCCAATAGCAGTTTTAAGAATTTCTAATAAATCTTAGAGGCACACGCAGCCAAGTTCGTACAAGCTACGAGGTGGAACTTAATTTTAGTCCCACATTGCTAGTTTAGAGGAAATTGGAAAAGGGAGGTTCTTTCCCCACATGTATGAGTATGAGAACGAGAGGGACATCCACACGCGCTCCTCCTTCGCCGCCCGTCCCGACGCGTTGCGGGTTGCGTGAACGCGCCGATGTCTAAGTTTTTGCCACGCACGATAGGTATAAGAACGGTCACACGGGAGCTGAAACGTTTTGCTCCATCCCGGCTTGCGGCGTGCACCGCAGGTCGGGACAGTAGGCCTTCGAAACCGCACCTCACGTGCACCGCAGGTCGGACAGTAGGCCTCCGAAACCGCACCTCTTTGAGTCTTATACGGGAGAAGGGTGATAAGGTTTTTGGGAGCGCTCAGCGCGACTACTGACTTTTTTGTCACGGACGCCCCGAACTCCGACGACTACATCCCCGACGACGACTTCTTCCCCGACGTCGACAACCTCCTACACGACATGACTGGCGAGGACACCGACCCCAAGTCCAGTGCTAATGCTGCTGCTGTCCCGTATGTGTTCTCCTTTCTGTTTGAGGTCCTGCCACAGTTCCTGGTTTTGGTGTTTGTCCTGGATATGTTAAGATTCTACTTCATATATGAAACTTGCCTTGCTGTGTGCTCTAGATAAACTTGGATACAGTTCATATATGCAGATGTTATTTACCTTCTCTCTGTTAGATCGCATGACTAGTTTTATCCCTATTATATTAGTCATGCTTTACCTAATATTTCTGTTAATAAAATTATTTGGTAAATTGCTCATATTTCCAACAATTCAAAAACCTTATGATAGACAATTTACCCCAAGTGGTTTGCTGCTTCCATGAGACCTCCTATGTTTGAGGGTATCCACTATAAGAGGTGGCGCGTGAGAGCAGTCTTCTGGTTTCAAACCATGAGTTGCTATGACGCCACTCTTGGCAAACCTGAAGGAGAGCATGATGCTCAACATGCACAAGTTTTTCAGAAAATAGATACCATGTTTAAGGCTGCTCTCTTGAGTGTTCTTGGTGAGAACATAGTTGATGCTTATGCGTCAATTGATAATGGAAAAGATATGTGGGACGCACTCGAGGCCAAGTTTGGGGTCTCGGATGCTGGTACTGAGCTGTACATCATGGAGCAATTCTATGACTACAGGATGACTGAAGAGCGCTCCGTGGTTGAGCAAGCTCATGAGATACCGTCATTTGCTAGAGAATTTGAGCACTTCAATTGTATCCTACCGAACAAGTTTATTGCCGGAGGTATCATCACTAAGCTTCCTCCCACGTGGAGGAACTTTGCTACCTTACTGAAGCATAAGAGACAGGAGTTTTCTGTTCCGGATCTCATTGGTACTCTTGATGTGGAAGAAAAGGCGAGAGCAAAGGACAACCGTGCTTGAGGTATTGAGGGAGGTTTTAGTGCCAATCTGGTACAGAAGAAAAACTTCCAGCCCCACAAGTTCAAGAACAAGGGCAAGTTTGATGGTAAAGCAAAGTTTGATGGGAAGAACAAGGCTGTATAGCACACGAACTTCAAGAAGAAAAATGAGAAGAAGAAAGATGTTTGTCATGTGTGTGGAGATCCTGACCATTGGGCTCCTAGTTGCCCTAATCGCTATGACAAGCGTCATCTTGGGAAAGGCGACAAGACCGCTAATATTGTCATTGGAGACACTGACATGAAGGATGTTGGGTATGGTATATTTCCCAGTATTCTTTCAGTATGTCATTCTCCTGATTGTTTAATTGACATGGGTGCTAATGTGCATGTATGCGGTGATATTTCCATATTTTTGTCTTATCAGACCACAGGGACTTCCACCGTGCTAATGGGCAACGGTTCAAGTGCTTCTGTTCGTGGTGTTGGCACGGTCGATCTGAAGTTTACTTCGAGGAAGATCGTGCGGCTGAAGAATGTGCATTATGTCCCCTCCGTGAATAAAAATCTTGTTAGCGGATCTCTTCTATGTATAGATGGCTACAAGCTTGTCTTTGAGTCGAATAAATGTGTAATATCCAAGTATGGAACCTTTGTTGGTAAAGGCTATGAGTTAGGAGGCTTGTTTCATTTATCCTTGTCAGACGTTTCCAATAAAGTTGTTAATCATGTTTGCAATAATAGTGAATCAAATGTGTGGCATTCACGTCTCTGTCATGTTAACTTTGGTTGCATGTCGCGATTAGCGAATTTGAACTTAATACCTAGTTTCACCACTGTCAAGGGATCTAAGTGTCAAGTGTGTGTGCACGCTAAGCAACCTCGTAAGTCTCACACGACTGCGGAAACGAGAAATCTTGCACCACTAGAACTCGTACATTCAGATCTAAGTGAAATGAATGGTGTTTTGACAAAAGGTGGAAAGAAATCTTTCATGACGTTAATTGATGACTCGGTTCGTTAGCCCCGGGGGCCGGCCGGGCCACATGGGCCATTGGTCCCGGTTCGTCTGGACCTTTTGGTCCCGGTTGGTGGGACGAACCGGGACCAATGTGCCTTGCTCCTGGCCCACCACCATTTGTCCCGGTTGGTGGCCTGAACCGGGACCAAAGTCTTCCCTTTAGTCCCGGTTCAAGCCACGAACAGGGACCAAAGTCTTCCCTTTAGTCCCGGTTCAAGCCACGAACCGGGACCAATTAGTTGCCTATATATACCCCGCGAGCAGAGCACTCTCACTCCTCTGTTTTTCGTGGCCGGCGAGGAGAAAGCTTTGTGGTGCTCTAGCTCACCTCCTATGCACACGAGGTGTTCGATGGAATGCCCGAGCCACACTACTTAAGCTTTCTCCTCTCCAAGCTCCACCTCCAAGCTCCATTTTTCTCAATATTTGTCTAGGTTTAGCGGTCTGTCACGTCCCGTCCCCGTCTTCACCGCCGTCGATCGCCCGCTCCGATCTCGTCGCCGGCACCACCGTGGTGAGCCTCTTGTTCTTATCTTCTTTCTGAAAGGAAAAAAACTCTTACTTGTATGTTTATATAGATACTTGTATAATTTTCTTACTTTTATTATTGCATCTTATATAGTGCGATGGTTTTGGTCACCCCTGTCGGCCCTCGTCCTGTCTATGATTCAGATGTGGTATATATTATCTTTTCATAACTATTGGTTCATTTATTGTTATGACAATTATGCCGACCAACATGACATAGATTTTATTTATCTAGGAGGTTGTTGAACCCGAAATTCCAACCGACCCTATTGTGGAGAGGTTAAATTTAGTTGAAGAAGAAATAATTTGTTGAAGGAAAAAATTAGAAAAATTGAGGAGGAGAAGATGATATTGGAGTTGCATGTTGCGGATGTCGTCGATGATCACAAGATCAAGATGGATGCAATGCGCTTGAAGATTAGAAAGATTAGAAAATATGCCATTCATACCGAGGCTTGGTATCATTATGCCGTTGGATCAGTTGTTACATTGGTTGCGATTATGATCGCATTTATTTTCGCATTGAAATGTTTTACGTAGTTTCAGTGTATGGTTTAATTAATTTAGATGCTCTGCAGAGCTTTATATTGTTAGATGAGAACTATGTATGTACTTTGGTTTTAATGTGATGATGAACTTCTATTAATTTGGTCACTTAATTATCTATTCATGATGTTCTGGTATGATTTTTGACACACTTAATTATGTATAATGCACGCAGATGAACCGGCAATGGATGTACGGTTCAAGACACACCTCCGAGTACATTAAGGGCGTGCATGATTTTCTCGAAGTGGCTGAGGCAAACAAGCAGAATGGTTTTATGTGTTGTCCATGCCCTATATGTGGGAATACGAAGTCTTACTCTGACCGGAAAATCCTCCACACCCACCTGCTTTACAAGGGTTTCATGCACACTATAATGTTTGGACGAGGCACGGAGAAATAGGGGTTATGATGGAAGACGGCGAAGAAGAAGAGTACGATGACAACTATGTGCCCCCTGAATACGGTGATGCTACTGAACATCAAGAGGAACCAGACGATGTGCACGATGATGCTGCCACGGGCGAAGCTGCTGAAGATCAAGAGGAACCAGACGATGTGCCCAATGATGATGATCTCCGTCGGGTCATTGTCGATGCAAGGACGCAATGCGAAAGTCAAAAGGAGAAGCTGAAGTTCGATCGCATGTTAGAGGACCACAAAAAAGGGTTGTACCCCAATTGCGAAGATGGCAACACAAAGCTCGGTACCGTACTGGAATTGCTGCAGTGGAAGGCAGAAAATGCTGTGCCTGACAAAGGATTTGAGAAGCTACTGAAAATATTGAAGAAGAAGCTTCCAAAGGATAACGAATTTCCCGACAGTACATGTGCAGCAAAGAAGGTCGTATGCCCTCTAGGATTGGAGGTGCAGAAGATACATGCATGCCCTAATGACTGCATCCTCTTCCGCAGTGCGTACAAGGATCTGCATGCCCGGTATGCGGTGCATTGCGGTATAAGATCAGACGAGATGACCCTGGTGATGTTGATGGCGAGCCCCCCAGGAAGAGGGTTCCTGCGAAGGTGATGTGGTATGCTCCTATAATACCACGGTTGAAACGTCTGTTCAGAAACGGAGAGCATGCCAAGTTGATGCGATGGCACAGTGAGGACCGTAAGAAAGACGGGAAGTTGAGAGCACCCGCTGACGGGTCGCAGTGGAGAAAAATCGAGAGAAAGTACTGGGATGAGTTTGCAAGTGAGCCAAGGAACGTATGGTTTGCTTTAAGTGCGGATGGCATTAATCCTTTCGGGGAGCAGAGCAGCAATCACAGCACCTGGCCCGTGACTCTATGTATGTATAACCTTCCTCCTTGGATGTGCATGAAGCGGAAGTTCATTATGATGCCAGTTCTCATCCAAGGCCCTAAGCAACCCGGCAATGACATTGATGTGTACCTAAGGCCATTAGTTGAAGAACTTTTACAGCTGTGGAATGGAAACGGTGTACGTACGTGGGATGAGCACAAACAGGAGGAATTTAACCTAAAGGCGTTGCTGTTCGTGACCATCAACGATTGGCCCGCTCTCAGTAACCTTTCAGGACAGACAAACAAGGGATACCACGCATGCACGCACTGTTTACTTGACACCGATAGTATATACCTGGCAAGCTGCAGGAAGAATGTGTACCTGGGCCATCGTCGATTTCTTCCGACCAACCATCAATGTCGAAAGAAAGGCAAGCATTTCAAAGGCGAGGCAGATCACCGGAAGAAGCCCGCCATGCGTACCGGTGATCACGTACTTGCTATGGTCAATGATTTACACGTAATCTTTGGAAAGGGTCCCGGCGGACTAGCTGTTCCGAGTGACGCTGGGGGACACGCACCCATGTGGAAGAAAAAATCTATATTTTGGGACCTACCCTACTGGAAAGACCTAGAGGTCCGCTCTTCGATCGATGTGATGCACGTGACGAAGAACCTTTGCGTGAACCTGCTAGGCTTCTTGGGCGTGTATGGGAAGACAAAAGATATAGCTGAGGCACGGGAGGACCTGCAACATTTGCACGAAAAAGACGGCATGCCTCCAAAGCAGTATGAAGGTCCTGCCAGCTATGCTCTTACCAAAGAAGAGAAGGAAATCTTCTTTGAATGCCTGCTTAGTATGAAGGTCCCAACTGGCTTCTCGTCGAATATAAAAGGAATAATAAATATGGCAGAGAAAAAGTTTCAGAACCTAAAGTCTCAAGACTGCCACGTGATTATGACGCAACTGCTTCCGGTTGCATTGAGGGGGCTTCTACCGGAAAACGTCCGATTAGCCATTGTGAAGCTATGTGCATTCCTCAATGCAATCTCTCAGAAGGTGATCGATCCAGAAATCATACCAAGGCTAAGGAGTGATGTGGTGCAATGTCTTGTAAGTTTCGAGCTGGTGTTCCCACCATCCTTCTTCAATATCATGACGCACGTCCTAGTTCATCTAGTTGACGAGATTGTCATTCTGGGCCCCGTGTTTCTACACAATATGTACCCCTTTGAGAGGTTCATGGGAGTCCTAAAGAAATATGTCCGTAACCGCGCTAGGCCAGAAGGAAGCATCTCCATGGGCCATCAAACAGAGGATGTCATCGGGTTTTGTGTTGACTTCATTCCTGGCCTTAAGAAGATAGGTCTCCCTAAATCGCGGTATGAGGGGAGACTGACTGGAAAAGGCACGCTTGGAAGGGACTCAATAATATGCAGGGACGGATATTCTTGGTCTCAAGCACACTACACAGTTCTACAGAACTCTACCTTGGTGACCCGTATGTTGATGAACACAAGAACAGTCTGCGCTCCAAACACCCGGAGCAGTGCAACGACTGGATTACATGTGAACACATCAGGACTTTCAGTAGTTGGTTGGAAGCACGTATCAGAGGTGACAACACTGTTTGTGATGAGCTGTACTTGTTATCCAGGGGACCATCTTCGACTGTTACGATTTGGAAAGGATACGAGATAAATGGGAATACATTTTACACGATTGACCAAGATCAAAAGAGCACCAACCAAAACAGCGGTGTCCGCTTTGATGCAACAACCGAGAGGGGAAAGGCCACATATTATGGTTACATAGTGGACATATGGGAACTTGACTACGGACATGATTTTAAGGTCCCTTTATTTAAGTGCAAATGGGTCAATCTGTCAGGAGGCGGGGTACATGTAGACCCACAGTACGGAATGACAACAGTGGATCTGAAAAATCTTGGGTACACTGACGAACCGTTCGTCCTAGCCAATGATGTGGCACAGGTTATCTATGTGAAGGACATGTCTACCAGACCGAGAAAGAGAAAAGATAAGGAAGCGAATATATCATATGATGAGCCAAAGCGCCACATAGTTCTTTCAGGAAAAAAGGGACATCATGGGAGTGGAGGACAAGACAGACATGTCTGAAGATTATGAAAAGTTTCATGAAATTCCTCCCTTTAAAGTCAAGGCTGACCCCAGCATCCTGATAAACAATGAAGATTATCCATGGTTACGGCGCAATAAGCAAATGACACAAGCGAAGAAAAAGTGAAGACTTTCTCCTGCAACTATTATGATGATACCATGCCAACTTTGTAACTGACGAGTATGATACCATTGTCCGTTTTGTACATGCACATGCTATGTGTGGGTCAATTTATGATACCATGCCAACTTTCAACTTTTTCAAAGTTCATTTGAAATGCTTTAATGTCTTATGGTTCGGCCCTCGTAATAATTAAAAATAGCAACAATAAGTATTTTGTTGTAAGTAGAAACAAAAAAAAGCAAAAAAACAAGAAAGTGTTTTCAAATTTGAAAAGTAATGGCACTAATAGAAAGTTTATAATTTTCCTAAAACTAAAAGCAAAAAGAATTAAAAAATAAAGCAAAAAACAAAAGAAAATAAATAATGCAGAAAACAAAACAGAAAAACAACAATAAGTATTTTGTTGTAAGTAGAAACAAAATAAAATAAATAAAGCAAGAAAGAAAAAAAAAAGTGTTTTCAAATTTGAAAAGTAATGGCACTAACAGAAAGTTTATAATTTTCCTAAAACTAAAAGCAAAAAGAATCAAAACATAAAGCAAAAAACAAAAGAAAATAAATAATGCAGAAAACAAAACAAAAAAACTGGAAAAAAAGAAAAATAGCAACAATAAGTAAAGAAAACAAAAAAACAAAAAAACGCCACCTACTGGGCCCACACGACCTGAATACGACTTGAATCCCTACTTTGGGCCAGGATTCAGGCCCGCAGTAGGCCCAGAAGGCCCATCAGGCAAAGCAGTAGCAACTAGGCCCGTAAGCCTGCAATAGAGAGAAGCTCGAGAGGGGTGCGGCAGTGGGGCTTATAAACCACTGCGCGCCCCTCTCAACTAGCGAGGTGGGACTAAACTTTGGCCCCGACGCGGGCAGCACATGGGCCTTTGGTCCCGGTTGATGGCACCAACCAGGACTAAAGGGGGGGCATTGGTTCCGGTTGGTGCCACCAACCGGGACTAAAGGCCGCAGCTTCCCGCCCTTTGGGCTGCCGAAAAGAGGCCTTTGGTCCCGGTTGGTAGCACCAACCGGGACTAAAGGTTGCATTAGTCCCGGTTCGAGTCACGAACCGGGACCAATGCTCCTTGTATATAAGTAGCACTTCACAGTTTTGCAGAGTTCATCGCCACCAGTTGCCCCCCGACGACGCCGAGCACATCGTCGCCGCCAGGCTGCCCCGATGCCGCCCGCCGCCCCCGCTGTCGCCGTCGCCGTCGCTCGCGCCCGTCGTCGTCGCCGACCTCCCCGAGCCCG